>NC_138341.1:133982996-134375954 GCF_046562875.1 Panthera onca
TTCAGACAAAGGACAATGATTTCTGCGCGAAGGGAATTTGCCTGTGTAAAAATGGAATCTGTTTGGTTTTATTAGTCAGAAAAGAGGAATGTGGGCGGCAGGAGGGACAAGGGACAACGGAGTGTCTCCTCATTGAGCGGACATGAAGGCAACTTTGTACTTTTGGTGACTCTGATGATGAGGAGGAGGAGAAGGAAAAAATAGGAAAGATGGAGAAAGGGAGAAAAGATTGGAGGGAGGAGGGGGGGAGGGAGGAGGAAGGGAGGAGGGAGGAGAGAGAAAAAGGAGGGAGGAGGAAGGGAGGAGAGAGGAGAGAGAAAAAGGAGGGGGGAGGGAGGAGGAAGGGAGGAGGGAGGAGAGAGAAAAAGGAGGGAGGAGGAAGGGAGGGAGGGAGGATGAGAAAAAGGAGGGAGGAGGGAGGGAGGAAGGAAGGAGGGAGAAAAAGGAGGGAGGAGGGAGGGAGGAAGGGAGGAAGGAGAAAAAGGAGGGAGGAAGGAGGGGGAGAGAGAAAAAGGAGGGAGGAGGGAGGGAGGAAAGAGGGAGGGAGAAGGGAGGGGGGAGAAAAGGAGGGAGGAGGGAGGGAGGAGGGAGAAAAAAGAGGGAGGAGGGAGGGGGAGAGAGAAAAAGGAGGGAGGAGGGAGGGAGGAGGGAGAAAAAAGAGGGAGGAGGGAGGGGGAGAGAGAAAAAGGAGGGAGGAGGGAGGGAGGAAAGAGGGAGGGAGAAGGGAGGGGGGAGAAAAGGAGGGAGGAGGGAGGGAGGAGGGAGAAAAAAGAGGGAGGAGGGAGGGGGAGAGAGAAAAAGAAGGGAGGGAGGAAGGAGGGAGGGAGGAGGGAGGGGGAGAAAAAGGAGGGAGGAGGGAGGGAGGAGGGAAGAGGGAGGGGGAGATAAAGAAGGGAGGAGGGAGGGAGGGGGGAGAAAAAGGAGGGACAAACAATGAAGACAAAAAGACAAAGACAACAACAGAAGGAAGGGAAACAAGGAAAGCGCAGTGTGTCTGAGGGTCTCTACTTGAGCAGAGAGCTGTGTGGGCCTCACGCGCCCTGGGGGGTGAGCAGTCGGGCAGGGCAGCCGTGCGAAGGGCGGGGGTGCAGTGAACTTGGTTTGTTTAAGGGAACAGGCAAGGGAAGCGTGACTGGGCCTGGTGGGTTCGGCGGGGGGGGGGCAGTGGACGAGGTGAGGTTGGCTGAGTGTGGACCGTAGGTCCCGGTCCCCACAGGGCTGGGCGGGGGGGACGTCAAGGCAGGCCGCCTGGAGCCGCCCCTCCCCAGCCCCAGTGGGGGCGGCCCTGTAGGTCCGCGGACTCCACGCCGCCAGGCGTTTGCTACGCGAAAAAGCAGGAATACTGCTTGTGGAGTGAAATCTCATGTCTTGTAGCTGCTGGCTTCCGACGTGAAGGTTTACAAGAGACTTTGCAGCCAGCACAGGCACGGGGCGGGGGGCGTGGGGGCCACTGTGGGGCCCCCGGATCGCAAGGCTGGGACACGCCCCAGGTTTCTGCCCAGGTTTCGGGCTGTTCTGGAGGACACTGGCTGTCACCCCTGGGTCCATCTCTGCGGAGCCGGGCTAGGTCCCAAGAGCAATTCGCTGCTCCGAGTGTGGAGCTGGCCGGGGACTTAATCCAAATAAGGGCACAGCCAGGAGGAAAGGGTGTGTCTTCCCCTCAAAAGCCTTGAATAAAGGAACCCTATTCAGGGCCTGAAAAGAGCCGTGTTTAAGTGAGCGGTGGCCCGTCCAGGCAGGCCCCGGGTGCACAGTGACCTCTTGCAGGAGGGAGGTTTGCTGTTTGAGAGCCTGCTGCTCTCCCCGTGCAGGATTCTCCCCAAGCAAACTCTGACTCACCGGGTTGCGGTCTCTGCTGTGGGGCTGCAGAAACGGGTCCCTTACCTTCCTCTGGGGATTCTGAGAAGGGCCCTCCTGGGCACGTCTGGTTCCTCCCAGCCTCCAGCGGGGACAGCTGAGGCTCAGCCCCCCAAAGAGAGTCTGCACCCCATGTGTCGGTGAGCCCGCTAACGCACGTTCACGGGGGAGGTGGGCAGTGTCTAGGTGAGTTGCAGAAGGTCAGCCAAGTCACGACTAACAGGTGACAGAAAGTAGACTTAAAGCAGGTCAAACAGACAAATCAAAGAAGGCCCCAGATGGACCCTGAGGGTGCCATGCTAAATGGAATATGTCACACAGGGGCGCCCGGGTGGCTCAGTCAGTTAAGCGTCTGCTTTGGCTCAGGTCATGTTCTCACAGTTCGTGGGTTCGAGCCCCGCGTCGGGCTCTGTGCGGACAGCTCGGGGCCTGGAGCCTGCTTCGGATTCTGGGTCTCCCTCTCTCTCTGCCCCTCCCCTGCTCTTGCTCTGCCTCTCTCTGTCTCTCAAAAATAAATAAACGTTAAGAAAAACCAAGCAAACAAACAAACGAAAGAAATGTGTCAGACAGAGAAAGACAAATACCGTATGATCTCACTTCCACGTGGGGTCTAACAAAAAGCAAACTCAAAGCAAGAGAGATCAGGTCTACAGTTGCCGGAAGCAGGAGGCGAGCGGTGGAGGGATGGGGTAAAGGTGGCTCAAAAAGTACAGAGCTCCGGCTACAAGATTCGTAAGAGCTGCGGATGTATCACCCAGCAGGACGGCCGTAGCTGACGCTGCTGGATGGTATTTTGGAAAGTTGCCGAGAGATTAGATGCCAGAAGTTCTCACGCAAGGAAAAAGTTTCTTGTAACTGTGCGAAACGATGGCTGTTCACTCAGCTTCTCATGGTGGTCATTTCACAACATATATGTATGTCAAGTCATGATGTCCACACCTCGAACTCATACCGCGCTGTATGTTTATTATATCCCAATCAAACTGGAAGAAATAAAATGATAAGAAAAGGGGGCGGGGGGAGGTGAAGGAAGAGATTGGCTCTGGACACTGAAAAGTCAGGCCCTGAGTACTTGAGGGACATAGGAAAGAGTCTTTTTCTGCCCTTGACCCTGATTTCCATGGCGCTCCATGGTTGAGACTTAGTTTCCAGCCTGGCACTTTCTGCAGAAAGAGCATCCGACCGACTCCCGGGGCTGACTCTTCCTGGTCCAGCTGGGTCATGTGCCATTTGTGACCCAATCGTTGGGCCCCTGACGGCTGAGCCCTGGTTCAAGGTCAGTTCTGCGCCAGGGAACCGGGTCAAACCCCACGGGACCACATGGACCCAAAGAAAGGACTGGCTTCTCCAAAGCGAGTCAGACTATTATTAGAAGGAAGGGGGATACCTGGGGCTGGGAAACAGCAGAAGACCACCACACCACGTATCGTAGCCAATACGTAGCAGGTCCTGGTTTTGAGCCCACATCTGGATGACTCTGGACCCATGTTTTTAATTCAGGGCGTTCAGGAATGGCTCGATCTAGGAATTCAAATAAGGTCAGCAGGACTCGGCTCCCCCGTAGCCCACATTTTCCCCCTTCTGCTCTCCACTGGTCAGTTTCTTTCTCAGGCAGGTTTCTCCCATGGTGTCCCTAAGCAACTCCAGGTTTATGACGGCCAGTTCAGCAACCTCAGGAGAAAGAAACGTAGTCTTTTTCAAAACAACCACGACAAATACAAAAACCCGAGGCTGAGGCTCATTGGACAGACTTAGGTCACATGTCACCCCTGCACCCATCACCTTGGCCTGCTGTGGACCAAGCCGATTAGCCAGGCCTGCTGTCCCATGCCACCCCTGAAGCAGGGAGTGATTCCCGCCTGGATGGATGCATTAAGGAAGGCATAGGGAGGCCTTCTTCGCGGACGAGGGGGACACAGACCGGCTGAACCTGGACGCATCCCCCTTAGAGGTAAGGTGCACACTGCATCCGGGCTATGCACCGGCTCCTTTAGGACACAGGACTGATGTGCCTGGCGGCTGCGGCTGGTAGAGCTGCAGATTGGGACTCAGGACCCTTACACTGTCGACCATGGTGATTTATCAGGTGCCGGGATGGGCCCTTTGCAGGAAATTCTATACGGATGAATGGAATTCTATGTGGACATTCTCATGGGTGTTTCATTTGGCCGAACTGGGGTTTCCGGGAGCAGATATGTTTGAAAGCCGACGTGGACCATCCCTCAGACAAGGCTGGCACGAGCTGGGGCAGGAAAACATGGCATCTGTGTTGTGATTAATGGAGTTTAAGGAGAGTAATGCTTCCTATTTTCATGGCACCTGATGTTTTTAAAAACTGTTGAAATTTGGAAACTCAGAAGAGCCTCCGAATAGTCTATGGGGACCGGAACCTGAATGATCGTTCTCTTTTCCAGAGGAGGAAATCGAGAGGGTATGTGGCACGGTTACTGGGAGGTCTGGAATGGGAATGCGGGCGCCTGGCGATTAGCCGCACCAGCTCTTACCGTGTCTAAACTCAAGACACGGTAAGTTTGTGGCCTTGGGCTCTGTGCCTCAGTTGCCTCATCTATGAAAGGGGTCAGCAATGGCATCTGCCTAATGTGATCATGGTAGAGATTAAGTGAATTATGTGAAAAGTCTTAGAATCATCCTTGGGACACAGCCAACACCATTCATGCTCACTATTGTATTAGGCGGGATTAAAGTCAACTGTCGGTAAGGCGTATTTCCTCCCATAATGGGCCGGGGGTGGGGGGGCAGTCACTGGCATTCAGCTGTGGGCTCTCCTGTGCCAGGGCTGAGGTGGCTGTGCCTCCTTAGGCTTTTTCCTTCAGTCCCAAGTTGGCTGCTGGTGCTCCAGCCATCCCATCCATATTCTAGCCAGGGAGAATGAAGAATGTGGAGTGGTAAAAGGACCCTGAGTCAGGTCCTCAAAGAACACCCACGGGTGCCATACCCACGACTTCTGCTTATACTGCATTGACCACACACGTTGCAAGGGAGGTGCTGAAATGTGGTCCTTTATCCACACTCGTTCCAGGCTTTAGTGATTTAGAATTTCTGTTAGAGGGGAGGGAGGCTGGATAATGGGAAGGCATCCAGCAGTGTATATGCCACAGGTTTTTCCTGTTGTTGGTTTGTTTTCTTCTGAAGCCATCACGCATGTAGGGTTTGAAGCGAGAGCCACAAACTCTCGTGCCCACAGGCAAGTGGCCTTAAACGCACGAGGCAGGATTCAGAGGCAGAGAGGCAATAGTGAGCGGTGGGGACTGGGGCAAACTGGAGACCTCATGCTCTGTCTCCCCGTGGCTCACAGATCTCGCTGACACTTGCCAAGTGAGAAGGAGGAGCCCGCTCTTGCCAGGGCCTCTGACTTTTCAAGAAAAGTGGATATACAGCTTTAGATGAAATCTGATTTTATTATTATTATTGAAAAAATGTTTTTTAATGTTTATTTTTGAGAGAGAGAGCATGAGCAGGGAAGGGGCAGAGAGAGGGGGAGACACAGAATGTGAAGCAGGCTCCAGGCTCTGAGCTGTCAGCACAGAGCCTGACATGGGGCTCGAACTCACGAACCGGGAGATCATGACCTGAGCCGAAACCAAGAGCTGGGCGCTTAACAGACTGAGCCCCCCAGGCGCCCTGAAGTCTCCCGATTTTTAAAAGATGATCATGAATTCAGATTTACCCCCCAAAGAACCACGTGGACCAAATAGAACGCAGTTACGAGCTGACACTCTAAAAGTCAGGTTGATGGAGGTCTACTTTGCATCAAATAAAATCTATCCCTTCGGGCGTACGGTTCTACGATTGTGCTGCTCAGGCCAGTGTGTAACCACCAGCATCGTGAAGCCGTAGAAGAACACTTCCGTCGCCCCAAAAGTTCCCTTGTCTTGCTTTGGAGCCAGCCTCTGCCCCTACCCTCAGCCCATGGCAACTGACGCTCTTTTTCTGTTGCTACGCTTTTGCCTTCTCCGGCGCCTCACAAGGATGGGCCCACACGCCCCCGAGCGTGAGTCTGGCTTCTTTTGCTCAATGCAGAGCATCGCACACCTGCCCCTGCATAGACGTACCACAGTCAGTCCCTCCTTTCGCCGGCTGGTTGACTTCTGGCTTGTTTCTAGTCTTTGGTGCTTGTGAATGAAGCCATTATAAACATGCCCGTGCAGGATTTGGGGTGGACATATGTTTTCGTTGGTCTTGGGTGACTCCCTGGGCCATAGCTAGGATGCAGCTTTGCACTCCTACCAACAGTGTGAACGAAGTCTGTTGCTTCACATTCTTGCCAACACTTGGTATTGTTGGGGGGGCGGGGTTTGGGGGACCGGGGGTCGTTTTGCTTGGGTGGCCATTCAAGTGACACTGAGCATTTTTGCATTTGTTTTCCATCCTTGTGTATGTCTTGGTAAGGTATCAGTTCACATATTTTGCTCATTTATTTAAAGTTTACTTATTTATTTTGAGAGAGAGAGAGAGTCTGTGTGTGTGTAGGGGAGGGGCAGAGAGACAGGGAGACACAGAATCCGAAGCAGGCTCCAGGCTTTGAGCCATCAGCACAGAGGCCAGTGCAGGGCTTGAACTCACGAGCTGTGAGATAGTGACCTGAGCAGAAACCAAGAGTCAGATGCTTAACCAACTGAGCCGTCTAGAAGCTCATATTTAAAAAAAATTTTTTTAATGTTTTTATTTATTTTTGAGACAGAGAGAGACAGAGCATGAGCAGGGGAGGGGCAGAGAGAGAGGGAGACACAGAATCCGAAGCAGGCTCCAGGCTCTGAGCTGTCAGCACAGAGCCTGATGCAGGGCTCGAACTCGCGAACCGTGAGATCGTGACCTGAGCCAAAGTCAGACGCTTAACTCATTGAGCCACCCAGGCGCCCCTAGAAGAGTAGCTTTTGAAGAGCAGAAGCTTTTAATTTTGATTAAAGTTCAGTTTATCAATTTTTAAATTTAAGGCTTATGGTTTTGGTGTCCTAGCTAAAAAAGTCCTGTGAATGTCGGGAAGTTTCTGCCATGTTTCCTTCTAGAAAATTGATAGTTTTAGTCTTTCCATTTAGGCCTAGCATCCTCTTCAACTTATTTTTATTTATGTATTTATTTTATTTTATTTTACCATGTTTTTCTTCAACTTATTTTTTATGTAGGGATGTCCGTTTGTTGAAAAGACTTTCCTTTCTTCACCGAACTGCCTTGCCGCTGTTGTTGAAAATCTGTTGATGTTATGTGTGTGGCTCTTTTTCTGGAATCCGCTGTTCCATTGGCATGTATTATCCTGTCACCAATACCACACCAGTGCCCGGACGGGAGTACTGTATCAGTGTCAGCTCTTAGTATATTTTATTAATTATTTAGAAGATCAACCTTCTTTTGGAATAAAGTGAGAATTCCAAAAAACTTGCAAAGGCAGTGCAGATAGTTCCCTTACACCTTTCATCCTGCTCCTGTTAGCACTTTACACACCCATGGCACGCTTGTGAAAACCAGCACGCTAACATTGGTGCAAAACTTAACTAAGCTGTCTGGAGTTCACCGGTTTCCCACGAGAAAGTTCTTTCTTTGTTCCTGTTCTGGGATCCAACTCGGGGTTCCACGCTGCATTTCGCCATGGGTTTTTAAAGTTTTATTTATTTATTTTGAGAGACAGTGCGAGTGGGGCAAGAGGGGAGAAGCAGAGAGAGAGAGAGAGAGAGAATCTCGAGCAGGCTCTGCACTGCACTGTCAGCGTGGAGCCCGACATGGGGCTCGGACCCACGGAAACTGTGAGATCACGACCTGAGCCCAAACCAAGGCTCCGACACTTAATGGACAGAGCCACCCAGGCGCCCCTACCGTGGCTTTTTAGATGCAGAGCTTAGCGTCTCCAGCATCAGGATTCATCTGAAGCCAATACGGTCTCACAGTGAGAGCTGGCTGTATTTTCTCCCTGGTGGCAGCATGAAGTTATGGGACAGGAGTCCCCCCGTATCCGCGGTTCTGCTGCTGTCTGTGGGTCCAGAGACCAGCAGTCTGGAAGCAGATAGGTCAGATCACTTCCGACGGATCACCAGAAGGTCACTAGTAACCTCCCGCTGCGTCACAACGCCTATGTCATTCACCTCCCTTCACCTCATCACGGAGGCTCCGTATCATCTCCCGGCATCAGAGGGGCGAGTCGAGGACGGTAAGATATTTTGAGAGAAAGAGCTCACATTCACATGACTTGTGCTGCGGTAGATTGTTGCAATTGTTCTAGTTTATTCGTTATTTTTGTTCCTCCCTTACTGTGTCTAATTTGTGAATTACCCCGTGTCAGAGCTTTGCAGGTACGGGAAAAAAACCCCAGCGTGTGGAGGGGTCGGTACCATCTGGGGCCCGCGGCATCCACAGGGGTCTTGGAACGCGTCTCCCCGGAGAAGGGGGTCTACGGTGTGTCTTAGACTTCATGACATACGCGACGCGTGGTACTGCTTGGTCTCCTTCGGCCTTCACGTCCTCGTCTGTAAAATGGGAACAAGACGGGCCTCACCTTGTGCAGAGGTGGGAAGATGATATCAGAGACTCAAGGCCAAGGCCAAGGCCCCGCATGGCCTGCAGGAGACGCTCAGTAACGAACAGTTAGTGTTGCATCCACAGGCAGGGTCTCTCCACGGCGCGCCTGCTGGGGGCTGCTCGACGCGCCTCCCCTTCCCTCCCCCTACTGCCCGGAAAGCTGGCGGCAGCTGATTGCTTAGCGGCTCCTGTCTGCCCCCCAGGACCCCCCAGGAGTGGCTACCGACTACAATAACCGCGTTTCGGGTGACCAGGTTTGCAGAGGAAGCTGCAAATGTTTCGGTGGAGCCACATTTCACATTTCCCAGCAAATTCGCTTTGTGAGGACACGACCTGCTTTCGCTCAGGCTCCGGAGCCCCCCCCGGCCCTCTCCCCGCCAGACCCCCCCCCACCCCGAGCGGGTCACCTTTTCTCCGCTGCTTTCGGGGTCGCAGATGCTGTCACTTGCATGCTGTCTGGCTCGCACGTTTTCAAAACGACGCCAGCCAGCACCTGCCTCGTGCACAGTGGAGGCGATTGCGGAGAATTGGTAGTAATGGTGAAAAGAAAAACAGAGAACTGAGATACGAAAACAGGGGGCAACTTTCAAAAGTCCCCTGCCGCCCCACCGCCCAGACTCAGCCACTGCGGATGCAAGTGCTTTCATTCTCCTTTTTATAATTTTTTAAAAGATAATATGTGCTGCGAACAGAACAATTGTAGAGAAAAGCCCCAAAGCGGAACATCCCTCTCGTGTCACCATCCAGATGACCAGCGGGCAGGCCGGCGCCCCTTTGGGGCTTCTCGCGCCTGTGCTCCTAGACCTTGTGGCAGACCCAAGCCTCCGCAGCTGGGGGGCAGGCCCTGGGGGCAGACAGCCTGGGTTTAAAATCTGCCTCCACCGCCAGTTAGCTCTGTGCGACCTGCGTGACTTCGCCTAGCGAATGACCGCACAAATCTCATGGCTTCGAGGGCACAGCTACCAGCTCACGGGTGTGTGTGGGTCAGGGTCCCTGGCACGGCTCACTTCTGCCCTCTGCTCGGGGTCTCACAGGGCCACAGTCAAGGTGCCGGCTGGGGCTGGAGTCTCGCTGGGGGCTGGGGGCCTCTCGTGCGCTCACGCCGTTGTTGGCAAAGTTCATTTCCTCCAAGCTGTGGACCCCAGAGTGTTGCAGCTCAGCAGAGAGGCGGGGCTGCTGGGAGTCTCTTGACTCGCATGTTGCACCCCCGGACCCTCTTCTAAAAGGCCCATTCATTGTAGGGGCGCCTGGGTGGGTCAGTTGGTTAAGCCTCCGACTTCAGCTCAGGTCACTGTCTCGCGGTTGGTGAGTTCGAGCTCCGCGCTGGGCTCTGTGCTGACAGCTCTGAGCCTGGAGCCCGCTTCGGATCCTGTGTCTCCCTCTCTCTCCGCCCCTCCCTGACTCACGCTCTGTCTCTCTCTCTCTCTCTTTAAAATAAAAATAAATGAAAAAGGCCCACGAGGATAATCTCCTTTTGATGAACTCAAAGACAAAGGACCCAGGACCTTTACATCCACCAAATCCCCTCCGCTTTGCCCTGTGATGCAGAGTAACCAGGGAGGTGATGTTCCATCACGCATGCAGATCCTGCCACGCTCAAGGAGAGGCCTGGACCGCAAGGGGAGGGAACCTGGGGGCCACTGGTCACCTTGTGTTTTAGTTTGGGGGCAGACCAGTGAACCTGAAGAACCTAAGGAGTCACACTTGGTAAAGAAGATCCCATCCATCTGACCAAGCACTGGCATCGGTTGAGGTTTTGAATAAAAGAACAGGCAGTTTCATCCGGAAAACAGTGATTGATGCGCTAGTTCGTTCGTTCATTGCGTAACTCATCGCTACACGTGTGGGGGGCCCTGGGCTTAGCGCTAAAACCCGTGAACTCACGCGGGTGCTGATCATTGCGGGATCTTTTCCGGAGCGTCTGCTTCAACCTCGAGCTGCGACTGGCGCACGCTACATATTAGCTTCTTTAATCCTCGCGATAACCTTGTGAGGGACAGACTAGTATCACTTCCAGTTTGCAGAGGAATTGACATCAAGAGAGGCTGTTTGACTTGGCCGAGGTCACGCACCCAGAAAGCAGTGGCGCTGACCAGGGTCCTGGCATTTTGGCTCTAGACCCTGTGCGTGCAGCACATTCGGCCCTGCCCGCTTACCGCTAACAGACACGCTCACGGGCATGATGCCACTTGGCTCGGAGGTGGGCAGGCTCCTTTCCTCTCCCTGCCTTTCTCTGGGTTCTCCTTGGACCGACAAAGAAGTCCAGGGGGGCGAAAGGGCAAGTTTTAGCTCCGGTCATGTGCCACTGCCATAGGGGAAGTGGCCAGGGTCCCGTGGATCCCATGGCCCAACAAGGCGCGGACAGGAGGCATTTCAGGGCCCCCGGGGACCACGTCCTCAGTCCCTGTCAGCAGCCTTTCCGAGAGAAAGCAGAGGGAAGGGGCTGGAGTTTCTCTACCAGCGCAGGGCATTGCACCCTACCACGCACCAACTGCCCTGCTTCTCCACCCAGCAGGGCCAGCCAGTTCCGGGAATTTTCTGGGCATCAAAAATGCCCGCGGCAGCTGGTGGGTTGGGTGCCCCTCATCCCCCACCTCTTCCGCTAATTTGTCAAGGACGCTTTTTTCTTGGAGGAGGATTTAGGGAAGTTGAGGGCGGGAATCTTGATGAGAGCCTCTGGACACGCCCGGTTCCTTGCAAAGGTGCCCCTGTGTGGCCGTGGAAGGTAGAGACGGGAGAGTTTGGGCGCGGAAGACCTAGCGGCCAGGCACAAACGCTGCAGCCCTGGGCAGAGCGGTTTGACCACTCCGTGCCTCGGTTTCTCCAAGCGTCGGGGGGCGATTACTGCCAGTCTCTGCGCACGGGGATGCCCTGGGAGGATTCCAACGCGGACGGTGCCTGGCGGACGGTAAGCTCTCGGAATCTGTGAGTCCTCGTCATTCTTGGCAACGTGGCTTTCTTCCTCTCATGAAGGCAAAGGCCCGGGCAGTGGCTGCTCTGTCACATCCAGGTCCTTCTTCCTCCCAGTGCACACTGTTCCCTGCAGACAGGCCGCGCCTGATGCTACCAGCTTCCGCCGGGTCCCTGCTCTGAATCCACCCACGAGGCCCCCGCCCCGCCCCCTGGGCCCAGTGATTGGTGCAGGGGTGGGCACTGGGCAGAAGCTGGGCCAATCAAATCCTGCCCTTTCGACGGGCCCTGGCTGCAGAGAAACTCGCTCTCTCCTCGCGGTGCCCGGGCCCTTCTGGGAGCTGCACAAACCTGGAATGATGTTCTCCTGGTCATCTGGCCTCCGCTTGGCTGGGAGCTCCCTGAGGGCGAGGGGACCAACGTCCTGTTCGTCGCGTGGGTCCAGCACAGGGCTGAGCGCCTGCCCTGGGCGGGCGGTTAATTTGATCAATCAAAATTTGAGGAAAGAATGAATCATGAATGAATGATGTTCTGCTTTCTACTCTGGCATCAGTCTGCAATCATTGCTTCCTTTTAGAAGACGGCAGCCTGCCTTCCTTCCTTAAAAATAAGTGTTTTATTTTCCAATAACCTTAACACCACTATCACACTTCACTAAAATGATAATTTTCTAAAATGTTTTTTCTTTATTTTAGAGTGAGAGAGAGAGAGAGACAGGCAGAGAGAGAGAGAGAGAGAGAGAGAGAGAGAGAATCTCAAGCAGACTCCAGGCTCAGCAAGGAGCCCATGGCAGGGCTTGATCCCATGACCCCGGGGTCAGTCCTGAGCCGAAATCAAGAGTCAGACGCTCAATCAACTGAGCCACCCAGGTGCCCCAATAATTTCTTTAAAAAAAAAATTTTTTTTAATGTTTATTTTTGAGACAGAGAGACAGACAGACAGACCGTGAGTGAGGGAGGGGTAGAGAGAGAGAGGGAGACACAGAATCTGAAGTAGGCTCCAAGCTCTATGTTGTCAGCACAGAGCCTAAATCGGGGCTCGAACTCATGAACCATGAGATCATATGACCTGAGCCGAAGTCGGAGGCTTAACCTGCTGAGCCACCCAGGCGCCCCCCACCCCCACCAATAATTTCTTAATATCACATAATATCCAGTCCACGTTCAAAATTTCCCCCATTATCTTAAAAACTCTTTCACTATAGGTTTGTTTCCTCAAATCCTGCTGAGGTGTTGCAAGTGACCGAAACCCAGTTCAAACCAGCCAACACCAAGAAGGGGGATCTGTTGGATTCTGGAAGGAAGCTGGGAAGTGGGCAGTTGAGGGGCACTCAGGGACTCTGGATCCAGAACGGACCCGGCCACGGCTGTCTCTGGCCCTTGCGTTGCTCTGCGTAGCTTTATTTCCTTAGACTGTTCCGCAGAAGGTGGGCTCATGGCCTCAGGCACTCGCATGCCTGCTTTCTTCCAGTTTTGTGATGATGGCAAGATGTTTTTCTCCATCTGGGCCCTTTTGAAAGAGAAGGGCTTTGATTGGCCCAGCTTCTGTCCGGTGCCCGCCCCATCACCAATCACTGTGGCCAGGGGGCGGAGCCTGGTGATTGACAGCGTGTTCTACTCCGCAAGGCCAGAGTGAAGGGAGGAGCCTTTTCCCGGTGGGAGGAGCTTTCTGTCATCGAGAAAGTGAGCAGGGCCCAGGTCAGGCAGAAAATAAACTGCCACCGCTGAGATGTTTCTGGGTGCTTCTGGGACACAGGTTTCCGTTGTCAGTAGGCCTGGAAAATTCTGACCTGAAGATGGTTAAGCTGCCCCTCCCTTCTTTAGAAGCTAAAGCTTGTGGGGAACCCCCAAGAATGCAGAAGAGAATTTTACATACTTGGTTGATCTGGGAAATCTTTTAATTTTCATGCATTCTCTAACGAAGGTGGTATTTCCCCTAAGAGGGCAAACATTAAAAAAAAGGGGGGGGGGGGATGAAAAGTCTTCCTTTTTAATGTGTAAAGCACAGAGGTACATCAACAGACAGATTATGTATCTGTGGTACTACGATTTCACCGGGGGGCGGGGGGGGGGGCGGTAAGGCAGGGACTAGGGGGACATGTCCAGAAAGTCTCCTTTAGTGGAGTGGGGGAAAAAAAAGGAAAATAAGAAGGTTGCAAAAACAGTTTTAGTTTCCATCCGGGCCTCAGTTTCCTCATCTGTACAATGGGGATAATGACAGTGCCCAATTCAGAGAGCTGACGGAAGAACCTACAGGCCCTTCTGAGTCCCCGGTACAGAGGGAGCTCTGTGCATGAGGTGGGTACTATCGTGGGTGCCACCGTTGCGGTTTGGGAAGCGTGTTTGGAAGCGTTTGAAAATTCATAAGGGCAGGTCTGGCATCAGATGAACCGGGTTTGAAAACACAACCTTTGAATTTCTGAATACGGGGTTTTCTCACTTGCAAATGAAATAAACCACACTTGCCTCGTAGAGTTGCCGTCAAGGTTGAAGGGAACAAACGGGTCCCTGGCACCTGTTAAGCACCTCTATCATTATCCCCTTCTGCCGATAGGGAGGCCGCGGCCCTGAGCCCTGGGAGGGATGTGCTTAGGGAGGTGAAGCTAGCCCCCACTCTCCCCGCCCCTGGCCTCAGTCAGCCTCCAATTTACTGCTCCCCCCGGGAAGTCCCACCTCTGGCCTTCCCTCCGGGTCACAGGACCTGCAGCTCTGAGGCCCCGGGAGCTCCGACAGGTGCGAGATCTTTCGGTTTTTAATTTTTTAAATTTTTTTCCCTTCCAGACTTAGCTTTGCCTGGGTCTGAACAGAACGGCAGAGAAGCCGGAGAAGGCGCTGGACTTTTTGCCTTCCCTTGTCTCTGGGCACCCCGGACTGCCTGAGCGGTTACCTTTGCTTCTAGAGGCGGCATACCCAGGCCCGGCTCTGGGGCTCGGACTCCGGCTTCCAAACACCGGGTCAGGACTCTAACTGCTTCTTTCGGCCCTGATTTTCTGGTTCTGGAGACAGGAGCCTCCGGGTCTACACCCCACTAGCTGACTCCGTGCATTTGCCCTTTCAAACAGGGAGGCCGTGTGGATCCTGGGCTCTCAAGCTCAGTTGCAGAGACATAATTTATTACTTTTTTTAATCGGCTTTGAGGGTGTGCCGCTGTGCAGTCACCTGGGTGTGACCTCTGGCTGGCGGCTGGCTCGGGACCCGCGGGGTGGGGAGGGAGCCTCGGGAATGCTAGCCAGCTCGTCTGCGAGTCAAAGGTCCTGCCTGCTCCGGGGGAGACGTTGGGGGCAGAACAACCTTCCGGAGGCTTCTGGTTGCCCTGTTCTGCCTTTAACAGTAGAGTCACCAGAGCGGCCGGCTTATGAAGTCTCGTCTTCTCGCCTCTACTGATTGCTTGACCCCGGCCAGGAAATGTCACCTCTCCAGGCCGCGGCATCCTCATCTGCAAGTGGGGACGATGACGCCGCCTTCCTAACAGGGGTTGAGGTGAGGGTGAAGTGAGCGGATGCATTTCAACCTGGCACCCAGTGCACGCTAAGCCTAAAGGCAGCCGTCACTAATCGAGTCACAGGGGCTTGCGTGGGCCGACCCCGTGGGCCTCCACAGCCTCCTTTCGACCCACCCCCCCTGCTCTCCTGCCTCCGCCACACTGGCCCTTCCTGCCCTTCCCGATCCGTACCAGCCCCGTGCCGGCTTTAGGGCTTTTATTCCGAAAAGGGTGCTTTATACAAAGCACACGGGCCCGGCCGTCATGGGGATTGGCACAGGCGGGTTCCCCCGGGGAGGTGTTCCCCGTCTTCTCCCCGCCTGAGGTCAGAGGTCACCTCTTTCAGGAGACCCCTGACCACCCCTGCTCCGTCACTGTCTCTCTCCGGACCCTGTTTTATTTTCTTTGTAATCTTACCCGCCCCCGACTTGAAGCTGTGTCATCTATTTATGTCTTCGCTTGGGTATTTTCCGATCCACCCCGGCAGAGCCAACTTCCATTTTTAGGACCCCTATCTGGACCCCTGAGTGCCTAAAACAGTGGTGGTAGACAGTAAGCGGGCAATAAATGTGGAATGGACGACAGTTGCATCGAATACGGACTCAAATAATACAATAAAAGCCAATGCTGGTCCGGCTTTTTCTGTATTATGTGCCCGGTGTTTTGAGAAGCCTTTATGTACATTTCTTCTTTTGATCCTACCACAGCTCTCCATTGTTGACTTCATAGCAGGGACGAGGTAACAGTCTCAGAGAGGTAAAGTAACTTCCCCAAGGTCACACAGCTAGTAAACAATGGCGCTGCAAAATGGCTCCCATCTGGGCCTCTCTCAGCGCCTCCCCGGCCTGCTTATGGAGAAGAGGGTGTGTGCAAATTCCCACGAGAACAGCACTGCTGATGTGTCTCGTTAAGCTTGTTGGCGTTTATCCTTTACTGATTGCATTCACACCCGAGTCCGAGCGAGAGCCCTCAGCCTCCCACCCCCGGTGCACGGGTCCTCTGTAGGCAGGAGGGACTCTGCCGCTCCCATTTTACAGGCGGGAAGATTAAGGCTCAGAGCGGGAGTGTGATCTTTTGGGGCCACCAGAGCCTGGCTCCGTGTTCCGTGCGATGTGTGGTCGTTCCGCTTGGGAAGGGCCTGGACCAGACTCAGTGAGCCGCGCCTCCCTCACCCCGTCTGTCTGTCCCCTGTCCTAGAACGTGCCCCAGCGTGTCCCCACTGCTCACCGCTGTGCCTCTTTCTCCCGCTAGACCAGTGTGGCAGCCGCTGGACCGCACGGACGACTCTGCTCCTCGCCTCCGTGTGGCCAGGTCGGCAGACGGTTCGGTCACGGGTGGAGGGTGGGACAGCTGCTGGCATCTGGGGGTGCGGCTAAACACCCCCCCACACACACACGGGACGACCCCCCGCAGAACAGGAGTCCGTGCAAAATGTCAGCAGTGCCGCCGTTGAGAATTTTCTGCTGTAGACACAAGAGGCTGGTGAGCACTTGGGCGAGAGCTGGACCGAACGGAGGCGCTGGGTTTCAAAGACTTAGTGTGGAAAAAAAAAAAAAAAAAAAAGCAAAATATCCCATTAGTATTTTATTTTATTATTTTTTTAAAGTTTACTTATTTATTTTGAGAGACAGAGAGAGAGAGAGAGGCAGAGAGAGGGAATCCCAGGCAGGCTCCACACTGTCAGCACAGAGCCGGAGGCGGGGCTCGAACTCCTGACCCATGAGATCAGGACCTGAGCCGAAGTCGGACCCTTAACCAACTGAGCCACCTAGGCGCCCCTCCCATTAATATTTTAAAATATTGACTACATGTAGAATAATATGTTGGATATATTGGGTTAAGCAAGATAGAAGACGAATATTAACTTTTTTTAATGATTTTAATTGTGGCTACGAGAAAGTTTTCAGTCACAAATATAGTTTGCATTGTTTCAAAGGGACAGTGCTGTGCTGGAAGCTACATGCCACGCAAACGGGTCTGTGTGCGTCTGTGTGGGTTTGCCCATCGTTATAAATTCAGCACTAAGGAGTATCTTCACACATGCTGGGTGTGCTGTAGACAGTTGTGGAGGGAGGCAGGGAGGAAGAAAGGAAGGAAGGAAGGAAGGAAGGAAGGAAGGAAGGACAGAAGGGAGGGAGGAGGGAAGGAGGAAGCGAGGGAGGGAGGGAAGAAGGAAGGAAGGAAGGAAGGACAGAAGGGAGGGAGGAGGGAAGGAGGAAGCGAGGGAGGGAGGGAGGGAAGAAGGAAGGAAGGAGAGGGGGAGGAGGAAGGGAGAGAGAGAGGGAAGAAGGAAGGGAGGAAGGAAGGAAGGGAAGAGAGAAAGGAGGGAGGAAGGAAGGAAATGAGGGAGGGAGGGAGGAAGGAGGAAGGAAAGAAGGGAGGGAGGGAGGGAGGGAGGGAGGGAGGGAAGGGTCGACTCTTTCAGGAGCTGTCCTCAGGACCCTAAAGACTCACTGGTGAGCCCAGAACCCACCCCCCCCCACCCCCCCCCCCGCCAAGTCCAGTTTTAAGGCAGCAGCCAAGGAAAGCCCCCTTCTCTCTAGAAGCTCCCCCAGCTGCCCCTGTGCCTGGTTCCCTGGCCAGGCCCTCTGGGTCGTCCTGCCATGTCTCCTCCCTCCCCCTGGCTGAGAGTGATGGTGGGTAAGTCACTTAACCCCTTGTTCTGGAACTCTGTCACTTGCAGCCTGTGCCCGTGTGTCGTCCTCATCCGCGGTGAGGTTCGGTTCGATTTTTACGTCCAGCCATCTGGGCCACGATCCTCTGGGATCGGAATCCAGACAACAGGAAGTGGTCCCAGGCTCTCTGTGACTTTAATCATCTTCAGCAAACGGGTTGATCATCCCCCCAGGAAAAAGGGATGAGCCCCAGAACACATATTTGGAAACCTCCGTCCTGTCCTGACCAAGGGCTTTCTGAGAACACGGCTGAGTCTCCATCATTACACAACAGAAGGATGATTGGGCAAGTGTGGGCCGCCGTGAACGCCAGCTGGCTTCGACTGGATTTTGTCTCGAATATTAAAAACAGGTCACTTTTCTTCTCAGCCCTCCGAAGATGTGTGGGTTGGCTGGGCCTGGCTCCAAGGGCAGGCCCGATTGTAGGTGGCACCAGAGGATGTCTGGAGGGGACATATTTTCATCGCGAACCTGGCCTTTTGATTCCCCCAGTAGCCCTATGACTGTCCACACCGAGCAACCTGCCTGGGGAATTGCAATTCACGGACATGAATGATGAGTTTGCTTTAGTGTAAATGTTCCTGGGATGTTTTTTTCCCCTTTAAACGAAGTCTGATTGTGATAGTAACATGTTTATTGTACTGGAATTGCAAAATGTAGGAAAGCACACACATGAAATAAAACCCAGAATCTCATCACCCTGTGATTCTCACCGCAAATATCGGGCCTCTTTTGTACATACTGTTCCTAATTTATTGTGTATGGTATTCTACAACACTGCCATCATACTTCTCTGCCATTTTAGACTTTTTTTTTTTTTTTTTTTTGCTTTATGTCAGGACCACTTTGTCATCTGAAACCGGGTGGTTTCTGAGCCCTGTTGGCCAGAGGAGGGTGGGTTCGGGCTGGCCCCAACCCGGCCATGACCGTGACACCTTCCCGCCTCTCCATGCCGTGGCCCCATCAACCACCTCCCCAGGCTTTACTGGGCACCTGCTGTATATGCTTCCCACTCTGTGCCTCACAGATCTTAGATTTCAAGACACAGATGCTTTTTTGGCCCTCCAGGATCTTACAGTGTAATTGAGGAAACCTATCCTATATCCTTATTTTCATCCTGCCTTTTTGTGGTTTGCTAATGACATGAATTTTCTGTCATCAAAGGGAAGGATGTCTGTGGGGTGGAGAAGTCAAGGCGGGCTCCGGAATGAGGGAAGGTTCCAGTGCATTTCAAAGGGGGGCGGGGGCGGTGTATCAGGGAGGGTAAAATGCGACCATGCATGCAGGATCCTGGCTCAGGCAAGCTGCACGTACAGCCACGTGATTATGGTTCTGGGGATACACGGTTCGAATTTGCGTAGGTCGGAGATCACTGCTGGTTTTCAAGATCACAAGGTGGGACACAGGCAAATGTGTATTTTAGTAGTCAGGTATTTATTCCGAATTTGTCTTAGAAACAAATCTATTCTTACCTTATCAGACCTGGATAACACGGTTACGGATAAAGCTGAAATTAACCACATAAAAGGGGGTGGGAAGAGGAGAAGGGGCGATTGAAAGGCGAGGCTTGGGAAACGCTGGTGGAGAGCCTGGGGTCCAGGATCACGCAGCCTCGGACTCAAGCCCGGGACCCACCAGGCGCACAGCGAGACTCTGGGCACGTGGCATCGCTTTTCCAGACCTCAGTTTTCTTACCTGTCGAATGGGGCTGGGACGAGGACCAGTTCCGCAGAAGATTTCACGGAATCCCCGAGACAGAGGTTGTACGTGAGGCCCTTAGCGTGGTATCTGGTGCAAGCGAGCGCACACCCAGCTCTTCCTGACCCGTATTATTTGCACGGGAAGGGAGGTGTTGGCTCCAGGAGGGAGGCGCACAGCTCTCTCCCACCACGTCCTCCCTCCCCCCGCGCGCGGAGAGCCGCCTGCAGATTCGGGAGAGCTGGGCTGTGCTCCACAGAGTTAATCTATGTTGTTTATCTTTTAAACACCATTAACCACAAATTAGCTGATTCTTCTGTGGCTATAAATTAATAGATTCCATTAGCAAACAGCCAATTATGGGATGATTACTTTTTCTCCCGAACCTCGAGTTTTTTTTAATAGCTATTCGACAGCGTTTGATTCTGCCCTCTTCTTACTCCTGGCCTCCTTCCTGGGTTCTTGGTTCATTGGACCAGATCTTCCAAATGGACTAGGGAGGCGGAGGGTGGGTGGCATGGACTCTTACTGTAATGGGTTGTAAGCAGCGGCCTGTTGTTTGTTTTGCAGAAACAAAACTGACCGGAGGTTTATTTTCAAGAGAATTTCTATTTCCAACACAATTCGAAACAGCAGTTTCCATCTCCTTTTATTCTGGTGTCTGCCTTAAACACATCCTATTTCTCCCCCTCACCCCCCGATCTTTCCTACTTCTGGGGCCTCATCCTGGTAAGCCCATTTCTTTCTACCTGTCCCTTCCTCCCTCCCTCCCTCCCTTCCTTCCTTCCATCTATCCATCCATCCCAGTCCCCATCCATCCATTCAACCATCCATCCATCCATCCATCCATCTGTCTGTCCATCCATCCAACCATCCATCCATCCATCCATCCATCCATCCATCCATCCATCCCATCCTCCTTCTATCTAGATGCATCCTTCTATTTTCCCCTGGAGTTGCCTGGAGGGACACAGATTCCCCTGTATCCATCTGCCAAGTCTTTAAACATTCACGTAGTGACCTGGGGTTAATTTTCCCAATCCATAGCTGTGAACTGACTACAGGGAGAACAAACCTAGGGACTGGGGGTTTAGGCAGGTAACTTAAGTAACTAAAAGTGAAAGAGACCCAGTGTTTCAGTGAACTAGGGGCTTCAAGCCCCTCCTAAAGCCTAATTCAAATTACAAACAAAATGAAATATCTTTAGACCTTGGGTTTGTAACTTTCGCCGTACTATCCGGAATCCTTTGAATGCGAACAACGGACATCGACTGCCTCTTACAGTAGGCAGAATAGAGGTCCCTGAAGATGGCCTTCAAGTGTTGGCTAGAATTTCACTTCCTCCTAGAAGCTTCCCCTGATTCCCTAGACCAGGTCAGATACGCCTATTATATGCTTTCCTGGCACCTTGTGTCTCTGCTTCATACCCTTATCCCAACCGTAATTTATTAATTTACTGGTATAATTCATTGTGGGTATCTGATGGCTTCTTTGGGCTGGGAGTTTAGTGAGTTCACTCCTGCTTCTCCCACCCCTACTACGGGGTCTGGCACACAGTGGGCCTTCAATACTTATTTGTTGACTCACTAACTGCCACCAAATAATTCTTCCCAGAGCACAGGGGGGCCCTGACCCCGTCTGGCCCAGGACCTTTCTTGCCTCCATGGGGGGAGGACAGACTCCTTTAGCCATCTGCTTCCCCAGCCGTGGCCGCTTCTGTTTTGGCACGTTTTCTACCCAGCCTGGGTTTCTGGAACAGGTCCATCGGAGTTTCAATCGCACCTCTGTCACAGCGGGTTGATAAGGAGAGGAAGCTGTGTGCACACAGCCGATCTGTATGCAGAGCAGTTCTGAGATAGCACAGCTGCTCCTGGCCCGCTGCCCCCCGGGCTCTGGGAGGATCGCGGTCCTGAGGTTCCCCAGGACAGAGGGCTGGGTGCCCCCCTGCCCCGCATCCCCTCACTCCTACCTGCCAAGTGGGACGTCTGGGTGTCCTCATTTTGCCCCATTTATTGACCAAGTTATTTTACCTCGGGCTTTACCAATGTTTTCCTGCAAGACTGAAAGTTACATCGTGTTTTCATTCTGTGCGTCTTTGTGGAGCGCCTATTAAAGTGTGAGGCTAGAGTTGCAGGGGCGAACGAAAAACGGAGGCCGTCTTTGCTCCCTCGGGGGCTGCAGTGGGGTTTGGGAGACAGACAGAGGCATTAGTCAAGACATACATAAAATGACAAGTACCACAGTCCTATGAGAAGGGAGAAAGGGTGCTGGGGGCGGGGGGGGGGGTGGTCACAGAAGGGCTTTCCCAGGAGGAGGGAGGTTAGAAGAGGCTCCCCGGAGGCGGTCATCGCGGAGTCCAGAGAAGAAGGAGAACAGGAGTCAAGCAGGGGAAGGGGCTGGGGTTGTGTGTTCCGGGCAGTGGGACCACGTGGCAAAGACCCCGATGGGCGCATGACAGGCTGAGGGAAGCAGGTTCCTGGGCTTCTGTAACACATTCCCACAACCTTGGTATTTTATTTTATTTTATTTTATTTTATTTTATTTTATTTTATTTTATAAGAAGGGATTATCTTGATATGCAGGTTTTTAATGTTTATTTGTTTCTGAGACAGAGAGAGACAGGGCATCAGCGGGGAAGGGGACAGAGAGAGAGGGAGACACAGAATCTGAAACAGGCTCCAGGCTCTGAGCTGTCAGCACAGAGCCCGACGCGGGGCTTGAACTCATGGACCGCGAGATCACGCCCTGAGCCGAAGTCAGCCGCTTAACCGACTGAGCCACCCAGGTGTCCCACAACCTTGGTATTTTAAAGCAAGGGACACTCATTCTCTCCCAGCTCCACAGGCTAGAAGTCCAAAGTCAAGGTGTCAACAAGGCTCTGTGGCCCCTGAAGGCCCTGGGGGAAGCATCCTCCCTCACTCTTCCAGCTTCTGTGGCCGCTGGCAGTCCTTGGAGGTCCCTGGCTTGGAGACACAGAGCTCCAGCCTCTGCCTCTGCCTTCAGGTGGCCTCCTCCCCTGTGTGTCTCTGAGTCCCAGATAGCTCTCTTCTCTCTCTTGCAAAGACACAAGTCATCGGATTGAGTAGGATGGTCTCACCTTGAGGTCTTTAACTTCGTTATGCCCGCAAAGACCCTTCCTCCGAATCAGGTCACGTCCGCAGGACTGGACTTGCGCACATCTTTGCTGGACGACATCAGGCTCCTTGGTCCGCCGAGCCCCAGGGATACAAAGAAGACCTGTGTGCATGGAGGATAAGGACCTGGGTCCTGGCGTGGGCTGGGCCAGATCTCCCAGGCATGAGGCCAGGATGCGGGGACAGGAAGCCACGGCCAGGCTTCTGGCAGGAAAGTGGCAGGATCTGATGGGTTCCTTAGAAAGAGGACAATGGCCGCGGCTCGCACGACGTGCAGGGAAAGTCACCGTGGGCCCGAGGAGGTCGGTTAGGAGGCTCCTGAGGCCGTGGGACGAGATGCTGGCATCTGAGCCTGGGGGACGAGAGGTTGGAGACGGGGAACAGGTGCAAAGGGCGTTTAGAGATGATGCGTTTGATCTGGAGAGCGAGGGGAGAGGGGCCAGGGACAACTCCCACGTGTCTCCCTTTGCTGTGAAAGCTGACTGGGATGTAGATACTGGTAGAGGTGCAGGTCTGGGGGGAAGATGCCAAGTTCGGCTCTGAACCCGTTGACTTTGAGGTACCTGTGGTCCATCGCTTCCCCAAATGGCCCCCTTAGGCTACAGCCAGGCCACTCTGAATGCGCCTGATCTCGTCTGATCTCGGAAGCAAACATGGCCCCGATTCTCGTCCTTCCTGTGCGCACGCCCCTTCGCAATGTGACTTTGCAGCTCCTCCATCGAGGGGAGGAAGGAGAGCTGATTTCCGCATCCCGGGGCTGGCCTTGTGACACGTTTGACCTCTGGGATGCAGCAGAAGGGACACCCTACTGGCTTCCAGCCCAGGGTCCCGGCATATTCGTGCTCATCGTCCTAGCGCTCTCCGGAGCCTCCCAGGGAACGGGCCTGGGCCAGCCCGTTGGACGACAGGCCACGTGGAGCAGGAGGGGTCATCCTAGCTGAGCCCGTCCTGGACCAGCCAGCTGACCTCGGCCAAGATCAAAAGAACCCTCCGGCTGATTCCAGCCTAGGCCGATGACCTACAGAATCGCAAGCTACAGAAATGGCTTTTGGAAAGAAAGTCCATGGCTAAATTTGGGGTGGTTGACCCTCTGGCAACAGCCGCTACACTATCTTGAGCCCGCCGAATAAAGAGGAGAGGAAGCAATCAGACGGCTGGATATACAAAGATGGAACTCAGACCAGAGGTTGGAGGGGGAGGAAAGAAATACGTGAGGTTTCTGGATAGCAGGACGTAAGTTTGCAAAGGAGACGGAGAAGTTTGCCAGCGAGGTAGGAGGAAAGCCAGGAGGAGCCCCGGAAGGAAGAAGCCGTCAGGGGTCTCAGTTGCTGTTGATGGTCTTTGCCTGGCGGGGTGGAGACCAGGACGAGCAAGGAATCGCGTGAGGGCGCTGGCTGGAACGTGGCTGGAGATGGCCCAGAGGAAGGGGGTGCAGACGGTCCGTCACCCGTTAGGGTGGGGCCGAAGGCTGGCCCTGAGAAGCTCCCCATTATCTATGTACCATTTGTTCAGTCTTTCTCAGGGTGTCTATTTTTGATTGCATCTACGTGGTGACCCCAAAATAGCCACCGATTCTTCTCATCCCGTATTTGTGCCCCTTGGCGGTGTGACTTTGCAGTGACTTCCACAAAGGGTGCCCCCTCCCCCACCGCCCCGCCATGGATCTGGGTGGGACACGCGACTGGCTTTGGCCGACGGGGCAGCGACACACACACACGGTTGCTCCCACCCTCACGGAAGAAGGCCCAGACTAGCCTGCTGGGTGACGAGAGGCAGATAACCCATCGCTCCTGCCTCCCAGCCAACAGCCGGGCAACCCCAGGAGTCACTGCGCTACCTGGTGGAAGCTACTGAGAAATGGATGAGCCCGGCCAAGGTCAGCCGCACTGCCCAGCAGAGCCTGGCCCAGGACACTGACCCTCAGGACCATGGGCTACTTAAGCAGCTATTATGTAAGCCACAATTTCTTATCTGTAGACTAGGAATGGAAATAGTTTCTTCCGACTGGTGTTCTACAGGTTACTTGAGGTACCTAAAGCTCTGAGAACAGAGCTGCTGTTCAGTAAACACTCGATAAATCCCCTCCTCCTTCTGCTCCTCCCCCTTCCTCCTCCTCCTTCTTCCGTTTTCTTTCTTTTTTCTTCTTTCTTCTTCATCATCATCATCATCACCTCTTTCTTCTTCTTTCAAAGTATTGCCAGGTATTGACAAATCTCAGTTTGTAGCATTTGCTTGTACATCTCATTGTATATAGATTTTATTACCTTTTGACATCTTAAAAATCCTTTCTGGCTGGGGAGAGATGGCCCTCCCCGGGGGAGCCAGCTTCTAGAGGGCAAAGGGCCCCCCTCCTGCCATGAGCAGACTTTAGTAAGCAAACTCACCCATCCAGGGTCTTGTCTCGTCCATTTGGTTCCGGCACTCCAGGAGGCAATGGATCGTCCCAGGGTCAGGTACCAGGACCTTCAGAGATGGCTCCGACAGCCCAGAACCTTCTAGAAGTATTCAGACTGGCCAGTCGTAAGCTGCTCTGCCTGCCCTGGCCTGCTTTTCCTGTGGAAATCCTGGTAGAGGTCCTGGCCTAGGCACACCCCCGTGGCTCCTGACCACCCGGTGCTTCTCCGTGTGGCCCCGCGTGGGTGGGGCGCCGTGCTTCCTGTCTCGGGAGTTTGGGAGTATAATACATTTTGTTTCCCTGAGGCTTTCTTCTGTTTCCTCGTGGGGTTGCACCTGCCTGACCATTTCACACAAAAAATACAAAACACTGTTGTGGATGGACATTTAGATTATTCGTAGCTATTTGCCACCAACAGCCTCCTACTTGTTTCTTTGGGTGTTTGTGCGAGTCCCCAGGGTGGGTATGTGCTCCCGGGGGCTCTTGCGGCCGGCCGGGAGCGGGTGGCCGGGAGCAGGCCGACAGTTTCCCAGGCAGCATGAGTATGGAGTCTAATCACCATCGAGAACATCCCGTCAGGAAAAAAAAAGAAAAGGAAAGAGAAAAATACTTCCAGCCATATTCAATACAGGAAAAACAAATATCAGCTTTCCCTATGGATTTTCTGCTCAGTTGTGCAATTTTAATAACGCGATACATGCTTTGGGATGATTTTTGGTGGAAGAGGGAAATCTTACGTGTGGCCACTAGGATTAAGTGAACAGAAAGCTAACTGCTGGGTGTCCTGACATGGCATCTCATTGTGAAGTCTTGGGGAGAGTTTTTGCATTGGTTCACCTGCCACTTGGAGCTTTCTTCTTGCCTACAGTGACACTGTGGGACCTTGTGGGTCCAGGGAGGGAATAGGAGCTGTGGGCATTTCGGTTTATTTCTCCCTGATGGTGTCCCTCGGTACCAGAGAGAGAGAGAGAGAGACAGAGAGGGAGGAGAAAGGGGGGGAAAAAGCCTGGTCATTTTATCTCTTTGGTTACAAACATCTTTCATTTCTCCAGAAAGAAATGAAAACACACATCGCCATGTAATGATGTTTACTGAAAAAAAAAAAAAAAAAAAAAGTCCCTGCGTAAAATCAACAGACACAATCTGGATAAAATAGATCATTCAGCGACTTCTTTGTGAACTGTGCACCTTCCTCCCTGCCAGCAGCCCGCACACTTTGAGCTCCTTGGCATTTTATTTGCTTTTCTTTCTCGAAAGCGCACGAGTGGGGAGAGGCTTGTCCACAATCGTGCCGGGTGAATAGTGAGGGGACATTCCCCGAATAGCTCGTCGGAGCATCCATCAGGAGAGTCTTTTCCCCCTCGGCTCATGGCAGGGAATCAAATATTTAAATGTGATTTTTAGACTTAGAGGCACATGAAGAGATTTGTTTGGCCAAGGAGGGGGTGACTGAGAAAGCGGCTCCGGTGACGGGGAAGAATTTTCGGCCGCGATGAGACTGACTCACCTGCGATGCATCCTGCCCGTGAATGTGATGCCTCCATCACGTGCTCCCTAAGAGGATGCCATTGGCCACAGCCTTTGTTGGGGGCCGGGACCGGACCCTACCAGCGGGGTTGGGGGCCGCGGTCCCCTTGGCAACAGACCCGCTGCCCTGACGGCACCTGCCGCCCCGTGGACGGCCCCCTTGGCAGTGTTCTGAGTCAAGCGCTGACAGCTTCGATTTGCAAGCGAGGGGGGTGGGAAATCAGAAGTGACTCATCCTCCGGCTCAGTGCAGTGGCAAAGGGACTGACAGGGCCTTCAGTCCGCTCTGGCGACTCGGCTGCAGAAGGACACGCTAACAGGAGCAGACAGCTGGGGCCCGGGGGTGGCCGCACGAGGGCCCGGAGGTGCGGGACAGAAGAGGGTCAGATGAGGGCAGTCGAGTGGATTCAGGCAAGACTCGGGATGGTAACACTGCCAAAGCCTGCTCTTGGGAAGCTGGCACCTGCCTCCCCTGGGCCCACGGTCCCACAGGCCGCCCGTCCCCGGGGTGGTCTTTAAACGGCCCCTGGGAACCGCAGTGGGATTTGGAGGAGTGCCCAGATGGACCATTTTTCATTCAGAAAAATGCCCATCAGCGAAAACACCATTAGCACTCCAAAGCCATGGTTCTGAGACTTGGTTAAATTTTTTCTGATAGAAATAACAACCATCCCTCATCGCGGAGACTGCTGCAAGCCGGGTACACTGCTAAGTGGTAAGTGAGCGTGCACGCTTGCATTCCTGGGTGTATTCTGGGCCTGCGTGCACACACAGATATGCATACATATACACACACACGTATATATACACGTGTATATATAATTCGTCACTCACACTGCTGCAGCCTTATCCGGGTGGTGCTTTCCTGCAAAATCTCGCACCGTTTCCCACATTGTACACGTCTCCCTGGTCTCACTTGAGGCGAGGGGTGCCTCCGCCTTTTCCTCCTCCTCCTCCTCCTCTGCAGACGAGATCGCCTCCGTAACCTCTTGCTGCAGGTCTCGATGCAGATCCGGGAGTTCGCCAGCGGTCACCTTGGCCTGAGACGGGGCATCCGGGCATGGGAGTCGACCACCCACAGTCCCGCAGCGAGCGAGCGAGCCCGTTGGCTCAGTTGTGCCACGTGACGTCTGGCATCACTGCTTTAACACCACTCCTTTATCAAGTTGAAGTTTGTGACAAACGTTTGCTCGTCTCGCGGAACAAGTTACTCACGATCCAAGGTTTCACCGTATTTCTTTTAAGCCTTGAGAGTTCTTTGAAGGGCTACCAGCACCCCCACGTGACAGATGAGGAAACTAATGCCAAATCACCCCAGTTTGGGAAGTTTATAACACGGTAACGAGACATTCAGCTGCTTTCCCACCACACGTGCCGTCCCAGGTACGTGGGCAGCGGGAACCTGCTGATTAATCGCTCCTTTTCCTTGGTCCTTTTCCTTAAATGTTGCTGATTTAAATCCTGCTCATCGAAGTCAAGCTGACCAGCCCTCTTCCAGAAAAGCTTGTGTTTCTACATTTGGGAAATAATGGTGTACGTAAAATCTAGACAATTGGATCAAATACGGTTTAAAAAACATCCTGCCTTCCGTGGGGTCAGTTCTTAGGCAACCACATTGTCATTCACGTATGAAGTCTCAGGAGAGGTGTCGGCAGTGGGGACGAGGGACGAGGTCCCTGCCCACTCCCACCCCCACCCCCAAATGAGCTCTTTAAAATATTCAACTCTTACCGGCCAGTCTCTGTTCAGGACAAAGCCTGCTGTCCTTCTCTCCCTTTGGGGTCACGACTGACCCGTTCACAACCCAGACCCGTCTGGTAGCCTGGAAAACAGGTCCGCACCATATACACCTGCACACGTGTGCACACACACGCTCACACACCCTCTCACGAACACACACTCACACACACCCCTAAAGCGGTCACCGCGTATGGGTATTTGGAATTCGGGGTCAAGGCCGAGGGGACCTCGCGGGACGGCATGAGAGGCAGGGTGAGTTTTAGCGTCGGCCAGTCCCGGGTCCCCTGAATCCAGTCGCATTCATCAAAAAGCCTCTGCCCGGGACCAGGCTCCACGCGGGGAGAAGCAGGAGGGACGCCGCCGACGAGGTCTGAAGGGCACAGACTCGCGGCGACCAGGACCCACGTCTCCCAACTGCTCGCCGCGGCGTCTCCCCGGGGCCCAGCGGCACACGCGGCACATAGTAGGCCCTCAGTATTTCCGGGCTGCGGAGCTCTGCGGTGACCCTGATGGGAAGAGAGCCAAGCTCTTCTGCACGGAGGACACGGGGCGCGAAGCTCTTCAGGAGGAGGCCCCGGGGTGGGAAACCCAGGGTTGGTCCACAGCACCCCCCGCCCCCCCAGTCCTCCCCAGATCACAATTCCTCGGCTCCCATGCGCCAGGCTCTGTGCAGCTGGGACCGCAGGCCACGTCCCGCGCCTGCGACATCCGGCTGGCAGCCAGTGGAGACGGGCGTTGAACCGGAGAGTGCCTGGGAGGAGGGCCCTGCGGCCACGTCGGCTGTGTGGCGGGCGTGGCGGGGACCACCTTACCGTGGGTCAGACACTCCTCCTCTCGGAGGCTGGACGGCCCCACGTGAGCCAGGTGAGGAGCACCCGGAAGAGCATGCTGGGCCGAGGGAACAGAATGTGTGAGCGTCCTGAGGCCCGGAAGAGGATCCTTGAAGAACCGAGGGAGGGTCTGGGGGGTGGGAAAGTGGGTGTCCCTAGAGAGTGGCTTCGGAGGGGGCCCAGCCGGACATTCTCAGGGCGCAGGGAGAGGCTGTCGCCCGTCCCACCGGACAACGGCCGCCGTGGCCTGTTTGGGGCACACTGGACACACGCGTGCACACCGCGCCAGAGATGTGGTTCATCCGGGGAACCGTGGCGAGCCATTTACGACGTTGCCTCGCGGGAGGGACGGGATCAAGCATGCCGTGGACACGCCCGGCTGACTCCAGTGTGGAGAACGGAATTGTAACCCCCAACCGGATGAGGAGAAGCTTCCACAGCCTCTTAATTCTTCCTTGTGAAAATCTGTATTTTGCAGGGAAGGGATTCTTGTGACTCTCAAGGGGGTTGATGTTCAAGGCCCAGGACTGGTTTTGGGTCACCTTGCTCATTGGGGGATTTGGAGCAGCAAAGACGGTCACAGGGATGTGGCCGCTGGCGCTGCCCCCCCGGCGCCCTGGGCTCTCTTTTCTGCTGCTTCAGAGAAGACACTGGCACTTTCTCATTCTGGCTGTGGGCGGACGGTTTCCTCCTCAGGGCAGTGCCCGGCGGGCAGGCACTCACCCCTACCAGCTGGCCGAGGCCTCTGGGCACACAGGGAGGCCCCTTCTGTGCGCTAAGCAGGAGGCGCTGAGAAGGGTGTTCCCTGGCCGCCCACCGAGAGAAAGGGCTAGAAGGAAGAAACTCCTAATCAAACAGGGAAGAGTGGAAGCAACAGAAAAGTCCTCCATCGGGACGATGGATAGACATGCACGCTGGCGCTGGTCACCACGGGAGGCCGAATGGGGGCCCCCCCAAGACCCCACACCCTACTCCCCAGCACCCATGTCTGTGGTACCGTGCACACTCACACCGGCACCTTCCTCTGGCCTCCGCTAATGAACATACTCTCTAAGTACAAAGGGCTTTCTCTGAAGCACAGTCTTTGGACAAGCCCACCTGCCCTGCCACCCCTGATTCCTGAGCACCCCTCGGGAGCACCCCTCCAGGAGCACCCCTTGCCCTTCGCAGAGATTCCGAAACCCCTTCGGCCAGACTCGACCCCGGGAGCTCTGACTTGCCTCTCGCTCGCTTGACGAGTGACCTCGGGGGCTCACCGGCTCCCTCTGGAATAACTCCTGTCCTCCAGCCACCTCTCCGACAGGATGTGAGTCTCCGGTTCCAAAACACCCCTGCACCTTTAGCCTCTATTTATTCATCTGCGAAATGGGACCACAGTGCCTGGGCTTCTCCTAACCACCGGTTGACAGACAAAGGGACGGGGGAGGTGGCATTAACGTGCCCAACACGGCTGTTGAGAGCTTCTGCTCTTCATTTCTCTCACCTCCGGGGAACAGGAAGATCTCCTGCGCGGAGCAGTGGCGGGGAGGCGGTTCAGCGCCACGGGTTCGGTCCAAGGCAGAGCGGGAGCCCGAGGCGGGGAGGAGGCGGCCGGGGTGGCCGTGGGCCGGGCCAAAGGCGAGCGCGGTTACTCCTGGCCAGGCTCTCTGGCGTCCTCGACGGGTGAGCGCGTATCCGTCCTCGGTCTCCCCCGGTGGCCTACGGACGGGTCCGCAGGCCTCGGGCGCTGAGCACACAGTAGCTGCTGAGTTAAAGGAGTCGGATCAGAGAAGGGACGTGCTGGCCCTCCCATCCCTGGGGACTGCAGCCTCTCAGGCCTGCAGGGGGGTGGGTGGGGGGGCGTCAGCCTCGTCTCCCAGGCTCTCTCCCTGCTCCTGCTCCCCGGGCTTCTGGCACAGCCTGCCGGTTGTCTGGCCTGGGAAGGCGCGCGGGGGAGGAGCGGGCGGGAGGGCCGGGAGGAGTGCGATCCTCGGTTCCGTGCAGATGCTTATCTGCCCGTTTCGCAAACCTTCACCCTGTGGAAGAACTTGTTTGCTCAGAAAGCCTTCTTCCCTCATTTATGGCGGGTCGGGCGGGGTCATGTGCCATCGCTTCCGTGTGCTGGTGCGGGGGGGGGGGGGGGTGGGGGGGGGGCTCTTCTCGCCCCGCCCCCTCGGTCGCCGGCCTCCTCCCGCATCCCCCACCCAAAGGGGCAGTAAGTCCGAAGTGCGCTGTAAAAGTCGGGGAGCCCACCGGGTCGTAAAGGGGGGACGTGCCTCCACTTACCCACTCGGCCCCGCCTTTTGAAGTGTCGGACTGTTGACATCGTGTGGGTCGCTGGGCCAAGCTAGGGACTGAGCACAGCGAGGTGAGTAAAACGGGACCCCCACCTAGCTTGCCAAGGGAGAGGGAGGAGGCATTAGACGAAGAACAGGGAGGACCTGGGCCCCCGTTTCGCCTTCGTGAAAACCCAATCTGGTGGCTTGATTCCGGTTATTTCCATTTGGGAAACTGAGGCTGGGAGAGGCGCCGTGACTTGCCCAAGGCCACACAGCTCGCGAGGAGCGGAGCCCGGAGTTGAGCCCCAGGCTCCTGGCTCCAGAGGCCACACCTGTAACCACGAGCCTGTACCCCCCTGGTGATGTGTTCTTTCTGTGAGAAGGCCGTGAGAGTGGCGGGTGATGCTCCGGGCGATTCTAGAAAGGGGACCTGACTTGAGCTGGAGGTCAGCCAGAGTGTCTCGGGAAATGCCCCTGATGCTGCCCTTGGGAAGAGGGGAGGAATCGGACAGGTAAGGAATGGGAAGAAGTGTATTCCAGGAAGAGGGAACAGCAGGTGCCAAGGTCCTGAGGCAGCAAGAACTTGGCGTATTGACAGAATGCAAGAAGGTCCCTGTGGCCGGAGCCCGGCGCACAAATCGTGTCCCTTTCCTTAGCGGACACCACAGTCATTCACCTGTCCTCCTCCTGACCAAGAGCACCCCACAAGTGAGGCTCTGCTGCAGGGGAGGCAGGTCCCAACTCTGATATTTTCCCAGATACCTGGTCTCACGTGTTCTTCCGGTACGTTGCCTCGCCCCATAAAGCGGCAGAGTCTGTTTCCTGGTCCTCATCGCCCACCAGACATGGGTGAACCAGCCGACCCCAGCCCCCGACCTTCGGGACTTCCGGCGACGGTCTCACACATCCTGAAGCAGAGCCAGGCTGGTCCCTCAGTGCTCTGTCTGAATTCTCCACTCGTAGAATCCGTGATCGTGAGAAATGGTGTTTTGTGCCACCAAGTTTTGGGCTTGTTGTCACAGACCCACAGGCACCGGGTCACTCTGGTAAATCGTGACTTGTCTGATAAGCCCATCGCAGTTGGCAGGATTGGTTTGGGGGGGGTTGATTTGGGACCCAATCCTGACCAATGAGAAGCAAGGGGACATTTACGGAGGTAACATCTGGGGAAGTTTCTCTGATTTTGAAAGAAAATTATGAAGAGGTTACAGGCTTTTTCTGCCTCTAGATGAGGTTCTGTGAGGAGGTAATGCGTGGGCAACTGCAGCCGTTTTGTGAGCTTGAGGGAGTGACCGGAAGAGAGAGAGAAGCTTGGTCCCTATGTTGTGAGACGCTGATGATCCACTCTTGCGCCCACCCTATTTCTGTGACATAACAAAGCCCCTACTGTTCAAAGCATGTTGAGTTTGACCTTCTGTTACTTTCTAAGCGATATGGCTTCTTTTCCCTCACACCCTGCCTTTCTCCTGCCCTGGATCATCTCTGAGTTTGGGGCTGGGAGGGCTTGAGAATCTCTGATACGCAGAGGAGGGTTTCCTGCCTGCTTCTCCTCTGACATCAAGAGCAAGCGGGACACAGAATGGGACTTCCAGAGGTCCGATGGTGGAGAAAACAGGTCAGGAAAAGAAGAACGCAAATCCAGAGCAAGGACCAGGGAGGGGTGAGCCGGAGAAGATCATTCAGGGAAGACGAGGGAAGTAAGAAAAAAGAAACAGGACAGAGAAGGGCAGGGGCAAAGTGGGAAAGGGTTCAGGGCTGCAAGACATCCTCCGTCCCGCTCTGTGATTCCTTGCATCGTCCCACGAGGCCACACGGGACAGACGTCCTGATTCCATTCCTTTCTACCTGGGTGATCTCCGGCAAATTGCTTCAGTGCTTTGAGCCTCGGTTTCCTAAGTGTAAAACAGGGAAAGGTGGTAACAATGCCCATCCCAAAGGGTTGTTATAGAGGAACTCCGTCAGGACTTTACTAGTCGTCAGCACAGAAACTCAGTTCAGACCGGCTTTAGCAAAACCGTGACTTCTTTGGCTCTGGTCCCTGAAAGGTAAAAGAATAATGGCTTCAGGCATGGCTGGATCCAGGGGGCTCAGATGGTACCATCAGGACTTGATCTCTGTCTATCTTTTGTCTCTTTGTCCTTTATGATTACAAGCAGGCGCAGCCCTCTATCCTATCCTTTCAGCAGGCTTGAAGGAGGCTGTGCTCACCGTTGGGTTGACAGCCGGTCTGGTGGGTTCCTATACCTAAGAGTGTACCCAACGAGTGGGTTCAGATGAGCGGCCGGACCTGGGTCAGGTGTGCCCAGCCCTGGATATGGAGACGGAACTAGGTCTACCCACCCACGTGGCTGCCACGGTGCGAGTGCGTGAGTGTGTGCGTGTTGTGGGGGAGGCTTCAAGGAAAACCTCCAATGAGGGTCTCTCGCGAGGAGAAGCGGGGCAACTACTCAACGGACCATCGCGTCTACGATAACCACTTCCGACAGTCATCGCCACCAGCCCCCTGCACTTACCCCCGAGAGAGGCGCCTCTCCAGAAGGTAAGCCCCGCGCTACATTCGCCTCTCCGGGGGGAAGCTTGGCAAGGGCAGACGACTTGGTGAAGAGCACAATCGTGGTCCCGTGCGCCTCACGTAAGATGCACCGTTGTCCCCGTAGAACAGATCTGCTTTCGCCGGGGTGTCGTCGGCTCGCAGTGTCCGTTTCAGGCGCTCACCGTGGCGGCTCGACAACCACGCGGGACGCGAGGCTCGCCAACGATTTCAGCCGTGTTTACGCGGCGTCAGGCACATCGACGTTGTTGTGCGGCCGTCGCCACCGCCCCCAGAACGTGGTATCTTCCCGGAGCGAAGCTCGGTACCCATGAAGCACAAAGTCCCCGTCTGGTCTCCTCCGTCAGCCCCGGCGCCCAGCCTTCTTTCTGTGTCTACAGACCGGCCCCTCCGAGCTACGGCGCGGAAGGGAGATCGTATGGTGTTCGTCTTTTCGGGTGCCCAGTTGGTTCACTGAGCGTAACGTCCTCAAGGCTCATCCATGTCGTGGTGGGTCAGCATCTCCCCCCTTGGAAGGCTCAGTAATATTCTTGTGTACGTATAGACCGCGGCTTGTTGATCCAGAGCCCCGTGGAGGGACGTTGGGCTGTTCCCAGGGCCGATGCGTCAGAAGCCAAGAGTCCCACAAGAGCGTGGCACCCCAGCCCTCTGCTCGTCCCCTCCCGTCCCCCCCACCCCCCGGCCCGGGTCCTCGGCTTCAGAAAAGAGTGAGAACAAGCTAGGGTTCTGTTGGAATCCAAGCGGTAAGGAAAGGCGAGGAGGATTAATAATTTTCTTAAAAAAGTTTTCAGCCACGGAAACTCATGTTCAACAGAGGGGGAGGAAGAAAAAGCCCAATTAGGTCTGGTGAGCAGCAGCTCACAAAGGAAGTGCAGTTGTCAGAAAGAGGGCTGGGACTTTTCAAAGAGCTTACTGGAACTAAACAGAAATGCTGAACTTTGTTTTGTCTTTCCCCAGAACATGCTCTTTTTGGAATCAAAAGGCTCCGAGGGTGGTGAAAGACTTCAGAGCATGAAATTGCATTACTGGAAATGGTCTGGGGCTTTTGTTCTGGACGCCGGGGCCTCGTGAGGGCCGAGTTTAGCAACGAGCCCAGCCCGGCTCCACAGGGGCACGGAGAGGAAGGGGGCAGTTGGACGCGCCCTCCGGTTTCCCAGCTCCTCTAAAGCAAACCGAGGGGTCTCAGGGGCCGTGGTCGGATGCTACGCTGGGGGAGGTGAGGGCTACTGCCTTGTCAAATGCATCAAGTGGATATTAAAAAAAAAATACACTCGACCCACAGGAAGGGTGAAGCACGACCCCCGGTGAGATCTTTAAATGCCGCCGAACGACCGCAGCTGCTTCCTAAACGGTCTCCTTGCCCGGTTTCCGAGGAGGCAGATCTGAGCCCATGACTCCCTCCCTTCGGAACCGTCTATGGCTCACCATTGCCTCTGAAATTGAGTCAGGCTCTTTAGCCATCGCCCTGCGTGGCCGGGGCTCGGTTTCCGTCTCCTTTGACCTCGTCTTTTCCATTCTGCCCTGCGCTCACCTATCCAACTGGAACCGTCTGTTTGCTTGGGTAAAGTGAAGCTCCTAGTTTTAGGCCAGGGGTGCCACTCAACCGACCCATAATTTTTAGCAGTAATTGCACGTTGAAATGGTAATATTTGGCATATGTTGGGTTACGTTTGTTACTAGAATTAAGCTCAATCGCTTCTTCTTACTTCTTATTGTGGCTACCGGAAAAACCTAAATGATACAGAACTGACTTGCATCGGTGGCCAACGCTGGGTTTCGATCGGACAGTGCCGGTCCAGAGCGATGGGCGGCAAACCACGGCGGGCCATCTGTTTTTGTAGAGCTCGTGAGCCAAACGCGGCTTTTTGCTTTGGTAAAATGGTCAGGAAAAAAACAAAAAAAACCTAAGGAAGAGGATCTTGCGACATGAAAAGTGGACGAGATTGACATTTCAGCATCCACAAAGAAAGGTTTAGTGGCACACAGCCACGTTCGCTTGCCCAACGCCGAAAATATTTACTACCTGGCCCTTCGTGGGAAACGTTTGCTAACCCCCGCTCCAAGTCGTGCCCTCCCAGGAGGGACCGTAGTGTGAATGTGGTAAAAACCATCTTCGAGATTACAGCGGCGTGTAGCTTTCCAGAAGGCCATGGGGCAGAAACACGTGTCTCGGGAGGAGGGTCGTTAGAAACGAGTTTCCCCAGGAGACCGTCGATGAAAAAAGTTTGAGCCGCGCTTCCGTAGAGGATGTCGTGTCATCCAATTTGTGACTTCATGTGACCCAGATGCTTCTGGTTCTAAAGTTCTAGTTTACTCATGGAGAAAAGAAGAGGGGCGAACCTTTATTTATTTTTTTGTAAGTTGATTTATTGATTTTTAGGGAGACAGAGACGGAGTGAGTGGGGGAGGGGCAGAGAGAGACAGAGAAAGAGAGAGAGAGTCCCCAGCAGGCTCCGTGTTCCCGGCACAGAGCCCGACGCGGGGCTGGAACTCATGAGCGGTGAGATCTTGAAGTCAAGAGCCAGACGCTCAACCGATGGAGCCATCCGGGTGCCCCAAGAAGCCAACGTTTATTGTGTTCTGCTGGATCGCTCTATTGACACAATCTTGACCGATCTAACTCTCCTCCCACTTCTGCGAGGTAGACCTCTTATTATCTGGTTGTTATAGAGAAGGGAATTGAGGGCCAGAAAGACAAAGTTGTGTCAGCCTCGACACAACTCCGCTGCAACCTTGTTTGCAGAAAGAACGAACAACTGGATATAGAATTAAATCAGGTGAGCGTTGCATTCAGTTACTAGGAACCGAGAGCGGAGTAAAACAAAGGAAACAAATGTATTTCTCCCTTGTGTGAAAGAATCCTGAGGATGAGCAACCGAGGGCTGGGATGGAGGCTCCGTGGTCGTCAGGGACTCTGGCTCCATCTGTTTGCTCCACCGCCCTTAATAGGCAGCTTCTGAACGACACCACCTGATGGTCCACGATGGCTGCTGGAGCTCCAGCCATCACACCCGCATTCCAGGCAGCAGACAGGAGAGAAGAGATGCCTCTCATAAAACGTCTTCTGCGTCACAACGTGCCCAGTGCCACGCTGGGTGTCAGGGGCGCCGGAGCAAACAAAATCGACGCTCCTGCGCTCCTTCAATAATCAGCGACAATATGAGGTCTGACCTGATGCTTTTCAGTCCTTCGCGTCCGGCGTCTGATCCTTTGGCAAATCCTGCCCTGCTCTCCTGAGACTCGTGTGAATCCCGTCACTTGTCACCACTTCCGCTGCCTGGTCGGAGCCACCCTCGCCTCTCCCGGGCCGCCCCGGTACCTCCCGAGAGTCTCCCAGCTTTGCCCTTGCCCAGCCAGGCCCCAGGCTAGTCACACAGCCCCCAGAGAGGCCTTTTAAAAACAATATAAGTCAGGGGCGCCTGGGTGGCTCAGTCGGTTAAGCGTCCGACTTCGGCTCAGGTCATGATCTCACGGTCCGTGAGTTCGAGCCCCGCGTCGGGCTCTGGACTGACCGCTCAGAGCCTGGAGCCTGTTTCGGATTCTGTGTCTCTCTCTCTCTGTGCCCCTCCCCTGCTCGTGCTCTGTGTCTCTCTCTGTCTCAAAAATAAATAAACGTTAAAAAAAAAAATTAAAACAAAACAATATAAGTCATTCCCGACGTGTGGCTCCAACCCCCCTGCGGCTCTCATTTCACCCAGAGTCAAAACCAAAGACCTGAGAGCAGAGCTGCGTCCCCGGTGCTACTCCCTCCCCAGGGAGCCTGCTCTCTCTCCCACTCCACCTTGCTGTCCCTTCTTGCCCTGTCCAGGCCCGCTGCCTCTGGCTAGTCCTGGAACAGCCACAGCCCCCCGCAGGGCCTTTGCACTGGCTGCTCTATTTGCCCAGATAACTCCCCCAAATATCTGCATGGCTTGTTCCTGCTCTACCTCCGGGTCTCTGTGCCCGTCACCTCCCCAGAGAAGAAGACTTTGGTGACCACCCCCATCCACCCCCCACTGTCCATTAAGAGTCGCCCCGCCCCTCACTTCCCCCAAAGGCCACCAACGAGACGGTCGGGCTTGTCAACTGTGGCGTGGTCGCCGTGAGATCGTCGCTTCCTAAAACCGAGCTCTATGCGCAGCAGGCTTGCACCTGTACCTGTGAGATGAACCGCAGGTTTTCCAGGCCCCGTCTTTGCTGGTGCCATTAACCTTGTTTGCCGAGAAAGCCACAGCCTTGCCAGGCGGGAAGGCGTCATCCTGGCAACGGCAGACGGCCAAGCCAGAGGAGACTTTGTTCTCTGACCGGCTTCGTTTTCTGCCCGTAGCTCACGCTTGCTTTTGGATCCCGAGTCTCCTGGGACCGGAGCATCCCCCACGCTCCCACTCCGCCCACCGAGATGACTTAACCCGCGGTCACACTGGCCACAGTCGCCGTGATCTGCGGCCCGGCGGGTCCGGGAGCAGGTGACCCTTCTTCACGCTGGTGATTAGAAGGCCCACAGCAGCCTCACGCTGCGTCACGACGCCTCACGTCACCACACATCTTGTCACCTGGGCGTTGCCTCCCCTCGCGTCATCGCAGGAAGGGCGAGTACAGCACAAGCAGGTGTTGAGAGAGACACGTGACTTGCGTCACAGCCTGTTGGTATAAGTGCCATGTTGTGGGTTATCGTTTAACCTCTCAATGTGCCTGATTTGTCAGTTAGTCTTGATCACAGGCACGTGCATCTGGGGCAGAAACCTAGTGGGTCACGGGTAGTGACCCACTACCCGTGGTGCTGGGAATCCACTGGGGACGTACCGCCTGCGGGTTGGGGGGGGGGGGAGGGACTGCCGTATTCGGATCCCTTCTGTTGTGATTCATTAACTGATGGCCAAGGTCTCGGGCTAAACGGAGCGTCTGGGGCCAGGATGCTCTTTGCCGGAGTTTGTCGGTCACGACGCTGGTAACGGCGGGGGCTGGAGTATTCTCTGTGGTGGGCGTCCTGTCCCCTGCACGACAGAACGGGTGGCAACGACCTTGGGCTCCGTCTGCTGCACGCCGGTGGCGCTGACTTGCTTGTAACGACAAAAACGTCTGCGACACTACTGGATGTCCTGCCCCGTCCTCGACCGGGGACAAAGTCCCCCCGGGGTGAGAAACACGGCTCGGTGCACTCAGGAACCTCCCGGGTTAGGGAGTCGGGATGGGACTGGGGGCAGCTCGCCGGGTGCCCCCCGACTTTCAGTAAGGTATTCAGCCGTCGGGGGGCGCGGCCAGGAGGGAGACCGTGTCTTCTTAAGAACCCGCAGTCAGCGGCAATGCAGGGTACAAAGCAAAAAGGCAACCCAGGCTGCAGTCCGAGCAACGAACTCGAAGTTTCTGACGTGTCACGGTGCCACGGAATTGTGGGGGTGGGAGAAAAGCATTACCGTTCTCTTCCTTCCTTCCACAAAGCAGGTCTGGAACATCACGTTGTAAGCTTCTGTGGTCTCGGCATAAAAATAGTAAACTAATACCAATTTTAAGTGAACCCGCGGAGACAGGGCATCGCGTGCTCCCAAGCTCTACCCAGGAACCTTTACACGCCTGCATTTACAGCTGAGAACCAACGCCCGCTTTAAGGATGGGAACACTGAGTCTCGGAGCGGCTTTCTTACAACGAGAGGGGTTTGGGGCTTTCTCGGCCACACGTGTCGTGAACCTAAAAGAGCCCGGTTTACTAAAGGGACTGGCTCAGAAGACGGGCACCTTTCCTGTGAAGTTCAAAAACAGGTTAGAGCAGAAGCGAAGCGGGGCCCCCGCCGCCAGCCTCTCCCTCCTCCCGGCCTCCTCCCCAGATGACTCCCTCCCAGCCCGGATCCCAGCCTTCCATCACCAGCGCTGCACCGCTCTGGGCCAGCCCCTGTCTCCCATGGGAGGAATCCTCGTGGCTCTGCTTGGATCACATGCACGTCTCACAGCCAACGGTGAGCCCACGAAATAAGCCACTGTGCGTGGTCCGGCCTGAGTCACCTGTTACGCGGTGGGGTCTGTCACCAAACCGTGGAGAGTGGGGTGCTGGGTGCCGGCAGCCGAAACGTTGCCTAGCTCAGCGCCAGGACGTGGGTCCGGGCTTGAATTAGTTCTCCTTCTGGAACATGAGTCCATACGTGTTGACTGTTTTGAAAGAGGCACCTGAAAAAGAAAACAAAAAAAAAACACCCCACATTAATCTTCATCATCCCACGAGGAAGACATCGTTAGTCCCATTTTGCAGAGGAGGAGACAGGGGCTCGGAGAACTTTCCAAGGTGTTTTGAGACCAACGGAGCCCAGTTCTAACTCCCCGTCTCCGCCTGCCGGTGCTTCTCCCGTGTTTGTCCCAGAGCACGAACGGGAGGAGCCTGGCCCCCGCGGCCCCTGACCGGCTGGAGAGGGCTGAGGGGAGGGCTTCCCGGAGCAGGTGCTCCCCTCCCTGGCCTCCGCAGGGTGACCGTGCAGAAGTTGGGGTCAGTCAGCGACGCGGTGTGGAGGTGGGGCAGCCGGAGGTGCTTCGCCTTCAAACAACCCAACTCGCCCCCAGCGTGTGGGGCACGTGCAGGGGTGAGGACCCGAAGATGTAGCCAGGGTCCGGTCCCACAGGACCCGGAGACTCTGGCTCTGGAGCGGGAAATGCACCCTCGGGGCAACAGGGAGGCATCAGTGAGTGGGAGACCTCGGGGTCAGTTTTGCATTCGGGCAACATGATGCCAGCAGCAGCCAGGAGAACGGTTTGGAGGGAGGCATGTATTCATCGTGTGCCAGGCACTGCTCTAGGCATCAGAGAGGCAGGTGCGACCGGAGCCAGGGGCCCTTGCATTCTGGCAGGGACACCGACGATAATCAACTAAACCGGCGAACAGGTTCCATATGAGACGTCGAATTCAGTAAGGGCTATAAAGAAAAACAGCGCAGAAGGGCAGAGGGGGTGGTGGGCGTTATTCGCGGCTAAGGCGTCGTCCCGGAGACCGTCGACGGAGGCCCGGCCCGGGGGGCGGCAGAGAATTCAGTGTGGGCGGCCCACGGCACCATGCGTCGAGCAGTGGGGGCAGGGGGCGTCCAGGCTGGCGGTCTCTGGGCTCTGGCCCCCAGGGTGCCCACGTTGCCTTTGCTTTGGAGCAGCTGTTGAGCCGCTATAAACATTTAAAAGTGGATGTAGCTTGGCTCCCATTCAGCCTGTAAATAGTTGTCAGATCTTCAAGTTTGAAAGGGCTGGTTCCCCGTGATTTGTATAAGTTTTGGAACAGAGATGAGGCCGCACGCGTGGAAAACCAGGTCTCTCCACATGAGGGACAGGCCTGCATTTCAAAGCCACAAACCTTTCGGACGGGAGCGAATTCCGAAGGTGGCGACGAGCTCAGATGAAGGGGGATATAACCAAGAAAAGATCAAACGTGTCCCGCCTGCAACAGACACGTGTTCCCCTGAGAAAGGCAGGAACGCTCAGGAAGAGAGATTTGGTGCTTTCGAAGTCTTAGATAAAAGATGCAATTTGAGGGGTGCCTGGGTGGCTCAGTCGGTGAAGCGTCCGACTTCGGCTCAGGTCACGATCTTGCGGTCCGTGAGTTCGAGCCCCGCGACGGGCTCTGTGCTGACAGCTCGGAGCCTGGAGCCTGCTTCCGATTCTGTGTCTCCCTCTCTCTCTCTGCCCCTCCCCTGCTCGTACTCTCTCTCTCTCAAAAATAAATAAACGCTAAAAAAAATTAAAAATAAAAAATGCAAGTTGATTTTAACTCTCAAGGTTTCCCCGTGTCTTCCAGATACTCAGCGGTGAGCACTGGGTCCAACAATTCACTCTTTTCTGAAATGAGACTTGGGGGTTCCAGCCCGAGTACTGGAATTCCGGGAAAGCCACAGACTCAGCAATATGATTTATTTCCTCCCATGACACGAACAGAGATGAAAGAGACAACGAATGCTGTCGGGGAACACGTGGCAAACTGACATCTGTTGGAGGCTGGATGAACGGGAACCCCTTCTCTGATGGCAGTTTGGCAGAACTTAAAGCGAGCTTACCCTTCCAGCTCAGCACTGACTTTCGGGAATCCTATCGCAGAAAACCTCTGAGACACTGAGCACGAGGATGCGTCTGGGCTTGGTTTCGTATACGTGTGTCCGTTCTGTATCCACGCGTTACCTCAATTAACCCTCAGCTGATTTTTTTTAATGTTTATTTATTTTTGAGAGAGAGAGAGACAGAGTGTGAATGGGGAAGGGGCAGAGAGAGAGGGAGACACAGAAGCCGAAGCAGGCTCCGGGCTCTGAGCTGTCCGCACAGAGCCTGATGAGGGGCTTGAACTCACGATCCGTGAGATCGTGACCTGAGCCAAAGTCGGACGCTGAACCCACTGAGCCCCCCCAAGGCGCCCCAACCCTCAGCCGATTAAAGAAATGATTATACTTCTCAACACTAGGACATTTTGTGGCTGTTTAAAAATCAACGTATCAATAATGGCTCATCAGTTAGTCGCTAACAACAACAACAAAAGCAGCTACGTGGGGGGCGTATCTCCGTACTACCCCTGCGACTTTTCTGTAAATCTAAACCTGTCCTAAAAAAAAAAATAATGTCTGTTCCAGAAAATGACGTAGAAGTTTATGGATAATTCAAGATACGTGATTGTGTGTTCACGGAAGGATGAACAGAGTCTGAAAAGATGCCCGTCGCACCCCCCAGAAGTGGTCATGTTGAGTTTGGGGCTAAGGCACGGAGTGGGAGGGAATCGTTCCCAGTTCTGTTAATGTTTTGAGATTTTTACTGTGCACGGGCAAGACTTTTGTAATACAAAGTTCAGTGAAGATATTTCAAACACACACACACACACACACACACACACACACACACACGGTGAAAGGTTAACTCTGTGGTGGGCAGGAGGAGGCAAGGGAAGTTCAGGTAACTTACTCTAACTTCATCTTGCATACATAGGCTTGAAATTAACGTCTCGATTCAGAATGCAGAGTCAACAGCACGGAAAAATTAGAATCCCCTCCAGGTTTCTGGGGACATCAAGACGGTCTTACTTCTAGAATGTTCGATCTTGATGAGCGTCTGTGGATTCCGTGACTGTCCGGCTGTCCGACTGGCTTGCCTGGCAGTGGCTCCCATTTACTGGGCACTCACTCGGTGGCCGGCCCTGGGGACGATTCCACATGTGCCCTGACATAGTCTTCAAAATAACAGTCCTCTGAAGTAGGTTCTGTCTCTGCCGCCCTTTGAAATGTGAGGCCCAGGCAGAGAAGATCACATGTCACCCAGCCGCTGAAGGAACGTTGGGGTCGAATCCAGACCTGTGTGACTGGGGCCCCGGGTTAACCGCCCACCCCTGACTCGTCACAGTAGAGACCTGATGACGGGCGCTGCTCGCCTGAACGTGACCTCCCCTCTCGGTCTCCCCAAATGCGGTCCCTGTTCAACAAGATGGTTCCAATGAGCTTGAATCTCCACTGCCATTGTTTATATTTCTGGCGGGATATTTTGGTCCCATAACCAGGTGCACGTGGCATTTTGGTAACAATCAGAAAGTCGAAGGGTGCGTGAAAACTCACCATATGTTGGCTAAGTTCGGGCCGTATGGAAAGTATATGTTCATCATCAGTGTTTACGTTTTACTTATTTATTTTTCCTGAAATCCCATCAAAATAAAAATCAACCGTGTTGCCCTGAAGCCCTTTCTATGTGTGGGAGGTGCCCTGGACATCATTTCCTGTCGGGGGAACAGCCAGCAGCAGAACAGGAACGTGGTGGCACAGGGTGGATGGGCCGTTACTGGGAGGGAAGGGGACCTTTTCTCCTTTCCTTTTTTTTTTTTTTTTATGTTATTTATTTTTGAGAAAGAGAGAGAGAGACAGAGAGAGACAGAGCACGTACAGGGGAGGGGCAGAGAGAGAGGGAGACACAGAATCGGAAACAGGCTCCAGGCTCCGAGCCATCAGCCCAGAGCCCGACGTGGGGCTCGAACTCACGGACCGCGAGATCGTGACCTGGCTGAAGTCGGCCGCTTAACCGACTGCGCCACCCAGGCTCCCTGCCACGTGTCTTTCTTAAAAGTCCCCCTTGCCAGGTCAGCAAGGAACAGTGACCTTCAGACAAGACCATCTTTCCTTCGGACTTGCTGCGCAATGAAGACTTCACGCCTTGACTCCCTCCCACCACAGTGTACTCAGCCCCTGCTCCTTTCTGGCCGGCGGGAAACGTCACACGATCCGCTCGCGGGGAGCGGGGAGCGGATCTCCTCGGTCACCTTCGCCAACGCAGACCTGAATTCACATGAAACCCATTTCTGGGAGGTGGGGTTTTTTTTTCCCCCTTTTTCCCTTCTTCCATTTTTATTGTTGAATTTCATCTGATGCCGAGGTTTCTGGTGGAGAAGTAATTTAGAGCATTGTGGCATTTCCTTTCTTAATTAATTCCAACTGGGGCTGCGTCTAGAGGAAGCACCCACAGTTGATGGCTTCATCCCCGTGCAGTGGGCTCTTCCTGCTGCATTTGTAAACACCAGCCCGGCCACAGAGCAAGGCTGAGCTCTGGTTTGAATTAAAACCCAGGCTGGAAGGATCAACCCAGCTGTGTTTTCCTGTAAGCTCTGTCAGTTTTCCAAAGCTTGTTAACATGCTAATATAAAAGGAAGTAGGACGGACTTCAAGGAATTTACAACTGCTCTTAAACTTCAAAGACGAAGCTACATCGATGAAACACACACACACACACACACACACACACACGCACACACAGCCAACGTGTCTCTCCATCCCCTCCCTCCTCAGACACAACCCAACACAAAACAAACCGAAACAAAACAAAAAAAACCCAAACCCCAAAGTAATAAAAGTTCATTTAACAACCCGGGGATGGCCCTGGATGGTTGGCGGGTTGAAACGCTGTGGCCACGATCCGTGATGCCACAGTCCCGGTTACAACACGAGGCTTTTGTGCATTGTGAAACGTGGGGCAAAATTAGTAGGTCTGATCGGAGACGTGATAACTATTTCTCCAGCCCTCAAGAGGGGTGAAGCCAGCCTTGCCTGAAAGGTCGGCTCCCTTGTTCTTCCCCGAAGCAGAGCTGGCCAGGTGGGTTGGGCGGGAAGGGGAGGAGCAGGCCATGGTGACCTGCCACCTTCCCTGTCTGGCCCGGCCCTGGGACAAGGCACAGCACATCTATGCTGACAACAGGGGCTTGTGATGAATGCAGGAGGGAGAGGCTGGGGCACGTCCCTTCGCAAACGGTGATTCATTTTCAGAGCCGTCTCTTAGAGATTCTGACAACAAATAGAGAAAGCACGATTTTTTTTTTCTAATTTTCTTTCGGTGTTCTCCTTTCTCCAATGAGTATTAGCAGGTCGTATCGTATCTCTCTGTGACTGCTGGATGTGGATGCCAAACCCCCGGTTCGCACCTTCTGGCTGACTTCTGCACGCTTCCAAATTGGATCCCAAACAGGGAAGCCGAGGTTTGCACTCACGGTGAGGCTTATGCCTGCGACTGTGATGCCTTCATTCCTCAGGCTCGTTGGTTGCTGGCCGTGGGCAGCGTTCACACAAATGCACGCGCCCTTGTGGGTCCGCCCAGGTCGTCCAAGAATTGCTACTTTGTCGGCTGCTTCTACACCGTCAATGCTAGGGATGGAAGGCCGCCGTCTCACTTAGGGCAGGGTCTTTTTCCGTCTCAGGACTGTTGACAATATGGGCAGGAGGATCTTTTGCTGTGTGGCCACCCCGGACGTTACAGGACGGGTAGCCACATCCCTGACCTCTACCTACTAGAAGCCAATAGTACAACCCACTCTCCCACCACCTCCCAAGTCACGACAATAGAAAATGTTTCTAGAAATTGCTGAATATCCCCTGGGGAGGAGGGTAGAGTTGCCATGCCTGGTGAAATTTGAGATTCAGATAAGCAACTTTTACCTATACTACATCTTGTGTACTCTTTGGAACACGCCGAGAAATTATTTTTTGCGTATCTGAAATTCAAACATAACTGAGCATCCTGTGTATTTTTTTGCCAAGTACGGCAATCCTACCTGGAAGACAGTAGCCACCCCTGGCCCCCCCATCTTCCTTGAGACCCACTGGCTGGGGGAAAAAACAGGTGAGAATAACTCGCTCTGGTCTCTTCTTAGCCATATTATCTCAGAAAAACCATTTACATCCTTGGAAACTTCTTTTTTTTCTGTGCAAAACGGGGTCATGGTGTCTGGCCCCGTGTCATTGCTTAGAGGCTTCAACGACACTAGGCTTCCCCGGGCAGGTGAGCGCCTGAATCCTTTCCGAGCTGTGCAGCCGCCAAACCCCAGCTCCCCGAGGACCATCCCTCCCGGGGCCCGGGTGGCACGGAGCGGAGCCCGGCCCTAGGCTTGGCCAATCGGAGGATCATGTTCCTCCAGGCACCGGATTGGCTCACGGAGCCCCATGTGACCCGAATGGAGCCAAGGGGAGACCATGTGGATTTTTGCGGGGCCTTTTCAGAGCCTGGCTCTTAGCTTCTTGAACCTGATGCTGCAGGCTGCTGGTGGCTTTGGGGGGGCGGGGCAGCTGATGGGGAGTAAAGCAGAGCTGAGGGATGGGGAGAAGCAGCCTGTTCCTGGTGGAGTACCCCTAAAGCCATCTCCACCTCTGGAGTTTGATTGATTGATTGATTGATTGATTTATATTTTTGCATAAGCCAATAAATCCCCTCTTTACCCACACCGGTTCGAGTTGGGGTTTCTGCCAGGCCCGGCCCAAGCGGCCCAACCGAGGCCACCGGGAAATGGGCTCTCGTGTGCCTCGAGCTGAAACCAAGAGTCAGACACCCAACCGACTGGGCCTCCCAGGTGCCCCGAATGAATGAATGAATGAATGATGTTTAAGGCCGTGCTAGTCCCCGAGGAACCCAGGGCAACAGAGACATCTGCGTGGGGCCCCGTTTCTCAGCCTCCTGGCCACACCTGCCATTGCCGGGTGGCCTCCCGTCTCCCCAGCGTGAGAAGGCATGACTGGAGGTGGTGATGGCATCCACTTTGAAGCCAGACGGGGCCGAGCTGGGGCCTCGGGTCTGCTATTTGCTAACCCTGAGATTCCGTCGTTCTTCTGTTACCCCAGAAGGCAGGTGCCCGGCTCGAGGCCACACAGCTAGTCGAGATTTTCTGATGGAGTCAGTAAAACCCTTCCCTTGCCTCCTGTGGATCCCTTCCTACCCTCCAGCCTCCCAGCTTCCACCCTCGGCCCATTTTCCTTGAGTGACATCCTCGGGGCCTTTTTCCCTCCCCACCCCGGTGGGTGCATTTTATTCTAAACAGAAAAAAAAAAAAAAAATGACAAAGTCGCTCATAAACCGAGCTGTTTTTCACACTGTTCTGCCTCTGACAGGCTGTTAGAGAAGTTGGGAGGAGAGGTGCTACTGTTATACTTTTGTTATTCGGTGCTAATTAGAAGAAAGCCGGGCTGGAATGGAGAACATTGTTTCCATAGGAATTACAACGAATCCAGATTAAAAGCCTTCCGATTCCGTGGTGCTGCATTTCGAGGCTATTTTGCTTTGCTCTTAAACAATTAAAATTACCTGGTTGATGGAAGAGCATAGATATGCTCTCTCTCTTTTTTTTTTTTTTAATAACTAAAAAAATTCTGTATTCTGAGCGTACCAAGGCAGATCTGACTGTCAGCTTTCCCTGTAGCAATTGTAACGAAGACGCCCAGCGAGTTCGCCATGGGGGGACATGTGCTTTTGTGCAGAAATGCACATTGTACTTCCACAGACTGAATAGAAGAGGTGGATGGGAATTGTGTCCCCCTCGGGGGAGGCAGGATGCCGTAAGGAAAGAGCTTTGGCTGAGAAGCCTGGAAAGATGAGAGGGGGCTGAAGGCAGTATCTTGTCTCCTATTTTGTGAGCTGGTTGCACTGCCCAGTTGGCCTTCTGGTAACAAGGCTCGTGCGTTAGCTACGGCAGCATCTCGCTGAGTCCTCAGGAGAGTTCCTGGGGTGGGCTCTCATTATGGTCTGTATTTCTACAGGGGGGGAGAGAGACGCTCAGAGAGATCAAGTCACGCGCCTGAAGTCACACAGCAGGAAAATGGCGAAACTGGGGTTTCATCCCAGCGCGTCCCGCTGTGGTCCCATGCTTGAGGGATGCTTTTGCTCTGGGAGCATTTCTGTGGTCCAGCCGTACTGGCGAGGGGATAGAGACGCAGAGGGTCCCATCCAGCTGGAGGCACCTGGTGACAAAGGGTGGAGTCATGACCCCGCGTGGCCTCCTGGCTCCAGGAGGAAGGAGGTGCCGAGAACAGGTGCAAAACAGGGGGGTTCTGGGTCACAAGCACGGCTTTCCAGTGGGACGGCCTGGGGCAAGTGACTGTGTCCGCGCTCTGGGCTTCTGTCTCCTCGCCTGGAAAGTGAGGACAGTAACGGGTCCTTCCTCGAAGTGGGATTTGAGGGTTAAAGGACATCATCCATGTCAAGCTCGGCCCAGCACGCCAGCCACCCGGTCCACCCCGGTGAAAAGCCGGCTGTTAGGACCACCGTGATTAAGATTCCGCTTCTGAAGCCGTGCTGCCTTCCGGGCACCAGGATGCTGCTCGGACAGCTCTTCGTAGCAAACTGGACCATCGTGAATAAGCACGCAACCCGCTCTGGGTTTCCGTTTCTCCCAGAGCAGACCCGCAGCCTCGGAACAGGTGATCCCGAAGGCTCTGGATGCTTCTGGCTGCTCTGCCCCTGAATCCTTGCTGTTATTATGTATCATTCCCCTGTTCTGCCCCGCCAGGCACGGCGCGGGGCTCTGGGGCAAACAGCGGTGCCTCTCTTGGTAAGTTCCCGAATCTTACGTGGTCAAGGTTAGAGATTCTTGAAGCAGATGACAGTTCCAACTCCTCAGAGGCCACGGGGTTTCTGCCCACCCCTCTCACAGGGGACCGATGGTAAGGGACGCGGTCAGCACATTTATTTTCCAAAATGCTTTCACCTCTACCCTCTGGGGCAATCTTCATTTCTGCTGTCTGAGCTGCTTGACCGGCTGAGCAACCCCCGTTTATCCCCGTTTGACAGATGAGAACACTGAGGACCATAGAGGTTGAAACGATTCGCCCAAGGCCAAGGAGCTCATTATGTGTGGAATCTGGGTCTCCTGTGCTTGCTCCCCCCACATTCTTTCCTGCCTCCTCATGCCCAGTGATGTGATAATTCTGGTCCTGTCGTCACGGGCAGGGTCCTATAGGGGCTGGTTGTTCTGTGCTGGTAACTGGAAAAATGGGCTGGTAGCCTTTCACCTACTATTTTATGATCGTCTCCCTAAGTTCTCGCCGGGCAGGAGGCTATGGTCCCCGTTCCTTACGAAAACCACCCAAGGCGTCAAGCAATATATGCTGAATGAACCATTTTGTGTACCTGGAAAGGAGAGAAAACCGACCCACAACCTCCCAGGACTTACTCTGGTTGTGGCAGCATTATCAAGACCGTCCTGAGCACCTACTGTGTGCCGGGGACCGTGACGTCACATCACTTCACCAGATTGGGAATTCACTCCATTCGGCTGCATTTCCAGATCTGGGAAGGAGCCCCTGTGACACTGAAGCACTTTCCAGAACTCTGCCAGAAGAGATACAGGACACAGGCAATCTGGAGTTCCTCGTTATTTATCTGGAACTCACATTTGACTGGACGTCCTTATTATGTGCTCACTGGCAAATGTCTTGCCCTGGCAGCTGTTAAGATCAGGACTAAAAGCGGAACGGTATGGCTCCCAGACTACTTTTTGCTGCTGTGATACCTCGTCCCCTCTGCTTCTAGAGGCTGATGGGAGAGGGGTCCGCCCAAGACTGATGGAAGATACCGATGGACAAGAGGAAGGAACTTTCTTGTCAAAGCTTCTGCCGGTTCCCAGGTGTGGAGACCCGTAGTAGAGCCCGTTTGGTTGGAAAGGAAACTCTCGTACATTTTTCGGTATAAACCAAGATGGGCTGGAGGTCCGTTTCAGGGTGGTGATGGACAGTGGGCTTGCTTGACAAAATAAAGGACGAGGGTCGTGCGTGTAGGCTGCTAAGGGAAGAGGGGAACAGAGGAAAGAAGAAAGTAGGGCCATGCGGCCATATTCCAGGATCTGGGGAGAAGGAAGAGCCAGGAAGAAACCCCCAGTGGCGGGGCTGGGGGAGAAATCATTGAGAACGTGGGGCCTGCATCAGGAGGCTATGTGACACCGAAGAACTTTCTAGAACTCAAGTTGCCCCCTGCTCTGTCCTGGAGCAGCTCCTTGGCCTTGGCCTGGCGTTCGTCCGTCACTTCCATCTCGGGATGAGCTCTCCACTTTTCCAGGGGGACCCAGTGGGGCTGACCATACCCCAGAGTGAGCTTGTATCCCTGGTCTGGCCAATTAGCACCCTCCACACCCTTGGCTGCAACAATTGGTTTAAGGGTGGACGTATGCCCTGGGGCAGTTTGAGGCGATCTGATGAATAACCGCCCTGGAATTTTGGCTGGGACTCTTGGGAAGAGGACGTTCTCTTTTGAATTCTTTTGGCTGCACGCACAGAAACCACAGTGGATTAACTAAGGAGTGTTTATTTTTCTCATTCCCACTGGAGGTCAGCAGTCTAGGCTGGTGAAACTACATCAAAGAAACCCATCAAGGGCCCAGGCCCCTACTGGCTTCCTCCTCTTCCATCCTTCCCAAGCATCTCTTATACTCACGATTGCAATATGGCTGCCAGACCTCCAGCGATTGCATCCGTACCCTAGGGATAAAGAAAAGGAAGAGTGAAGGGGAAAGGCAGTTGTTAAATTCTATCCCCATTTTAATCTGCATAAAAGAAAGCTTTCCTGTGGTCCCACCTTATAGATGTCTCCTTATATCTTACCGGTCAGCTAGGTCACATGGCACCCCTAATTGCCAGTAAGTCTGGGCAGGTTGATATTTATAGTCGGGCACATGGGTAATCGAGGTAAACTCGGAGATCTGTTTGCAAGGAAGTCGGAGGAACGGGTATTTGGGAGACAACACACGGTATGGAAGTTAAGCCTGGAACTGTCAGGAGCCTCCGCAGTGGGGGAGACTGACTAAGGGTAAAAAAAGCCAAGGGCTGTCGAGCGGAGCCAGGGAGGGAGACCACATCTCAGGAATGGGATTACACCAAGCCAGAGCGGCCACTCGACATTTCAGCTATTTGAGTCAACAACAAATACACTCCTGGCCTCCCTCACCAGCCCCCGCGACACACACACTTTTAATTTCCTCCTTCCTGGGGAATTCGACTTGGGTTTCTATTCCTCGCCACGCGAGTCCTGATAAATCCACGCGCTGGGTTGTGCCCTCCCCCTGGCGCGCACGAACCTTGAGTCAGAGCCTGCCGACACACAGCTGGGTGACGACGTCACGGGGTGATTCACGCACCAAATTTTGGTGTATTCCCAATACAACCCGTAGCAATGATTGACTCCCTCTTCTCAGGCAAATGCGTTCATTTGAGAAGAACCTCTCGATCAGCCCTGTAGGTGGGAAATCGGTGTCCGTTTCCATGCACGGAAGCCAGCCATAAAAATCAAGAAGTTACAAGAAAGAAATCGTCCATCCGTGTGCGATCTAGAGAAGCCCCTCAGGTGTGCGGCACCCGCCTTGCCCTACGCTCCAGACGAGGTGTGTGTTGAGTCGGGGGGGGGGGGGGACCGAAGAAAAGTGAGCCCACCCTCGAGAACTACTTCTCAATGGAAGTAGTTGTAGAACTATGAGGAAGGAGACGTCATCGAAAAGGCCAGGGGGCCTTCCTGGAGGAGGCAGGGCTTGGATGGCCTTGGAGTCGGGGCAGAGTGTGGACAGGCAGAGCAGAAAACGGAGCCTTCACTGACTGATCTGCTTCTGGAAGGGGTCTTTCTTCGTGAGCTCTTTTGGGAAAATCCCTGGCTTTGCATGGCTCTGCTACGCACGGATTTCCATTACCATGTTTTAGTTAACCCACACCAGTCTCCAACAACACGATTCAATTCTGGGTTATCACGGTATAGTCACTGTGAGTAATGGCATGCAGTACAAACTTCACTGCGGCCCTTCAGGCCACAGATCGCCACGCAGGGAGCCGTGGCGCACCGCCCCCCCCCCCCCCCCCCCGGGGACCCTTCTCGTCCCTTCCTCGGTCTGTCGGCGACTGGTTTCTGCACATCTGTGTGCGGTCCACACACAGACAGCAAAGCGTGTGGCCGCGTCGCCTCCTTGCCTCCCAGTGGAAAACCCACGTGGCATTTTATGCAACTGACCCGTCAAAGGAGGGCACCGTCCAACTAACTTAAAAGTACAGCCAAGAAATGAAAGTTGACCCCGGGAGTGAAATGCACATCGGACGTCAATGCAGTTATGGGACAGGCGGTCGCCACGGCCACTGCCGGAGAGGCTCTCGATGTGCCGCCGGAGGAACTTCGTGGGGACAAACGTGTCAAGAAACGAGGGAAGTGTTTGTGACAAGGAGAGAGGCGTCCCGGAGGAAGTGACACCATCAAAGACTTCACATTTAGGAATCTCAGGGAGTTCGTGACATTGAAAACACTAAGAGCAAAGTATCGGAAGCCTTTCCAAACTTAGAACGAAGTGTGATTGATGACCCTCCAACGCATGGTACTGAACGTTCGTTGTACAAAGAAATGAAACATTTTATTTCGTACTATTTCCAGCATTTTGAATTACAGTGGATTAAATAACTATGACTTTGCTATTATTTTTCATTTCCTCATGCATTTATAACTGACAGAGAGCCTTTCTATTTTTTATTTTAAAAAGTTTTTTTTTTAATGTTTATGGGGCGCCTGGGTGGCTCAGTCAGTTGAGCAACCGACTTCGGCTCAGGTCATGATCTCACGGTCCGTGAGTTCAAGCCCCGCGTCGGGCTCTGTGCTGACAGCTCGGAGCCTGGAGCCTGTTTCAGATTCTGTGTCTCCCTCTCTCTCTCTGACCCTCCCCCGTTCATGCTCTGTCTCTCTCTGTCTCAAAATAAATAAATGTTAAAAAAAATTAAAATAAATAAATAAATAAATAAAATGTTTATTTATTTTTAGGAGAGAGAGAGAGAGAGACAGGGCATGAGCAAGGGAGGGGCAGAGAGAGAGGGAGACACAGAATGCAAAGCAAGCTCCAGGCTCTGAGCCATCAGCACAGAGCCTGCTGCAGGGCTCGAACCCATGAACCGCAAGATCATGACCTGAGCCGAAGTCGGCTGCTTAACCGACTGAGCCACCCAGGTGCCTTGTGTATTTTGCCTTCTTAACTGTCAAGGCAGCACCATGAGATATGTCTTATGTTGCTATTTTATTTTTTATTTTATTTTAATTTTTTTGTTGTTGCTCTTGCTATTTTAAATATGAGAACACTGACAGGTAGGCTGTGGCCATGTGAAGGTCACACAATCCTGGTAGAAACAGGACTTGAACCCAAGTCATGTGCCCCAAAGTCTCCTCTGTTGTCCTCGTGTGGTACCCAGCTGCTGGCCCTGTATCCAGCACCTCCTATAACCATATTTGAAGTACGGGTAGGTCTTTATTAGATAGAAAAGGGGAGAGGGCATTTCAACTGGCAGCAAACTTGGGAAAAGTCAAGGAGGTAGTAGGAGTTGGCATGGTGTTTGGACGCTAGGCAAGAATCGTCTGATTTGACCAAACGGTAGAGGTTAGGATGTGCCAGGAGTCATTGACACTAGACAGGGGTGTCTGAGGGTCACTAGAAAAGCGTGTTACAATTGGATGCAGCGAGTAATAGGGAGTCATCATTGGTTCTTGAGCAGGGGAGTGGCATGTAGAAAATGATACTCTTGTATCTTCTGTAGCTATTTCTAGATGGATGCAGGTGAGGGCAGACGGAAGGCAGGACGAGGCCTTTGGAGGGACAGTCCAGGTGGTAAGTGTGGGGCTTTGGGAAGCGTTGGGAGAAACAGGATAGGCCTGTGGCATGGGTCCTGGGTCCTGCTGTCCTTGCAACCTGGTTAAGGAGCGGGTGTGTGGTCCGATCCTGCCATCGAGCCTCCGGGCTCCCGGAAAACCTTGCACGCTGCTAGAAAGACGCACACGGGGCGCCTGGGTGGCTCAGTTGGTTCAGCGTCCGACTTCGGCTCAGGTCATGATCTCGTGGTCTGTGAGTTCGAGCCCTGCATTGGGATCTGTGCTGATGGCTCGGAGCCTGGAGCCTGCTTTAGATTCTGTGTCTCCCTCTCTCTCTGCCCCTCCCCAGTTCATGCTCTGTCTGTCTCTCTCTCAAAAATAAATAAACGTTAAAAAAATTTTAGAAAGACATGCACACAAGAGGTGGCCCTTCCTCTTCCGTGCTTGTCCAGAACTACAATGTGCGTTTTGTGACCTCTGGAGGGGACTGTTTGAGGGCAAAGCCGGGACCCCGTGCTGGCAGGATGCAGTGGAGGAAGAACCGGGGTCCCAGGGAGACCCTGGAAGAGCTGAGAGCCTTTGCTCTGGGACTCGGGCCAGGACGCTGGCTCCAGGCACCCAGCCCCAATTCCGGAATCCTAGGGTGCTTCTTACCCTCGGCGTCTCTGAGGGTCTTGTGTGTTCCTGCCACAAACCCCCCTCTCACTTGAGCTGGCTTGAGTGGGTTTCTGCTTGTCCTCCGAAGTCTGTTCTGTGACCGGAACACCCAGAACCGGACCTGGTGTTGTTCATGCTGTGTCCCCGGCACCCAGGACAGATCCTGGCACGGAGTGTGAGGTTAGAAAGCACAGGATGAATGAATGGGTGACCGAGCGAAGGAGGGGGATAGGCCGTGGCCTTGAAGAAACGCAGAAAGGCAGGGTCCACACGGGGCCATTGCCCCCAACACGTACCGTGCAGATGCCTCAGCCGCAATAGTCTGACTGCGCGCCCTCTTTGTCCCTCACCCCGTGCGGGGCTCTGATGACGACCATCCTGGAGCCGTGGTCCTTAATCCCTGGGGGCTGGTTAAAGCTTGGACTGCTGAACCCACGCCCAGGGTTTCTGATTCTTTAGTCTGGGTTGAAGCCGAGAGTTTCCATTTCTAACAAGTTCCCCGGCAGGGCTGATGGCTGTTGCTGGTCGGGGACCCGCTTAGCGAACCACGGTGCTGGAGGATGTGAGTGAGAGCTGGTGGCCCCCACGGCCATCGTGGTCCAGCTGTGGAACGGACGGAGAGTGGGAAGGTGTGACAAGAGCTTAGTGGGGTCAGGCAGGCTTGGGCGGGGCGGGGGGAGGGGCATCCCAACACAGAGACGGTCCGCAGCCAGTTGTCACGGGGTTAAGCCCCTCGGTGGCTCATTCCCGTACTCGGCCACTGCAGGCTGGGGGGCTGGGGGCCCGCTAGGCTCTGGGGTGGACAAAACGAGCGTGTCTGGTGTGCACCTGGCAAGCCGGGGCCTGCGACCTACTTGAGATGAGAGTGAATAGGTCCGGAAGTAAGAGGAGTGTGGACACGCAGCACGGTCCTTAGCCAGAGGGGGTCTGGTGGGCCTTACGAAAGCCTGGTCCCCTGGCCCCAGGTCAGGTAAACCTCCTGGTGCGACGTACCCTCCAGAGTTCCCTGCGGGGTCAGGCCAAAGTCACCCCGAAGCCACCCTCCCCGGGCCCCCCTAAAATCACACCTCACTTCTCTTCCCGCCCGGGACCCACTACCTGTCGTCCTGATCCTTCTCTTCCCCGGGCAGGCGTCCTGAGTGGGTCGTGTGCCCCCTGAATTCTCAGGTCAGGCTCTGCTTCTGGGGACCCCGACCTAAGACAGATGCCATCTGCAGGAGCTCAGAGGGGACACGAGGAGAGTGGGGTGGAGGGCCAGGGGCAGGAATAGTGAGTTCTGAGGGTCGGGGGGGTCACTATCTTGGGGTTGACCAGAGAGGTCCCCACACAGGCCCTCCCCCAGCCTCTTGTCCCCCAGAAAGCAGGATCTAGCCTCCGGACGCAAAAGCAACACGCGTCCTTTCAGAGATGTTTAATAAAGTCCTTTACGGAGAAAGCGTTAAAGAGTATTTTGGCTCATCGCTTATTCTGGACTTTTGTCGTGGTTGCACACAGCCCAGCAGACGCTATACGCAAAATGTGAGAGGGGCACTTGGGTGGCTCGGTTGGTTGGGTGTCCAGACTCTTGGTTTCGGCTCAGGTCGTGATCCCAGGGTCGTGGGATCGAGCCCCACGTCAGGCTCCGTGCTGAGCATAGAGCCTGCTTGAGATTCTCTCTGTCTGTCTCTCTCTCTCTCTGCCCCCCCGCTTGCGTTCTCTCTCTCTCTCTCTTTTTATTTTTATTCTTTACATTTATTTATTTTTGAGAGACAGAGAGAGCACAAGTGGGGAGGGGCAGAGAGAGAAGGAGACAGACTCCCAAGCAGGCTCCAGGCTCCGAGCGGTCGGCCCAGAGCCCCATGCGGGGCTCGAACCCGCAGAACCGTGAGATGACGACCTGAGCCGAAGCCGACGCTTAACCGACTGAGCCACCCAGACGGCCCTCTCTCTCTCTCTTTAAAAAAATAAGGAATAAATCTGTGACTTCTTGCTCCCGCGGGGAGGCCGCTCGGCCCTCAGGTTGTGTCTGGGAGAGCCGGAAGGTGCAGCGTGGGGCCGGGCATCGGGGATGTCAAAGCCATCAGCCGCATGACAGCCTGGCCACTCCCCGTGCTCGTTTGATGACGGGTGGAAAATTCGTCACTTGCTGCCGCGGAGGTGAGTCATGAGGGGGCGGGGCAGACACTGCAGAAACGAGACAATGTCCACCCTTTGTCTCCACAGCCGTAATCACCTGCTCAGCTATTGCCTCCCACGGTTTGGGCCGAGCAGGGTGGGGGGAGCAGGGCTGGAGAAACGAACTCCCGTGTTTCTAAAAGGTTCTTTGCGCGGAAGCTCTCTTCCTTTGGCAAGGCTGCGTCCGGGGCCGGGCCGTTTTATTCCTCCGTGTCGCTGGCGAAACGATGGTCATCTGGGAAGCCAGTTGGACCCCAGGGGCTGACGGTAACAACGGGTACCATTTCCTCCGCAGGCCAAGCAGTTCTTAGCTTCCTTTCGTCACCTAAAACCCCACCTGCAGTGATTCCCTTTCGCGAGTAAGAAAATCGAGGCTCAGAGTGGTTCAGTCACTTACCCACGGCCACACAGCTGCTAAAGCGGCACAGCGGTAATTCAAGGCCAGACCTTCACATCGGGCGGGACGCCGCCCCCGCTGGCCCCGTCCAACCTCATGCCCCCACCCCCCCCCCCTCGTAGCGCCAGCCGCGTGGACTCTGAAAGCAGCTTCCTGCCCCCGGGCCTTTGCCTGTGCCAGTCGCTCTGCCCAGAGCCCCGTTCACAGACTCCTCCCATCTCCGTTGGCCTGCTCTCGTCTGGGAGGGGGGCTTCCCTGCGCTCTCCATCTCAGTGGGGGCCCCCACTCCCCGCTTCTTCTCTATCCTTTTCTTCAGGACCACCGTCACAAAGTATGATTAGGTATTTATTTACTCGTTGATCCTTCAGTCGCCGTATTTCCCGAGAGGGCAGGAACCTTTGGCTTTTTCTATATCCCGTTCAGTTCCCAGACCCGAGCACGGCTTGGCACGAGACAGGTGCTCACATGTACTGAGGAGGGAAGCCAGAGCTCTTACGCCCTACTCGGGGGGCCCGTCGTGCTAATACTGTGCTGTGCGGACCAGGGTCCACTCATAAGTTTTGCTTTCGTGCCCGTGCAGGCCGAAGTGTGCTCTCCCTGGCTTGTCCCTCTGGCCCTTTGCTGAGGACAGAGGAAGCTATACTGTTCTGTCACACCCGTGGGCCTCCTCTGGGATCATCTTTTCTCCAGAAACCTCCCCCCGCGTGAAGGCCGACCTCCCGAGCCCCCAAATCCTAGCCGCGTCCATTAGTAATCTCATTCTCGGATGACCGACTACCCTGCTTTGCCTGGGATGGGGGGCTTTCAGAGGTAAAGATGGGGCCACCTCGGGGAAACCAGGATGCTTGCCCACTTTACTGATCTGGCTGCTGTTAACGGATGCCTGTAAAAGAGTGGCTCAGAGAAATGTGAGGTTTCCTTCTTTCTTATGTAAAAGAAAAGGTCTGGGGCCCGAGATGCCTCCATCATGTCATGGTGGTGACGGCGGTCCGAGCTCCTTGCTTTCTGTCCTGCCATCCTAAAATCAGGGCTCGGTCCTCAGGGTCACCTCATGGTTGCAAGATGGAGGCGGCCGCCCCAGCCATCCTATGCACATCCCAGGCAGGGAGGACACAGACAGGTGGAAGGCTAAAAGGGACAGGTGCCTGTCGAATGAGCCCCTTTAAGGAACTTCTCTGGAAACCCTAGTTGAGACTTCTACTCCCTTCTCATTGGCCACACCTGTCTCACATGACCTTCCCTAGCTACAGGAGAAATATCTTTTTTTTTTTATTTTTTTTAATTTTTTTTTTTAACGTTTATTTATTTTTGAGACAGAGAGAGACAGAGCATGAACAGGGGAGGGGCAGAGAGAGAGGGAGACACAGAATCCGAAGCAGGCTCCAGGCTCCGAGCTGTCAGCACAGAGCCCGACGCGGGGCTCGAACTCACGGACCGTGAGATCGTGACCTGAGCCGAAGTCGGCCGCTTAACCGACTGAGCCACCCAGGCGCCCCGAGAAATATTTTTTTAAGCAGGATGCATTGCTGCCCTCATTACAAATGTGGTTTTCTTTGTTTGGAGGCAGGCCAGAATACGTCTGTGGTAGGTTGAGTGGCCTGTCATCCGGGTTTGCCCGGAACTTTCCCGGTTTCGTGCCGAAGGTCCAGCATCCCGGGGAATGCTCGGCTCCGGCGACTGGGAGGGCCGGTCACCCTGTCGCTAAGGAACCTTGAGTCTCCCGCACACCGGCCTCCTCGCTCAGCCCTGGCAGCCTCCTTAGGAACACGGCGTCTAGTACCTTGACATCCAGGCATAAATCAAACATCAAACAGCCCGGGTGACGCGTTAAAAAACTACTTCCACCAGAGCCCAGGTGCTAAATTACAGCAGTTGAGCTATAATTATTTGATGCGTATCTACCAGGCTGAGAAAACTCGGCCTCAATTAGGAATCAAGTCAGGCTCCCGAGTTTTCTCTGCACGCTGTTCCCTTCGAGGGCAACGTTTCCTGAGTTCAGCCGGGCATTGTTTTAGAGTCTAAAACTCTGGTTTGCGCTGTTCGTTTCAATGATAAGCTAACGGGCTTCTGCCAACCTCCAGGTCCGGAGGAAAGACGTAGACGGTGGAGAATGGGACGCGCCCGTCTTTGGGATAGCGGACACGGCTTCCCAGCAGGCGTGAACTCAGTCTTTTTCACCCCCACCGTGATCCTACACTCACGTTCCAGCCGAGGACACTCAGGACTCAGGAGGCCAAATCATTCGCTACGTTCACGTAGCGAGTGAGTAGGAGGGGAGGCTGGGGTCTGAACCCACGTCTGGATTGTTCTAGGGTCTGGTTCCTCTGGGCTGCCTTCTGGCTTTAGCCAAGCCGCTAGGGGTTTGTGGGAACAGGAAAGAAGGAGAGGCGGTGAGGACGCCTGGCTCCACCCAGGTCGGTCTCAGCAGCGCCCGGAGAGGCGAAGGAAGGACGGCGAACAGTAACTCCCGGCAATTTCTGTTTCGGGACGCATCGAGCCATGTAAAGCGCCCCACGTCGTTAACATAACAAACGTCACCGTGTGTCGCTATTTCTGCCTATTTCTCTCGATTGCTCGGCGTACGGTCTCTCTTCCTGTCGCTGCCCAGTTTTCCAGGCCCCATTTCACAGATTAGAAGTGGCAAGGCGAGTTTTAGCACCTTATAAAGAGACCCACGGCGACTTCCCAGGCACAAGTTCCGGGAATCCAAGGCTGTGTCACAGGGGAGAGGCCTCCCGGAGGCCCGGTGACCCTCTGCCAGGTGCTCCTGGCTGCCGGGCACCGGGGGCTTCTGGGGTCGGCTCAGGTTCGGCCTATGCTGTGCGTGTCGTGTTGGTGAAAACCCACATCTCCCGAGGCCAGCGGGGTGGACAGTCCCTCCAATTGCTGAGGCCCGGCCTTGGTTCCTTCATCTGTGAATCTGTGACAACGGCCAGACAACAGGGCTTGGGGGAGGGGACGTTGACTGAGGTGGTGGCAGCCAAGTGCCTGACAAAGGGCCTGGCGTATATAGGGGCTCAGTCAAGCTCAGCCTGCAGAGTGACTGTGGGAGACAGGGGGATGAAGGAGAAAGAGGAGGAGGGGGAGGAGGGGGAAGAAGGGGTGAGGGGAGGAGGGGGAGGAGGGCATGAAGGGAAGAAGGGGAAGATGGGGAGGAGGGGGAGGGGGAGGGGGATGAGGAGGAGGGGGAGAGGGGGTGAGGGGAGGAGGGGGATGAGGGCATGAGGGGAAGAAGGGGAAGATGGGGAGGAGGGGGGAGGGGGAGGAGGGAGAGGGGGAGGGGAGGAGGGGGAAGATGGGAGGGGGAGAGGAGGAGGAGCAGGGGAACACGGGGGAGGAGAAGAACGAGATCGTCTGAGCTTTGATTTCTTGAATTATAAAGTAGGAATCATAGACCCTCCTTCATAAGATTGTGGCAAAGATCAATTGGCGGGATGTGCTGGGAGCTCAGCATTGCACTCAGCGCATTCTTGGCGGTCAGTAAGTGTCAGCTGTTGATACAACCTTTGGAGCGAATTTGGGATAACAAGCCACCTTTACGAGCTTACGGCAAACATTGAGCAAGGCGGCGTCTTTGAAACGAACAGAAAATGTCTGGCACCTACTCGGACCTCAGCGTGCGGTTATCACTGTTCAAACAGCGGGGAGGAGATCGGGCCGTCTGAGCCTGTGGCCTCACGGGGGCTGCAGTGGGGCCTGAGGACCTTCCAGAGGGCAGAACGGAGGAGCGGGCAGGCCCCCGGGGCTCCTCCGGGGCTGGCCTGGGCCCCAGGGGCCCCACGTCTGGCCGGGGGTCACTTTCTCTACTCCGCGGTTGTCTCGCCAGAGGCCGCGGAAGCACCGCGGTGGCCAGAGTCCCGGCCAGCCTGAGCCCTGACCCTGGGTGGTCTCGGCACGCGGGCGGCCATCGGCTGCCCCGTCCGCTTTGACATCTGCCTTCTGTAGAGCACATATTGTCACCAGTTGACGCTTACAGAAGCCAGAAGCGGCCTGGCCCACACTCATCGCCGTAATAAACACCGGCGGCCCTTTTGAGCGCCCGGCTTCCCATCGATCAATCCGGCCTCCCGCGTGTGTGGGTGCGTGAGCTCGTGTGTGTCTGGGGGATGTGTGCATACGCCCATGTGTGAATGCGCGTGCCTGTGGATGTGCAGGCATGCGTGTGGGTGCGTGAGAACATTCGTACCTGGGTGTGTGTGCGTGTGTGTGCGTGTGTGCGCGTGTGCAGACACATTAGACCAAGTTCCAAATTCGAACACCGGCAGGGCCGTGAAAATGCAAGGGGGCAGGTGGAGAGTCCTCAGAAGGGGGGGACAGTTGGGAGTGCGGGGGGCCTGTGCCAAGCGGGAAGCCACGCCCGTCCGAAGGGCACAGGTGCAGCCCTGCGGTCCCCAGTGGCTGCGTGTTGGGATGGACGCCCTGGGTGACCGGACAGTCCCATTTTTCAGGCGAAGCCAGAAAGCTGGGGTTTTACCTGCAAGGTCCTGAGTTTTAAGACTCTGTTGTCAGCTCATCAAGGAGATTTAACATGTCTCCCGGATCAAACAAAACACACCCAAGGCTGGAATCTGGCCCGTGAGCGCCCGGTGGAGTGTATATATTTTCTCTGGTGGAGAGGGGACTTCCCTGCCAGCCTGGGCTGTTCCCAGAAAGCCCCGCACTGACCCGGAGCAGCGGTTCCTAGGGAAGCGAGTTCGCGCCCCGGGGGACACTTGGCAACGTCTGGAGACCCTTTTGATGATCAAAACTGGGTGTTCCCGGCAGCTGGGGAGAGGCCGGGGATGCCGCTACATGTCTGCGATGCACAAGCCAGCCTCCCTCTCCCATGATAAAGAATGATCCGGGCGGTGGGGGCGGGAGGGGGCCTGGCGGGCTCAGTCGGCAGAGCACGCGGCTCCTGATCTCGGGGTCACGGATTCGAGACCCACGTTAGGGGTAGAGTTCGCTTCCCAAAAAGAAAAAAAAAAAAAGAAGAAGGAAAAGAAGGATGATCTGGTTCCAGATGTCAGTCAGTGGCGAGCCACCTGATGTCGAATCGTCCTGAAAAGGAGCTGGGAAGGCCGGCCTCGTGCCACCAAGGCTCCTAAGTAATGGCAGGGCTTCACCGTGAGAAAACACGGGCTGAAACTATTTTGCGTTCACGTGCACCCCAGAGAGTCTGGATGTTGCCTGCTTTCTCTTCCCGGAACAACCTCAGCTCGGAAAGCGACTCCTCCCTCCAGGCTGAGCTCGACAAGTGCCGACGCCAGAGACCCTCCCCGGGCAGTTAGGTGTTTCCCCCCGACTCGGCTCGCCTCCCCGCTTACTGTGCCTGCCTCAGGCTTCTGTTTTACTATTTAAGGGGCACCTGTCGTTGCTGTGCTAATGCCCGGCGCGTACTTGACCAGGTATGAACACTGCCCTCGTTTATCCTCACTTAGCTTATCAGGCAAAGGGAAGGTTGAGGCACGCGGCCAAAGTCACACAGTTCACAAGTGGGAGGATCTTCCCCGGTGGCCGCCGTGACTACCCTGGCTTTCCGCTGACCTGAGGACAGAGCCGAGTTCTCGGCTTGTCCTGACTCTGTGGTCCCCGAGTTAGGGCTTAGTGAGCCTTATCATGTGACTCACGACACGTTCAGGATCAAACAACCATTTCACCGAGAAGCTACAATGTGGAAAGCACCGAACGAGATGAAGTGGGCTTATGTTTCTTTGTCGTTCGCATTTTTTGTTTGGATAGTGACCGATGTATAGCCTATTGGTATATTTGACATTTTTTCTTACTGAATCGCGATTGCTCTTTATATATTAAGGCTCTATACCGTATGTTGCATTTTTCGTATTTTTACCAGTTTTGTTCCCTTTCAACCTGTTTATAATATTCTATGTGCTGTTCACAGTTTTTTTAATTTCCATTTTTAGGCAGTCAGAACTGTTCTTTTGTTTCAATCTGCAAACCTCAAAAGGTTCTGTCCATCCCTAAGATTATAAAATGTTCATTGGTATCTACTTGCCCAGTCCTTTCTCTTATTTATTTGCTTACTTAGTTACTTAACATTTTAATCTTTGGTTCACCATGAGTACATTTTAGCACATGATGTGAGGAGGAGTCTCATTTTCTTTATTTTTTAAAGTTTATCTATTTATTTTGTGCATGCATGCACCCATAAGTGGGAGAGGGGCAGGGAGAGACAGAGGGAGGGAGAGAGAATCCCTCAGTGTAGGGCTCAATCCCACCAACGGCCAGATCACAACCTGAGCCATCATAAGAGCCCCCACCCCGGGCGCCCCTCACTGTATTTTTGTCACTTGGCCGTCTTCTACATTCTCAATGAGAACTCATGGAGAGAACCTTCGATTAAAATAGGCAGCCACAACCTTTACGGCATCTTCTTGAGCAGTTCAGCTTGGAAACTACATCGTCTTTCGGTTGCCCGGGACAGATTTATACCACACGAATTTGTAATAGACAAATGGTATATATACACACATGGCCTTCTGTTGATGTATGTGGTTACATAACACTCTGGATTCTTGAAAGGTGAATTTTCTCTCTCTCTCTTTAATGTTTATTCATTTTTGAGAGACAGAGACAGAGCATGAGTGGGGGAGGGACAGAGAGACAGGGAGACACAGAATCGGAAGCAGGCTCCAGGCCCTGAGCTCTCAGCACAGAGCCCGACGCGGGGCTCGAACTCACGGACCGCGAGATCATGACCTGAGCTGAAGTTGGACGCCCAACCGACTGAGCCCTCCAGGGGCCCCGGAAGATGAATTTTCTGAGGCATTTACGGGAAGGGGGTGCAGTCATGCAGCCTCGGTCATTGCCCAGCCCCCAGCCCTTCCTACACGGACCCCCGCGCTTCCCAGGTGCAAACCACCTCTTTGTTCACACGATGGGCAGAGATCCCTCAAAGCCGTGACAGCCACGAGGTGCCAGTGTGGGTGGCTCAGCTGGCACAGGTGAAGGGGACACCACTTCTTGGTGCCGTTGACGGGTCCCGAGGGAGTGGGGCCGCCGGGACCCCCGCGGTTGTGGGCTCGGAAGCGGGATAGTAAGACGGCACCGGAGGGCCACGCGGGAGCCCCACGGGTGGCGGGTGCTGCTCGTCGTGCCGCGTGTGGGCTTGGCATTCCTGCTGCAGACCCCGCCGCCACCTGAAGCGGTGACGACCGTCATTTTTCCCTTCCTCGGCGGCAGGGGGGCCCCATGGTGCCGCAAGATGGAGCAGCTTCCAAGGTCAAGTGCCCACTGAGGGTAAACCAGGCTGCCCGCTCGGGGGAAGTTCGCGGCCAACGCCTTCAAGGCGTGCTTGCTCATCACCCCGACAACTCCTTGGCTCACAGGTGGGCCAACGGGTCTGGGACGAGCGGATCTCGCGGAGGGCTGTTTCTAAGGGCGGAAGTTTGGAAATGACTGAAGAATCCGTCAAAAGGAAGCCGGTATTCGCATGCCCCGGACGACCACGTGGCTCTTAAAGAATTACAGGTAAATCAGTAGACTCCGTTGATACGCGTCATTCCCCAAACGTTGGTGCACATACAACGCAGCCACCAAACTTCGCCTATCGCCCGATGCCGTTTTCGTCATTTAAAAAATACACGGGCAGAGAAGACCGTGGGGGTCACAGCCGGGTTTCTCAGCCTCGGTGCGGCTGAACTGGGGCCGGGTACTTTTCTGTTGTGCAGGTATGACCCTGTGCCCGATGCTCAGCAGCATCCTGGACCCCACCAGCCAGCCAGGTGCCAGGGCAGCCCTCCCACCCCTCACCCTCCCGGCTGTGACAACAGCAAACATCGCCAATCATCGCCGGATGTCCCCTGGGGGACAGTATCGCCCAGGTGAGGACCATTGGGTGAGGACCATTGGGTTAGAATGCCTTCCTCCCTCCCTCTTCCCTGCCTCCTCCCTCCCCCCTTCCTCCCCTCCCTCCCTCCCTCCCTCTTTCTCCCTGTCCCTCCCTCCACCTTCTCTCCTCCCTCCCTTCCTTCCTCCCCCTTCCTCCCATCGCTTCCCTCCTTCCTTCCTCCCTCTCTCCTCCCTCCCCCTTTCCTTCCTACCACTTTCCTCCCTCCCTCCTTCCCCCACTTCTTCCTCTCTCCTTCCTCCACCTCCTCTCTCACCCTTCCTCCTTTCCTCCCTCCCTCTCACCTTCCCTTCTTTCCTTCTTCCTTCCTTCCTTCCTTTCCTTCCTCCCTTCCTTCTTTCCTCCCTCCCTCTCACCTTCCCTTCCTTCCTTCCTTCCTTCCTTCCTTCCTTCCTTCCTTCCCTCTTTCCTTCTTTCCTCCCTCCTTCCCACCTTCCCACCTTCCCTTCCTTCCTTCTTTCCTTCCTTCCTTCCTTCCTTCCTTCCTTCCTTCTTCCTTCCTTCCTTTCCTTCCTCCCTTCCTTCCTTCCTCCCTCCCTCTCACCTTCCCTTCCTTCCTTCTTTCCTTCCTTCCTTCCTTCCTTCCTTCCCTCCCTCCCTCCTTCCTTCTTTCCTCCCTCCCTCTCGCCTTCCCTTCCTTCCTTCCTTCCTTCTTCCTTCCTTCCTTCCTTCCTTTCCTTCCTCCCTTCCTTCCTTCCTCCCTCCCTCCCTCTCACCTTCCCTTCCTTCCTTCCTTCCTTCCCTCCTTCCTTCTTTCCTCCCTCCCTCCCACCTTCCCTTCCTTCCTTCCTTCCTTCCAGTTTCTGCTCAAATTTCACCTCCTGAGTGGCCCTCCTCGCCCACACCGCCAAAAATGCCACCCCCATCCAGCACTCTCCACCTCGTACCCTCTCTCCTTTTCCTTTACTGGACTCAGTGCTCCCAGACATCGCATCGCACACTGTTTGGCTATTTCCCGTCTCCCGCCCTGGAGTGGAAGGTCCTTGAGGGCAGCGACTTTGTTTGACTCTCTTCTGCATTTCTTGGCAGAGGATAATGTTCAACACACGGCAGGCGGTCAACAAATGTATGTTGAGTTAGTAAATACCCTAGACCAGAGCTAGCCTTTTAAAAAATGTATGTATTTATTTATTTATTTTTCAATTTACATCCAAGTTAGTTAGCCTCTAGTGCAACAATGATTTCAGGAGTAGATTCCTCAGTGCCCCTGACCCATTCGGCCCATCCCCCCTCCCACAACCCTTCCGGCAACCCTCTGTCTGTTGTCCATATTTCAGAGTCAGAGCTGGCATTGTTTGAGTCCCTCCTGTGTGCCAGGCCTTTCTGTGAATGCCTTACTTTTATTAACTCAGGTAAACCCTCCCAACAACCCTGGCAGGTGGGATCTATTATTACCCTGTTTTACAGGCAGGGAAATCGAGATCAAAGAGGTTATGTGGCTGGTCAAGGTCACATCTTTCTTTTTTTTTTTAATTTTTTTTTCAATGTTTTTTATTTATTTTTGGGACAGAGAGAGACAGAGCATGAAAGGGGGAGGGGCAAAGAGAGAGGGAGACACAGAATCGGAAACAGGCTCCAGGCTCTGAGCCATCAGCCCAGAGCCCGACGCGGGGCTCGAACTCACGGACCGCGAGATCGTGACCTGGCTGAAGTCGGAGGCTTAACCGACTGCGCCACCCAGGTGCCCCTAGGGTCACATCTTTCTAGGTGGCTGAGTGGGACTTGCTCTTTAACCAGCACTCAGATGGACAGGCCAGATCACACGAGTCCTTGCACATCCGCAGGAGGAAAGCCACAGGGTAAGTGGTGGGTCAATTGCATCGTGGGGTCCGCTTCTCCGATAGGACCCCCTGTGGAACGATGCAGCTTTGGTGGGTTGAATGGTACCTCCCAGAAGACACATCCATCTGGAACCTCGGAGCGGGATTTATGTGGAAGGGTCTTTGCAGATGCCATTATGGGAAGGATCCCGAGAAGAGATCATCCTCGATTAGAGCGGCCCTAAATCCGGACACGAGTATCTTTACACAAGACAGGAGAGGAGAAAAAGCAGAGACACGGAGGGGAGGGCCAGGTGGTGATGGAGGCAGAGAGCGGGGGCACATGTCTCCGACTCAGGGAGCCCTCAGCCACCAGCGGCCGGAGGGAGGCACCCGCCCGAGTCTCCCTCGGAGTCTCCAGAAAGTGCCAAAGCTGCCAACATCTTGCTTTTCGACTTCCGGTCTCCAGAACCGTGAGAGAGAAAAACGTCCGTTGTTTCAAGCCACCGAGCACCTGGCAATTTCTTACGGCAGCCTCGGGAGATGGACACAGCGTCCCAGCTAAGACGGTGCGGGCAGTACGGCTCACACTGCCGTAGGGTGACCTCTGCCCGGAGCCTCGGTTTCCTCATCTGCCGACTGGGGATTCCAGCCATATCTACACCGTGTCGTGGGCACGATTAAATGAAGCAACAAGGGCAAGAACTCGCTGGGGGCCTGCCACCTGGTACGGGCTCCATAGATTTTTGGTTAACGGTGTTTATTCTTCTAGCAATCCAAAACGTGTCCCCAGGGGTCCTGAGTCAGGTTCCAGACTGAGGCCCAAAACCATCGCTCGGGTTCTGGGCACAGAGATGTTCGTGGGGCACGGGTCATACGACGGCAGCCAAAACGTGGAAACGAGCCTGTATTCGCCCAAAGGGGCAGAGCGACGCACGTCCGGGTGTGAGGGAGGTGTGGCCACGAAGGGCACTCGGGGAGCATCCGATGGTGTGAAAACACTCTCCGTGCGGAGGCGAAGGGGCTAAAAGGAGGATATGAAATTGTATGTGCGGAATGGTTACAATCGTGTGGAAGTAAATGTAGGAAAAAAAAGGCTGAAAGAAAACACCAAGAAAAAGTCATAGGAAAGCAATTTAAATCCATAAATACAGGGCAGGAGGAAGGAGGGAGAGGGGGCGGGGCATGCCAGTCATCGCGGTGACATTAATCCGCTGTGTGTGGAGGGCTTAATACCCTCCAGAATATTTACGTCCTTTATCCCAATCCATTTGGCAGTTTTAATAAAGTCTCAGCTTCAGATACCTTCTCTCAAATGTTTAAGACCTCTGATCCCGATCTGGGCCACCCTCTGGCTTTGTGCTGACGGGCTTGATCCCTCTTGGCCCCGGTTTCCCAATTTAAAAAACCAGGGATGATAAGGGCACCTGCCTCACTGAGTCGATAATCCTCAGGACCACGCTGGGCACTTAGTAGGTGCCTCATAAGCTCAGGCTGCCTTTCTTCCCCAGCGGACAGGAGCCTAGTGGACGTTTCCATGGAGACCAGCCGCTCTGGGGCCACCTTCCCAAGGGGGAGCAGGCCCTGGGACCCTGGCCGACCCCCAGGGCAGGAAGGCAGGTGGGAAGGTGGGAGAGGAAACCCATTCAGCATTCTTACCGGGAACAGCCCGTTCTCCTCTCCGCCCCAGACGGCATCCTGGTTCAAAGACCAAAGGCCTTGAAAAAAAAAAAGATGGGAAAAGGGTTCGTGGACATCAAATGCTGTTTTAGAAACACTGTTTTGATGATTTAAACATAAGCAAATTCGAAACATATGGATTACACTGCTCCTAAAGGGTTTAAAAATTAGGGGGGGAAAGACAGCGGGGGTGGGGGGTGGGGAGTTGTCTCGGGCCAAGTGCATGTTGATTTTTGCCAATCTCCAGAATCTTCGGGAAATAATTGGAGACATGTCCTCACACCCCAACCAGTGCTAAGCTGTGCCCTTTTTTTTTTTTTTAAATTGCTGTTATGACTCACTGTTGAGTTGGTGATTATTTTTATCCAGTTAATGAAGGTAATCTATAAATTACCACTGACCCAGATTCATGATTTAATAAGATTTAAATTACACACCAGGCTCACTCTGAAGAAAAGGGCTGGAGCCTCTTTCCGAGCGGAACACGCACATCTGTCTGTTCTCAGGGGTCCCGAGGCTCAGATGCTCCATGACCCCCTCCCCTTCCCCCCATCTGAGCTCATGGCCTCGCCACTGTGACATTTGGGGCCACCTGGCCGGTTTCCAGGCTCTGTGTCCGCACCTGCTCTGTGGGCGCTGGCTTTGGGCTCAGGAAAGGACTCCAAGTGGGGGCCCAGAGGGCAACCGCCCTGCTCTTGCCTCTGTCACGTACGTTTGTGTGCCCTCAGCTGACCTCCGGCCCCCGTCTGGGCCTCAGTTTCCCCCCGTCTGACACGAGAGAATAGTGGCCTTTAAGGGGTTTCTTAGCACAGGTGTGCCAATTCTAGGTTTCCCAAAGTGGACCCTGTGGAACCCTGGGGCCCCCGGAATGCTGTGTGGAGAGGGGTTCCACCCTCAAGCGTCTCTGGACGTGGTTGGTTGCACACCGGCCTGCCCACCTGTCAGCAGGTTCAAGGTCAAAGTCGAGCTTACTGTTGCCTCTCACCCTGCAAAAGCCCCAGCCTCCAGGAAGCTCTCCTGGTTTACATCAAGTCAGGTCCTGCCCCTGCCTTTCCGGCTCCTCCAAGGGCCCCCGGTGTCCTTAATCAAAATCACCCTCCTGAGCTGGCACAACCCTAGGGGCCTGTTCCCGGAGCCAGGTTCGTGGACAGACAAGCCGATCGCAGGGGCCGGTGCTCAGGAAAACCACACGCGTGCTGTAAACGCTCTGTGGGCTCGGCTTTGAAGTTCCTCCTAAGCTTTCCCAGGGATCGGCACTTTAAGTTCGCTCTGGATCATTTGAACCGTGTGGCGGTTCTGTCAGCACCCCGGACTCCCCTCTGCCTGGCCCCACCCTCCTTCTCTCCCTCCTCGCTGCTCACGGCCTTCTTCCTGCGCCTCTGTCTCGTGGACAGAGGACCCTGAGCCTGGACGGCGGCCCATCCTCCCACCCCTCGGCTCTAACCGGACCCACTCACCGTCCTTCAAGCCTCAGTTCAAATGGCAGTCCCCTGGCGGGGGAGAAGGGGGAATCCTCCCCCCCAGACTACCCACGAAGGCACCCCCAAGCCCACCCCCTTCCAACTCATTCCCTCCTGGGCACTATTTGCAATCGCCTGGCTGGCCCCACCACTGAAAGAGATCAGGGCCCTTCTGAGAGCCTGTCGGAAGGGAAGTGCTTGTCGGGTAAGGAAACCCCCTCTGTCCGTCCCCTCCCCAGCTCAGGAACAGATTCCCAGCCTCCCTCGTCGTTCTGACTTCATCTGAGGAAGCTGGGCCCCTCCCCCCCCCCCCCCCCCCCCCCCCGCTTGCCTGGGATTTCCGGGGCCCTCCACCCTCCCGCCTTTTCTCCCTTCCTGCTCCCTGCCTCACCCCCACCCAACACCCTCGAGGCCCTCCCAGACCCCCCCTGCCGGGACCCTCTGGACCTCACTTTCATCCCACCAGCTTCCAGCTTATGAGCTGATTCCCATGATCATAGTGTCATGTTACCCCCTCGCTGGGCCCTTTGGCTGCTGGGGGGGCGGGGGGGATGCTGGTGGGGGGGAACTTTCACTGGGGCCCCTAAGTGTGGGGCAGCCCCCTCTGGGGGGAGGGGAGACAATGGAGCCGCTGTACAGATGTTTCTATTTTCATCCAACAATTATCTACTTGTCTTCACGGGCAAGGCTAAATTCGTTAAAGTTCCTCAGAGTGGGTTTAAATGAGCTCTGTTAAGAAGTGACGGGGACAGAGCCCAAGGCGGCGCACAGATCACAGAGGGGGTTTTCAAGAGAGCAGAAATTAGGAGACACAGCTTTACCCCCACGTGGGAATTCCCACAGGCTGGGGCTGGACAACCTTTTCCAGGGCAGTGGAGAGAGGCAGGTCGGGACCGGCTGTAAGCCACCTCTCTCTGGGAAAGCACCAGACTTTCACCAAGGAAGGTGACCCATCCGTCCTGGTGTGGCTGAGACTTTCCCGCGCATTTTTGCACCGAGAGTCCCATGTCCTGGGAACCCCGTGAGTCCCAGGCTAACTCTGAAACGGGCCCAAACGGGCTCGATCCCACCCACTTGGACCGTCTGACTTTCTCCGCCTCTCTTTCCCCATCTGTGGCTCCCCTTTCCTCCCGGGGAGCTGGTTTCAGCCCCATGTCTAGATCCACCCACACAGGGGCTTCCTCTGCCCCTGCAGAAACGTCACTGTGTCCCCACTCCCCGCAGGGGCCCCAGGTTGCCCCCGGGAGAGCAGTGTCTGTTGGGGAAATGAGGGTCCGTCCTAGGACCCCCACATATGCCCATACGTCTGCCAGGAGCGGTGAGGTCCTTTGCTGTCGGCCATGGGTTTGCATCTGGTGGGAAGTTTGCTTTTGTTTTCAGTTTTATATTTATTTGAGGTAACGTACGTGACATATAAATTTTAACCATCGTAACGATTTTTTTTAAGTTTATTTATTTTGAGAGAGAGAGGGAGTACGTGCGTGAGCGGCAGGGGGTGGGGAGGGGAGGCAGAGAGGGAGAGGGGGAGGGAGAGAGAATCCCAAGCAGGCTCCACGCTGTCAGCACAGAGCCCAACTTGGGGCTCGAACCCCCGAAACTCAAGATCATGACCTGAGCTGAAATCAAGACTGAGTCACCCAGGCGCCCCAACCATCTTAACTGTTTCTTTCTTTCTTTTTTTTTTTTTTATTTTTAATGCTTATTTATTTTTGAGAGAGAGAGAGAGACAGGGAGCCAGCAGGGGAGGGGCAGAGAGAGAGAGGGAGACACAGAAGCCGAAGCAGGCTCCAGGCTCCGAGCTGTCGGCACAGAGCCCGATGCGGGGCCCGAACCCACGAACCGTGAGATCATGACCCGAGCCGAAGTCGGACGCTCAACCGACTGAGCCCCGCAGGTGCCCCTTAACTGTCTCTAAGCGGACAGTTGGTTAGCGTTAAGCACATTCACGTTGCTGTGCAAACAATCTCCCGAATTCTCCGTTGTCTTGCCCCACGGGAACCAACGTTCCCCATTCCCACCCCAGGCTCTGGCACCCACCCTCTACTTTCTGTGCCCGTGAAGCCGGCTTCTCTCGGGATGTCCTACAAGGGGAATCATGCACTGTCTGTCCTTCCGCGGCTGGCTTGTTTCGCCACGAGCTTGAGCCACGTTGCAGCACGTGAACAGAACGTCCTTCCTTTTCCGGGCTGAACGCTGTTCCCCTGTATGGATCCACCACACCGGCTCATTCCTCCAGAGGCGCCTGGGTTGTCCCTACTGGGAAGGATGCTTTGTTTTTGTTTTTGTTTTTTAAGAACTACCTGAAGGCAGGCAGGAAGGGGACAGACGGGGCGGGAGCTGGGCTGAGATGGCCCGGGGCAGACCCGCGCAGGGGACCTGAGTCCTGCTTGAAAGAGACTCTCTCTCCCTGCCTGGGGAGAGAGAAGGGACAGGAGGGAAGGAGAGGGGCTGAGAGGACAGTCTGTGCATCAGCCCCTTTGGAAGCTGGTCTTTGATTCCCCGGAGGAAGCTCCTAGAACAGCAATATTAAAGCAGCCGCGTTGATTCGTGAGGAACCCTTAACCGTGGGCCAGGCCCCATCAGAGTGGAGGATATGCGATCATCTACCGTGTTCTTGCAGGGATTCTCCAGGGTGGATGTTGTCACCCCCGTTTCACAGGCAGGGAAACTGAGGCACACATACATCACAGGTCCAGGAAATTTGGGCTGGAAAGGAAGAGACAGAAGTATTGGAGACGGGGTGAGGTGTGTGTGGGGAGGGGGGGGTCTCAGACTTGAGCCCACGTCAGCATCACCTGCGGGGCTCGTTCACTTGTGCGTGTCCTCAGGCCCCCCCGGGGGTTCTGGCTCAGGAGGTGCGTCTGGGGCTGGGGCCCCATCAGAGACTCAGGCTAGACTGAGTTCTCGTAGAAAAGGTGGGAACGAGGACCCACCCTGGGCTTCCTGATGTGTTCAACGTCTTGAGAACACTTTAGAAAAGGCCCTTTTGTCCTCAAAGCCCGATGACACATCCCTTCCGCCCTGAGTCCGGGGGTCCTCGGCTGTCAGCGGGGTCCACGAGACCTGCGTTGTAAGGTGTTGTGAAACGCCCCTGGGTCGGCTAACCGAGGCATCGCCTAGGTCTGAGGTCTGTCAGGGAGCGGGTCCCAAGCATCGTCTCCATGGCAACCGTCTTTGGATTTTCCCTAGTTTGTGACTTGGAGGCAAAGCCGAAGTTGTCACTGGGCCTTTGCCTTTCACAGCTGAACTTGAAAGTGTCCCCATTCTAACCTTGTCGCCTGTGAAAAGGAGACTAGCCCCCTGGGACCCAGCCGGGGACAAGTTTTTATGGCGTTTCTTTCTTGTGTCGGCAGAGACGGTCCTTGGAGGGCTCTGAGGCCGTCAGAGGCAGGGATGGGTTTATGTCAACAAACAGCTTTCTTTTCGTTTTCTTTTTAACAAGTAACACGTCCGTGGCAGTCAGTTTCGGAAATGCAGATAACTAGAATGAAAAACTCAACAGCATCCTTGGCCTGCCTCCCAGACATAACCAGAGGCATTTGGGGGCGGGGGGGGTCTCTTGTTGGACCTGAGTCACAAGCCCGCAGGTGAAGGGATGAGACCACAGGTCACCGTGTCAGCTGCACGTGTGTGGTTTGGCCCCAAGAAAACACAGCTGTTCTTGGTTTGGGGGCCGAAGGAGAGGTGAGGTGAGAGGAGAATGAGGTTGTCTTTGTTTCTGAATTTTGAGGACTCGGACGAAGCCGGGGTCCCCATCAGATTCACGAGCGGTGCTGAGATGCATCCCCAAAGCATACTTGACCCTCCCCCCAAACAGGCCGGTTGTCATTTTGGTACTTTTCAAGAGGAGAAAGTTTTGTTTTCCAGGAAATCGGCATTCTGGCGGTCAAACTGCGAATATTTTACTGTTTTTTGCGATATTAATTTCTATCTCTTCGACAACATGGCTTCTCAACCTCAGCACTTTGACCTCTGGGCCACACAAAAGTTCTTTGTGGGGTCGCGCTGAGCGCTAGAGGTCGTCCAACAGGCCTCCCTGGCCTCCACCCACGAGATGCCAGCAGAAACCTCTCCTCACCCCCCACCCCACCCCACGACAACCCCAAATCATCTACAGATGAGTGTCCCTGGGGAACAAAATCGCCACCTGTGGAGAAACCACTGTTCTAGAAAGTTCTCGGAAGATACAATCTCCCCAAGCATCCACAGAGCCTGAATGACAATTTATGATATTGAACTCTATGTGACAGTGTGTTTTTTATTTTTTTTAATGTTTATTTTATTTTTGAGAGAGAGAGAGAGAGAGAGAGAGAGGATCCGAAGCAGGCTCCAGGCTCCGAGCTGTCAGCACAGAGCCTGATGTGGGGCTCGAACTCACGAGCTAAGAGATCGTGACCTGAGCTGAAGTCGGATGCTTCATCAGCTGAGCCACCCAGGCGCCCCCGTGGTGGTGTTTTTTAACGGTCCCTACTTAAGAAAACAGCCAATTAAGCAGGAGGGCTAGCGGGAATAACACCGCTAATGTTATATTTCATGTGGTTGACGTTCGTGTGTACGTTCTCACATTTTAACATCCACTGCATTTAATTACAATTAGCATTGCATTTCTTTTGCTATTATGTCACTAATTTTATTTAATAAAAAAGGGAACTTTGGGGGAACTGAAGCTTCTTATTCTTTTTTTTTTTTTTAAATGCCCAGTTTCCTGACTGAGGGATACTCTTCCATATTCTGTGTAAAGAGAGCTTTCCCGACGGACTTGAAAAATAGTTGTTGATGAATAGAGAATAGCCCTTGAAGAATTGCCCCAGAAAGTCACAGATAGGAATACCCTAACAGGAGATAATGATGGCCTTTGAGACAGTTCAGAAATCAGTATTTTTGTATAATTTCACTCATATGTGGAGTTTAAGAAACACAACAGAGGAGCATAGAGGAAGGGGAGGGGAGAGAAAAGAGGGAAGCAAAACAAACACCAAGAGACTCAAGGATAGAGAACAAATTGAGGGTTGATGGAGGGAGGGAGGTGGGGGATGGGCTGGATGGGCGCCGGGCATTAAGGAGGGCGCTTGTGATGAGCACTGGGTGTTGGATGTCAGTGGTGAACCCCTGAATTCTACTCCTGAAACCGATATTTAAATAATAAAAAAAGAAATAGGAATTTATTCATTGGATGGCCTACTGGTTTTAATGAAAGTATGCCAAATGCAGAGAGTTTATCATGAGACAGTTGCTAATTTCCTCCTAATGGAGAGGTGACTTGTGAAGAACGACGGAGGCTTTTGTCCTTGGTCTTGTCTGGGAGAATCCATAAATGGGAGAACATTTAACACAAGTGGACAAATTAGATTTGTCTCGCGGAGTCTCATTTCGCCAAACACGACAAGTCATCTTGTGAAAAAGCCTGCCTTAGTACAGGGTGCTTGCGTGTGTGTGCACGTTTACGTGTGCAGAACAGAGGCGGGGGCTATTTTATTTATTATTTCCTGTTTTTCTCCACAAAAAGTGAGGTGAGGATCCTCAGAGTTTTGTGGGTTTTTGTTTGTTTGTTTGTTTCGCCTGTGTCCCCATAGGAGTCAATCCACCTATTTCAAAAAAGGAAGAGGAGACTTGAATGCGTTACGTTCATCCTCCAACCGCCTAAGTCATTCATTATAAATATTGTGGTATCTTATCGTGTGTATCTTACAGGATGCAGAAAAGTACACAAAATTAATCCCAAACCTAAATCTGTCGCCTGCCCTTTTCTATTGCATCCTGATCATTTTCCGCAGAAAACACGATTTTATTTTATTTTTTTATTTTTGAGAAAATAGGATTTTTAGGGACAAATTACTGACAGTGACGGAGGCACGCAAACAAGGTTGTGTGCTGTGGAAGGTTGTGCAGGATGCACACTGCACAAACCTAGGAGCTACGGTGCAAATGGTCCTACCTGAAAGAAGACACTGCAAATTCTAGACACTTTCAAAATGTACCTGCAGACATAGTGATCGCGCCCCAAGCATGTGGGAGTGAGCACTGGGTGTCTGCACAACTGCCTAAATGTACTAAAGCTCATTGAACTACACACTTAGAATGGATGAGTTTTATGGTGTCCTTTTTTTTTAATTTATTAAAAAAATTTTTTTAACATTTATTTATTTTTGAGAGACAGAGAGAGACAGAGCACGAGCAGGGGAGGGGTAGAGAGAGAGGGAGACACAGAATCCGAGGCGGGCTCCAGGTTCCGAGCGGTCAGCCCAGAGCCCGACGCGGGGCTCGAACCCACGGACCGCGAGATCATGACCTGAGCCGAAGTCGGACGCTCCACCGACTGAGCCACCCAGGCGCCCCTGGATTTTATGGTATCTTCATTATATATCTCAATAAAACTCTTTGGCAGGGGGCGGTGGGGAGACAAAATCCCTCCTCCCAAACAATCAAGTGCCAGGAGGCAGGGACCACTGTCATTATTCCTAGTCACAGACCAGAGAGCCAAGGCTCAGAGAAGATCCCTCGCTTCCTTAAGGCCACCTCCCTGCCCTGGAGCCGGTCCCCGCTCGGCTGGGACACGCTGTCTGTCTGGAGCGGGTTCTTCGCAGCTGAGGGGCCTGGACCCTGACGTCTGAGGCGGCCCCTCCCTGCTTCCTGTATCCCGAGTGAGCTGTCTGTGAATCTGTCCATTCCTGCCCCGCGTCCCGGCCTGGGTGGCAGACACCCAAGCTGACAAAGTGGGTTGAGCAATGGAGAAGCAGGGGGAGCCCGCCCCCGCCCGCCGCCCTTGATCTCAAGCCCTGGGATGAGAGCCGCTCAGCGCCAAGAGCGCAGCCCCCACCGGGTCGCGCCTTCCCCCGATGCGCTCCTTGGACGAGTTTGATTTATGGCCTGTGTTTGAAGGGATCCTGAAACAATGCAGAACTTCTGGCGGCCCGTCTGAAAACACGCTCGCACACAGTCACCAAACCCAACTCTGACTCCCCCTCCGGAGCCGTAGAGGGATCTTCAAAGTCTCGTCTTCTGAGTTTTCAGCAAGACACGATTGTGGGTTGGGAACGAGTGCGGAAAAATTGACTGAGGCTTATTTTCGAATGTGGCAATGGTTTCGAGGACGGTTTCATCACAAAGAGCCCCCTTTGTATTCGTATTTTCATTGTGTTGTCATTCCGCGGGGGCTCGTGTGAAGTCGGGCTTCTGACACCGTCGGTAGAGGCCGTGAGAATCCGGGGATCGCAGGCTGATCGCCATGGGTCAGGGGCTGTATCCAGCGAGGGGATGGCTCGAGGGGTGTGGACCAGCCGCCTAGGGGACAGGCGGGCTTCTCCCTCTGCCCAGCCCACCTCCTCCCCTGCCTCACAGCTGCGACAACCAGTCGATCGGTCCCCTAACTCACTACGCCTCACACAGCATGGTCACAGGGACAAGCAAGCTGGTACAGCCAGACGATGGCATACTATCCGGCAAAAAAGAACTGAGCTACCGGGGCGCCTGGGGGGTTCAGTCGGTGGAGCGTCCGACTTCGGCTCAGGTCATGATCTCGAGGTTCGTGAGATCGAGCCCCACGTCGGGCTCTGTGGTGACGGCTCGGAGCCTGCTTCTGATTCTGTGTCGCCCTCTCTCTCTGCCCCTCCCCTGCTCGTTCTCTGTCTCTTAATAATAAATAAACGTTACAAAAAAAAAAAAAAAAGAAGAAGAACTGAGCTACCAAGTCACAAAGAGACAGCGAGGGACCTCGAATGCCTATTGCTAAGTGAGAGAAGTTAGTCTGAAAAGGTCAGTTGCTGTCAGACCCCAACGACACGACATTTTGGAAAAGGCAAAACAGGGTGACGTTAAGATTAGCGGTTCCCGGGGCTTGGGGAGAAAGCTGGGTAGGTGGAACACGGGGGATGGGGGGGACAGTGAAACTACGCTGTGTGGTACCCTAATGGTGCATACGGGTCATTACACGCTTGTCAGGACCCGTAGAAAGTCCGCTACCAAGAGCGAACCCTGACGTGTACTGTGGCCTTGAGTTAACAATGATGCATCGGGATTGGTTCATCAGTTATAACAGGTGCACCCCCCCCCCCCCAGTGCAAGACGTTAACGGTCGAGGCGCCTACATTGGGGGAGTGGGGTTATACGGAACTCTAGGCTTTCTGTTCAACTTTCCTATAAGCCTGAAACTGCTAGAAGAAAGCCCGTTAATTCAAAAGAAAACGAAAATCGTATCTACCCCCAAACTTTGCAATGGCATCCTTTGACGTTTGAAAGAAAATCCCAGGTCCTTGCCTTGTCCTTACAGAGGCTTGACGTGATCCGTGTCTGTCCATGCGTCTGGCCTCCTCTCCCGCCTAGCTCGGGCTTGCCGACTTTAGCCTAATCACGCTGACCTCCAGTACACCCCTGGGGGGGGCCTAACTCTTTGCCACCTCAGGGCATTTGCACACGCTGGCCTTCTGCCTGCTGGCACTGCCGGTCCCCATCTCCCAGGTCAAAGCTCTATGGTACAAACCTCCCTAATCACATCACCTAAAGGAGATTTCCGCTGGACATTTCTACCACTGAGCCTTTCTTGCTTCACCCACAGTGGTTTTGCAAGCTGTTTCTGTTTCCTTTATCTGGTGATTTGTTTCATTTGGTTACTCATTGTTTTGCCCTTCTCTTCTCCCTCACTCAGAGACTCAAAGGTAAGACAGGAAATGCACATGAGGGCAGGAAGTTTTGTCTGCTTGGTTATTGATGTATCTCTTGTGCCTTGAATCATGTCTGGCACACAGTAGGCAGTTAATCAATGGACGACTGAATGAATGTGCATTTACTGACACCTACTGTATTTACTGGGGTCCAGTGTATAAAAAAAACATCTTCGGTCTTTTAAGCTGAGGGAGTTCTGATGTGTAGAATTAGGAATTATGAAATTTGTAGAAAGGCCAACAAAACAGCCACGGGTTCTTAATTTCCATCATTCCAGCCCGTCCCACCTGTATCCCCACACCCTGCCCTGTGAACCCCAGAGACAACGGCCCCCACAGTGCCTTCATTTCCTCAGCACACCCCATTTCTCCAGGAACAGCCCCTTCAAAACCCAGCGTGCTGGTTGAGCATCCAGGTGGGCAGGTGGAGACCGGAGTCCCTACTCTAATGTTTATTGGCTGTAGGACCAACCTCAGATTCTTTTCCCCCGTAAAAAGGGATAATTATGGGATGGACCCTCAGGCTCTTCGGAGGATTAAGGAAAACAATGCATATAAAGTACTGGAGCTGGTGCCTTGCCAAGCAGGGTCCAGGGCAGTGAGCAGGAGAGGTGAGGACCCTGCCCCCGTGGAGATCCCCTCAGGGTTGAGGACTTGTACTGAGCTAATAGACGGAGCCCGGAGGCAGCGAGGACCATCAGAGTGCGAGAGAGAGCGCGGGGTGACAAGAACGGTCAGGGGAGAAAACGCCATGTGAGGAGACTGTTCCAGGTGGAACAGCAAATGCGAAGTTCCTGCAGTAGGGACGGGCTGGGAAAAACAGCAAGGGAGCAGATGAGTAGCATGATACCAGGAGAGGCTGGGCTCTCCGTAGTGACTATTCTCATTAAAACTGAAAGAGAGCAAAAGTGTTTATTTTTCGTCACGCTTTATCCCTCCTTTGCTGTCCCTTCTAGCTTTCCTACATCTGCGAAGATTTATGGGCAATCTTACTTATCTAGGATTCATAAGAAGTCTTGCAATTTAATAACCGGGGCTCTGTGTCCGTTACCTGTCGCTGTATAACAAATTACCCCAAAACTTAGGGGCTTCGGTCAACGATAAGTATGTATTATCCCACACAGCTTTTCTGGGGAGAGAATCTGGTAGCGGCTTCGCCGGGTGGTCCCGGCCGAGAATCTGTCACGCGGTTTCGGTCAAGACGTCAGCTGAGGCCGCGTCATCTGAAGGCTCGACTGGGGCTGGAGGATCCCCTTCGCGGGCGACCCAGTCCCATGGCGGAGGCCTCGGTTCCTCCCCGCGGTGTCTCCACGGAGATGTTAGCGGGAACCCACAACATGGCAGCTGGTTTCTCCCAGAGCAAGTGATTCGCGAGAATAAGGTCGAAGCCGTGACGTCTCTCGGGACCTCACCTCAGAAGTCACAGACTCCCACGGTGTTCTGCTGGTCCCGGGGGCCAGCCATGACTCAGTGTGAGAGGGAGAGGGAAGCATCTCTGGGAGCCACCTTGGAGGCTGGCCACCACGGGCACTTCCCCGTCAGACGCGCTGAGCTCCTTTTCTCCCTGCTTATCGGTAACGCCGGTCAGCGACGAAATCCTGAGGGCTGTCCCTGGCCAGGACAGCCATGGCTTGCCTTTCAGTTTTCACTTTTTTTTTTTTTTTTTTTTTTTACCTTGGGTGGCTCCTCTGAAACATTTGTTTCCCTGCACAGTGGGGCCTTTACTGTTCAAATTGCATCCTCTGGTATCACCTGAGAGACCAACCCACGCTGATCCAGTCCCTGTGACAGCAAGATGGAAATCTCTAACTCAAGTGGGAAGTGAAGGAAATTGATTTGTCTGCCAAGAGGCTGTAGAGTAGTTCTCCTGCCAGACGTGGAGTCTGCCATGGGAAAACAGATGGGAATATCGTGTAAATACAACAAATGCCAAGAAGAATCAGGAGAGGCAACTGGTAGCTATTTAAATGGTTCTCTAAAATATTGTTTTGTTGAGGCTACGCAGAAGGCCAAAACAAGCGACGGGGTGTGAGGCGTTCTGTCAGTCCCATCTGCGTGTGCAGACACAGTCAAAAACAAGGCGTGACCGTCGGAAGTCATGTTTGGGAATCAGTCGGTGGTTTCCCAACTGCTGGGCATGGAAAGCGATTCACAGGACCTGGACAGCCCGGAGTCCCCAGGCTGCTTTGAGTGGTGAGGTTCGGTGCACAAACCTGGCCAGGTTTCAGGTGGCAATCCTGTTCCTTGCTATTTCAATAGCTTTGCAGCGTCCCCCCAGAGGAAAAGGGCTTTGAGGGGTGCACGGTTTTCTAAATTTTTTTTTTAACGTTTATTTATTTTTGAGACGGAGAGAGACACAGAGCGTGAACAGGGGAGGGGCAGAGAGAGAGGGAGACACAGAATCTGAAACAGGCTCCAGGCTCTGAGCCGTCAGCACAGAGCCCGACGCGGGGCTCGAACTCACGGACCGTGAGATCATGACCTGAGCCGAAGTCGGACGCTTAACCGACCGAGCCACCCAGGCGCCCTGGGGTGCACGGTTTTCAAAACAGCAGCCTCTGGGCACCTGGTGGCCCAGTGGGTTAAGCGGCCAACTCTTGGTTTTGGTTCAGGTCACGATCTCACAGTCTGTGGGATCGAGCCTTGCATCGGGCTGTGTGCTGACAGCACGGAGCCTGCTTGGGATCCTCACTCTCCCTCTCTCCCTGCCCCTCCGCTGCTCAAAGTCTCTCTCTCTCTCTCTCAAAAATAAAGGAATAAAACGTTAAAAAAATTAATACATAAATAAAATAGCACCATCCACATCGGTGAGGCCATGTGCCTTGGGGAACTAAATCCAGGGCCAGCATCGGTGCATGCAGGAAAACGTCCCTAAACGCACTGTGTATGAACCGTGTCGTCGTAAGTGGAGAGAAGCGGCTGAATCTGGGGGGCACGTCCACCGAGAACTGCCAAGTCGAGGAGGAGGTGGCAAGGACGATGTCACATGGGCTAAATTTGGAATATTTATCACATTCACCTCCAGTAGGAGGTAAGTCTCCATTTAACTGTGAAGGAGAAGGTCAGAGTCCCAACTTGACTCGGGCCAGAGGGGCAGGGCAGGGCGGGGCGGGGGGGGGGGGTGGCACCCAGGCTCTGTCGCTGGATTCTGGTATTCCCTGGGCAGCCGTCACCGTCATCCACAAACCCCAGCCCCCCCAGTATGGTTACAAGTCGGATTTAGTCATTAACTATTCGCACATGTCAGAAAACGAGCTCAAGGTAAAAGTGATAACGTGTGATGTGCCCGGCACCTGACGCAGAATCTGGTAACTATGCACATAATCCCCACGACAACAACCACAAATACCTGACATCTGAGCCCAGGCTCTGACAAGCACCTGAGCTCAGTGCCTTACCTGGACTGGCTCACCTCCTCCCTAACACCCCTCCATGCAGCAGGTGGAATCACATTCCCATTTCACAGAGGGGGAGACTGAGGCCCAGAAAAGCTCAAGAACTTGTCCAAGTTCTCAAGCCTTGCCCGGTACGTCTCGATCCTAGATCGGTCAGGGATGTTTCCCATCCTGGCAGCCTGAGTAAAACCCCTTTATTTTTATTTTAAAGCTTATTTGTTTATTCTGAGAGAGAGACAGAGAGAAAGGGAGGTTGCAGGAGGGGGCAGAGAGGGAGAGGGAGAGAATCCCAAGCGGGCTCCACACTATCAGCCCAGAGCCCGACGCGGGGCTCGAACTCACCGACTGTGAGATCGTGCCCTGAGCCAAGATCAAGAGTCAGATGCTTAACCGACTGAGCCACCCAGGGGCTCCCCGAAATAACACTCCTTTAAAGACACACCCGCGGCATCCGGATGGGAGTGTTTTAAGTCGACGTCTTCGGTGGGCGACTGGCACCGTCTGGGCCTCTATCTACAGATCTCTTGCAGGTGCCTAGAGAATACTTTTCCCTGGACCCAGCGACGGCGCCCTTCGGATGTCCTCAGAAACAGGTGCGACAACGCAACCTGCGAGGTTATTCACGGTGGCATGACTTGTAGCAGCAAGCAAACGTCCATTAGGGCCCTTAACTTGGGTGGCAGGTGACGGGCACCCGCCCAGCGCGGCCCCACGCGGCCCTGAAAAAGGACGGGGCCGTCCCCCCTGTCCCGATTCGGAAAGATGGCCGAGACAGGCGAGGCACAGAAGCAAGATTCAGAATGGTGTGGACGACACACAGCCCTTTGTGCCACGGGAAGACAGGACAGACGCACGCGGGTGTGAAAGAAGCAGACACCGTCTCACGACGGTTGCCCTTGGACTCAGTCAGGGTGGTTGGTTCGTCTCTGGGGAAGGGAGCGGAGACCCGGAGAGGGGGGGGGCGGCTCAGGGGTGAAGAGGGGCTTACGTTTCCCTGTGTAGCCTCTTGCTTGCATTTGAGATGTTCCTGTGTGTGCGTGTGCTGTTAACAGATACGCGTGTGCTTTTTTGGTTTGTTTGTTTGTTTTAGGAAAGATAACACATAAAGCACAGAAACGGCCCAGGGGACTAGGAGAGATGTTTCTTTAAACACGTCAGCCGTGGGTGTGCGGGGCCCGTTCCCGGAGGGGCTGCGGCCTCCCTTTAGATCAAACGTCTGCTCTCCCTCCGATGCCCTCCGAGGGCAGCGTCCCCGGAGGGTGCCAGCCGCCGTGCTGAGCCACTCTGCGGCCCCGGGGCGCCTCTGGGAAGGGCCGGGGCGCTCGCTGCAGTGACGGTTCCCGTCGCACGGGTGTCCACAGTCATTAAAAAAAACGTCCCCACGGGCTGCTGTCCTCACAGCCAGCCGCGCTCTGTGCAGAGCGTGAGCACGGGGCTCTCGCTCGGCATGACACCTCGATTTGGGACAGTCTCTAACAGCCCCAGGCCGGCCGCACGCGTCCTTTACAGCTGACCCCACCCCCCCTGCTCCCGTCTGCACGGCTGTCCTCCTGGGAGGTCTCCGGATGGATGAGCAGAAGCACGATTGCCAGGAAAGAGCAGTCCCGGCCGTCGGGTGGGTCCGGACAGCAGCGTTCTCGCGGGGCCGTCCATCTGGACGGAGGACGTCTGTCCAGGAATCGGCCCCACTCCGCCAAGACCCCAGGGCCCCCCTCAGCTCTGTGTTCCTTGGCCCTATCCCCCCCCCCCCCCCCCCCCCCGCTTTGCTGTCTTTCAGGGCTCAGCAAGAATTACAGAGGTCGGCGACGTGCCGAGGGCCTCACGTCCATTCAACGCCCCTGGGAAGTAACCACGAGAGGTGGGTTGTCTCGAACCCAGGCGCGGCCAGCTGGAAGGCAATGTGGCAGGAGAACAGAAAATGGGGCCAGATTCATACAGAGGAAGGTTGGGGGGCGGAGTCACGTCCCAGGCCACCGCGCCTACGCCCGTGCTCGCGGGGGCTGGGACTTGGGTCCAAGAACGCTTTCCTCTCAGTCCGGATGTGCCCCCAAAACTCGGCAGAAAGTTCCAGGCGGTCACCGCCGATCAGGAAGACCATCAGCTCCGTGAGGGCGGGGACTGGGCGTGGTTCAAGGCGATACTGTGTCCCCGGCAGGTACCAGGTGCATGGCACTGTGTCACTGTTTCTGGAAGAGAGGGACGCAGGGACCTCAGGGCATCTGCTGCAAGGGCTGCAGGGGGTGGGCGGGGAGGGGAATGTGGAGTGAGATGGCCCACGGCGGCCGGCCGCTTGCTGGGTACACGGCGTCTCATCGGAGCCTTACGGCAGCCCCCGGAGAGAGCGCCTCTCGCTGCTGCCCCATTTTACAGATGTAGACACTGAGGCTTAGAAGGATGTAGGGATTTTTCCGAGGGCCGCCGCTGTTGGGGGTGGGAGAGCAGGCGTCTACACTCAGGCTGACGTGAGTCCAGAGCCCCAGCACGGAGCTACCGCATCCCGCCTGCCTTGATCAGCCTGCCCGCCTTGTCTCCGGAGAGCCGAGATCTCTCAGCACCTCGACTTTTCCACCCAGGAACGGGCCCGGCCGTTGCCTCCAGCCGCGGCCCCGCCAGGAAACCAGCTGGCAGAGCGGCCGGTCTGGCCAGGCCTCCGCCCGGGGCTGGCAGACGGGGCGAGGCACGGTCCTGCGGCTTCGGATCCTGGGCCGCGGCCGCCCCGCAGATGGGATCGTCATCGCTCTGACTCAGGGGCCGCCCGGCCTCCTGCTTCGCTGAGTTTGCAAAGTGAGCGGTCCCGGGGTTGGTGCCCGGGTGCGTTTGGGATGCCTGATTTTCTGCCGGTGGAGAAAGCGAGGGTGTCTAAGTCAGCGTGAGAAACGAACCGGCCGGACTGGTCCCCCCCTCCCCCAACTGTGAGGTCTAGTGCTGAGAGAGGACTCCGAGGTACTCGGTACTTAGTACTCCTGTACTCAGTACTTCGTACTCCTGCTAAGCCCGCCGACTGTCAGGAGGGCCTGAGCTCACATCCCAGGCCCATCACTACCAGCAAAGGGGCTCGGGGCAAATCACCCACCCCTCCACCCCGGGGGGTCATAACAGGCCCTTCCTCAAGACGTTTTGGAAGAATTAATTGAGATAATGCATGGAAAATGCTTCGTATGTACCAAGAGCTCAGTGCATTTTGTTTTTAAGTTTATTTATTTATTTGGGGGGGGGGGAGAGAATGAGCGGAGGAGGGGCAGAGAGAATCTCAAGCAGGTTCGGTGCTGTCACCAAAGGGCCCAGCGCAGGGCTTGATCCCATGAACCGGGAGATCCTGACCTGGGCCAAAATCAAGAGTCGGACGCTCCACTGACCGACCCCCCAGGCGCCCCAAGCCCAGTGCAGTGTTATACTCACGAGGAGGTTTTCCATCCCAGCTCTCCAGCCCTTGTACGGCAAGACGAGGACCGACCCCAAGCCGTAAAAAATGGGAAACTCCCCCTGTGCCCGTCCTGTGTCTGCCTGCTTTTGTTCGCGGCCCTGTGTCCTCAGGTCTTTGCCACTCACGCTCTGTCCAACGTCTAGTTATTAGCAGAAGTCAAGAGTCCACGCCGTCTCCCGTCCCCCTCGTGCCACCTCTGTGGGGCGTCGGGGAGGGGATTCGAAGCTCAGAGAGGTGAAGCGACTTGCCCGCTGCTTCCCAGCCACCACGCGTTGCCCGCTGAGCGGCCGGGGTCCAGCTCCGGCCCCCTGCGTCCGCCTCCCTCACCTTTACTTGTTCGTTCTTCGTGGGAATGTTTCCCGAGTGCCCACGTCGCGCCAGGCGCCCTGCGAGGGCCTGGCCACGCGGCCACGAGCAGCTCCGACGAGGTCCCTGCGCTCGGGGTCCCTGTGCTTGCGTTCTAGTAACTTTCGCAGAACCCAGATGAGCACTTAGGAGCTCAGAGAATTCGTGGCCCGTCTCTGAGCCCCTCCCTCCTTCCTCGGCTGTGGGACAAGTGAGAAAATTAAATCGTGTGGGTCCTGAATGTTCTTTTTTCATTAAAAAAAAATATTTTTTACGTATATTTGTTTTTGAGAGAGAGGAAGAGACAGAACGTGAGCGGGGGGGGGGGGGGGGGGGGAGGGGCAGAGAGAGAGGGAGACACAGAATCGGAAGCGGGCTCCAGGCTCCGAGCCGTCCGCACAGAGCCCGACGCGGGGCTCGAACCCCTGAACCAGGAGATCATTACCTGAGCCAAAATAAAGAGTCAGACGCTTAACTGACTGAACCACCCAGGCGCCCCACTACTAAATATTTTTTAAAGCTTTTTCCGCTTGCAAACAAACGGGATCCTAAGGATAACCCTTTGAAGTAGGAATTATTATGAGCAGCATTGTCATCCGCCCTATTTAGCAAATGAGGAAACTGACCCAGAGACACTGAGCGACTTCTCCACGGTCACACAGCCAGAAAACGGAACGGGAATTTGAACTCAGGCTACTTTCAACGCGATTCTTCACTGGCTTGAAAGACAGGATCCTCGTGTTGTTAGCACCTCTTAAGTCTGAGATAATATGTGTTTCCCGCCTCAAAAAGCCACGCGAGGGCTCCATCCCACTCAACATTATCAGTTGTTTTGTGACACTAAGCACCCCCCAGCACACAGCCTGACCGTGGGCCCTTAGAGCAAGGTGCTCCAACTACGGCCCAAGGACCCAACCCTGCCCCCCTGCCTGTTTTAGGGGGAAAAAAGTTTATGGAACCCAGCCACACCCCTTTGCTCATGGATTGCTCGTGGCTGTTTCCTGCCGCGAGGGCAGAACTGCATTGTTACAACCGGGGCCATATGGCCTTCAAAGCTTGCCGTATTTGCTCTCAGGCCCTTTGCAGAAAACGTTGCAGATCCTTGGCACAGAGAAACTTCTGTCAGCTTCTGGAAGGACGCCTTGACCACACAGGGCCCAGCCCTGGATCCAGCATCGAACAGGCCCTTCTAGCAGGTGGTCATTCTGTCCTGGTCTCTGGAACGAATGTCCCTTCCCCGAAGGGAGATGCCACAACCTCCGAGGACCCCGGCCACAGCTCCCTCTCCCCCTTCCCTGAGCACAGGGTGTGTGCGCGCCTCTGGGACTGGGAGAACAGCACACAGAGGAAGCCCCTTCTGCCGGGTAAATTTGAATTTCAGATGGACGACAAATTCGTTTTTAGTAGAAGTGTGCCCCAGATATTACCCGGAACATATTTATACTAAAACGTTTTTCTGCTCAAATTCTGAAGTAAATTCCAAATTTATTATGCCAAAAACTTCCGCGTAAGTATATCCCCAAAATTGCATGGGACATACTTATGCTTCAAAAAATTGTCCATTGTTTATCTGAAAGGCAGGTTTAAGTGGCTTCTTGTGTTTTGCTTAGGAACATTATAAGGGGGTGAATTTGGACGCAGAGGGAGACAGCTCAGACCTGCAGGGCCCTCATGACGGCCAGACTTTTCCACAGTGGATGCGTCCCCGTGGCGGAGGGGGGAGTGGTGGCCACTGGGAGCCTTCGGAGGCCCTTCCCCAGATAGCTGGAAAGCAGGAAATCCTCCCAGGTCTTGGACAAAGGTGAACTTCTATTTTCTGAGTGGGCCTCCCCAAATCTAATTCTGGAACGCAGGGTCTGTACCTTCATGGCAGTGGGAAACTACTTACGGGCTAAACGTGCGGGGTTTTCTTTTTCTTTTTTCATTGTTGTGGTTGTTTTGGTTTTTCCCGCTGCTCTGCAAGCTGAGACCTGGTTTTCCAGGCCAGGCTCCTTTGCGGTCGCCCGTCTCTCTGTCTCTCCCACTCACTCCGTGGCTCTCCCTGTCTCTCTCTGTTACGGTGCTCGCTCAGGGAGCGACACGGCAGACACAATGCCTTTTGACAGGTGACAAGACGGGGCCAGCGTCCTGCGGGTTCGGGCCGTAATCTGGGTGGCGGAGGAAGGAGCGATGGGCCTAGCCCTGCACGGAGGCCGAGGCGTGGCTGAAACGGAGGGAGCCCACAGCCGGGATTTCTGCCAACGGGGATCTTCAAAACAATTATTAGGGGACACTCGTCTCCAAACCCGGGCGGTAAAGCAGCACCCGAGTCCCAATTGGCCTGAGCAGGTGGCACCCAGTGCCCCCCCGCCACTCCAGCTCTGGTTTTGTCACTGTTCTCAGGTGAAATGGTGACAGGGTGGGCACCCGACCGAGCGCCTGGCCTCAGTCCTTACCGTGCAGACCTGGAGGCCGGGAGAGGCCACGTGACTGGCTCAAGGTCACGCAGCTGAGGGGAAGCAGAGCTTCGAACCCCACACCCTTGTCTCCAATTCTGTCCCCGGTGGAAATCTTGCCCGCTTCCGTTTTTATGATCCCTCCACCTGCTCAGGAATCCTTCGGCACCCAATTCTGTGTTTCTACCGTTTTTCTGGATCCTTCTCCGGGAGGGCTCTCGTACGGGTTAGGGAGAGAACAGAGGCAGCTCATGTAAGGGGGTGAGACAGCGCCTCGTGCACAGACAGTGCTCAGGGGACGCTGGTGGGCGTCACGGCCACCGCGCGAGGTCCTTCGCTCCGGGAAGCACCGCCCGGTGCCCTCAGTGAGGCTCGGCTCTCGTCACCGGTATTGAAGGCACCCAAGTGCCGGCGGTGGAAAATGCCTGCTAGGTGCTCAGTAAATGGCAGTTCACTCGTCTTGGAGACCATCGTGGAGACCCCAGGACAGTGAGGCCTCCTTAGGGCCCACGTGAACACTTACACCTACGGTGCCTTTTTATACAGCACGTACCAAGCGGGCATCTCGGGATCCCCTGGGGGCTCTGGGAGGGCAAAGGGGCACGAGGCAGAAGAATCTGGGCCTGCTAGGAGAGCACAGACTCGGAGCCACGGGTGTGCCCGGAGCCTCAGCAGCCCCGTCTCTGCTATGTGGCCCGGCCCACCTCAGGACAGGCCACCCCAGCCCAACCCAAGGGAGACCGGGGGCCTCTTTCCACCTTCCCAGCTCCCTGGGCCTTCCCAGGAGCATGAGAGCCCCTTACTTTGCAAGTCAGAAGAAGGAACCCTGTGCTGACTTGGAGAAGTAGTCAAGAAGAAAAGGGGACCGTTTTCCGGGTGGCCCCCCAGCACTCCCAGGGTTGGCTTTGAGCCTTAATTTTCTCCTGCAGTTCTCTTCCAAACCCAATTCTACTCCAGAAGGAAGGGGCTCCGGGAAAACTTCTGGGGTGAAAAGCGGCAAGTTGGAGCCAGAAAGGTAGTTTTTACAGGGACCTCCCCTATTAGAAGAACCCAGGATGTTGCTGGAAAACGCAGACTCTGGTCTGGGGCTCTGCCTTCCTGCCGAACTCCCTCCAGGGTGGCAACGCACAGTTAGAGACGCAAGGCAAGGCCTGGTAGGTGTTACAAGATGGGCTCTTCTCCCAACTTAAACACGGTTTAAAATCTCTTGTTGGCTTCCCAGTGCTTTTAGGGAGAAGGCCGGTGCCTTCAGCACGGCTCCCTGGACGGCGTCCCCCCTGTGCTCCATTCCTTCATCGTTTGCCTGCCACGCCACCCTGTCCTCAGCGGCATCCCCCATTCCCGCCACAGGACCTTTGCACTGCCCATGTCCACTGTCTAAACACTAACCCCAGGGAAACTCTCTGGGGTCCCTGGACTAGCTTCGCTTCCAAAGTTCCCCCTCCAGCCCGCGTACCCCTCTTTCGGCCACTTCTCTCAGTTAGAAGTCATACGCCCTCATCTGTAGATGGTTTCTTAATATCCTCAGCCCCTCCTGGACCGGGAGCTCCCTGAGGGTAGGGGCTGGAGCTGTCCCATTCAACTCGGCACCCCCAGCCCCAGGCCTGCGGACAGGATACTTCTCGGTTCAGAGCCCAGATCTGGAGCCCCGCTGAGGGCTTCCACTGTGGCCCCGCCAACCGCTTGCACGGCCTGTCACAAAACCTCCCTGGACCTCTGCCTCCATGACTGTAACAGAGAGAAAACCGTGCCCGTCCCAAAGGGCTATTTGGAGGATGAAGTGATTACGCCCTAGGCACAGAGGCTGGCATCCATTGAACACATACGCAGTGAGCGCCTACTATGTGCCGAGCCCTGGATCCACGCAGCTGACGAAGCCCCTCCACGCTGGTGGCGAGACAGCCCGCGGACTGATCGGAGGAGAACGCCGAGCAGCGAGAAGCGTGCTGTGCTCAGAGGCTCGCTGCACAGACACTGCGGGCAGATGCCTGGTGGGGGAAGACCTTCCTACAGCTCCTGACCTCTTCGTGCTCAGTTTCCTCACCTGTAAAATGGGCGTGATAGGAGAACCTGCTTTATGGAGTGGGTCCGGGGGAATATTTAGGGGTTAAGAGGTATGTATCCGTTGTAGTAACATACAGTGGTGTGCGATAACTTTTGGGACACATACAGCAGGGAAACAGGGTGGAGGAGGGTGGGAGGAAGCCGGGATGGGCCACGCCCCCTGGGGGAGGTGATAAGAGGGAAGAAGGGAGCCACGTGGATAGGCAAGGCCAGTGCAGCCGGCATGTGGGCAGCAAGGCCAAAGCAACTGACGAAGCTGGTGTTGGGCAGGTGCTGGGGAGGCGGGACTTGCCTTTTGTTCCACGGGGGAGGGGAGGGGACCGGAGGCTGTGGAAGGAGAACGACGGTTCTGGTTCTCTTGGAGAGACTCGTCCAGGTTGCTGTCTGAGGAAGGCGTTGGGAGGCCCAGGGCCCCAACGGGGAGAGCAGCTGGGGGACTGAGGGGCCCAGATGAGGAGCCAGAGGGTCTCAGGGAGGGTTAGGGACGGTGGAAGAGAGGAGAGGTGGTCAGATTCTGGGCAGCCCAGGGGCGTTTCCAACAGACCAGTGGGGTGCAAGAAAGGGCCGGGCACTAGGTAACAGCGGAGCCATTTCCCCGGACGGGAGAGGGGCACGGAGAGAATGGCCACTCTCGGTTACCGTCCCCGAGTCACTCCATGACTGTAGTTGTGGCAGGGCGATGCGTATGTGGCTCACGGTCCTTCCAGCCCCAGGCTCGCGGGGTAGGTCAAATGGGCCCTGAGAAAGGCAAGCGGCCCTAGACGGAATAAACACCGCCAAGCAGAGAGAAGTCCGATTTGCCCTATAAAGGAGGAGGAATCACTTGCGTCCACACCTACAGAAAGCTCAACCTTCTGGGCAAGTGCTGAGGGCTGTCAGCTGTCCAAGCCGGCGTCCTTGTGATTCTGCCCCAAGTGGTGCATAGTCTGAAGCAGCTTGGAAAGTAGCTCTTTCCTCCACCCTGTTCCCGTTCATGCCTAACGGACTCCAAGGACAAACCAATCGGGGTGGGTCACCCGGTGTTTGAAATTTTCCATATAAAAGTCCCCCTTTCTGGGTGGTGCTATTCTAGGGTGGAACATATTTAAAATGCCCATAGGTGTGTGTATATACACGTACGTATATACGTGTGTATACTTAGATATGTATCGTACACACTCATGTATGTACATATAAGCCATACATATATACACATATATATGAATGTGTGTGTATATATATGAGTATAGATATGTATATGTGTGTGTATATATATATATATATACATACATACGTGTGTATATATATCCATATATATGTATATCTGTGTATATATATGTGTGTGTATATACATATATATATATGAGTATATATATGTGCATATATATGTGTGTGTGTGTATATATATGTATGTATATCTGTATATATGTGTGTGGGTATACATATGTATATATATGAGTATATATGTGTGTGTATATGTGTGTGTGTATATATATACACACACAGATATACGTGTGTATATATGTGTATATATGTGTGTATGTGTGTATATATATACATACATATATACGTGTGTATATATATCCATATATATGTATATCTGTATATATATGTGTGTATATGTGTGTGTATATATACACACACAGATATATGTGTGTATATATGAGTATATATATGTATATGTATATATATGGCTATATATGTGTATATATGTGTGTGTGTATACATGTAAATCCATCGGAATATTTTAATGTGTTCTCTCCATGTCCTGGTTTTTTGAGATGAAGTTTCCTAAATCACAGAAGAAGAAAGGCCACTGACCACACACACACACACACACACACACACACACGCGCGCGCACACACACACACACACACACACACACACGCTATTCAAAAGGTAAGGGACTCTTTGTAAATGTAAATGGAGGCTCTGAGGGAGGGAGGGAAAAGGAGAAGTCACACCCCAAGAAGATTGCATCCCTGGTGTGGCTTAAGCAATACAGCAGATTGTACTCTGATGAAGTTCCCTCCAGTCGTAGACATTTCTTTGGAAGCTCTTCAGAGTGATAATACACAACAGACACGAGTGAACGATACTTGATAGATGCCGATATGCATCATTATCATCACCTCTGATGGTGCCAGCCAGTCCCTCGCTGCTGTCCCGTGCGGGCTCCAAGATCCACAAGAGCCTGTGCGTGACCTGTGTTTATGTTCGCTGGCCCAGCGCACATCAAGGCAAGAACCCTTCCTTCCATGACATGCATTTCTCCTCCGACTGCCCCGGCCCCGGCGGTAGCACAGAAACCCTCCCCCTGGAACCTTCGCACAACATCTCCTACCAGTTCAAAGCCCATCCCCTATCATTTATAATCATTTGGCAAATTTCATTTAAAATGAAAATCCATTTAATGAAATATTTCTGTTTAAACACCAGCGCATTAGATTTGCAAAAATGTACCCATCTTGAATATATTTAAGCAAAAATCAATAAAGGTTAATAGCATATTGTGGAGCATCGCAATGACAGGATGCCAAATAATTCCTTTTGTAATTGAATAGTACCACTGGAGTGTGAGAGGAAATCAACAGTGACGTTTCTACCATATCTTTTCAAATGGTGTGTGAAATTCAACCACTGGACTGTGATAGCCAAATACAATTCAAATTTGACTAATTAGGTGGACGGTGCAATTTTCCATTTTTTAATAGGAAAGGGGATGGCAAGACAATTTTGAGAGGATCGGGGCCAAAACGGGCGGGCGGGGGGGCATCATGCGAAGATAGCAAAGTCTTTAACAACAAAGTAATTTTAAAAAAGGATTTAATTGGAATCTATTAGGAGACAAGCCAGCTGGTTTGAAGGACGAGATTAAAAATATTTCATTAATGCACATGTGACTTTCGGAAGCGATGCTCAAGGAATTTATTATTTCGCTGAGTTACTTAGTCCCGAGGAAAGGGGACTCAGAGGATGTTAGGACTCAAGAGGTTTTGTTGTTCCCCCTGGTGTCCATTATCGGGTTTCCCCCCGTGGTGACGGACGCATGTCGTCGCTGTTGAACGTCAGTTTCCCCTTTTCCTTACCAGCACCTTGGGTGTTTCTTGGGGAAACCACACCTCCTCTGTTCTTAGCCCAGGATTCTGAGTCAAGAGGTATCCCAAGGCCTCCCAATCAGGATGGGCCCTGATTGGCTAAAACCTGTTGTCATGGTCCGCCCCCAAGACCCAGAGATTGGCTCAGTGGATGGGCGCGTGAGCAAATCCATGTCAAAAAGATACAGAGAACACATATCTTTCCTTGCTCTGTCAGCTGGGAGGATCTGGAAACGAAGACAGTCCAGTAGCTAAAGCACATTTAGAAGCTAGATCGTCTTTGTTTCTAACACCATTCTCCAAAAAAGGAACCAGGGCTCCCTGGAGAAATGGCTGATCTGCGACCTGGGGCCGGAAATATATAAGATGATCCTGAAGCATCCCGTCGTACCAGAAAGCAAGGAACAATAAAAAATCCCACCCGTGGCAATGAAAGCGTGTATGAAGCAGCTCTCGATTCCTGAAGCCAGGATCATTTGAGCAGAAAAACCGAGTAGCGTTCGATTATAATGCCAAGTATAAGATAGGCGTGATCCCTACTGATATAAATGAGAGATGGAATAACGATGGACAAATCTCATGCAGAACAATTTCAAGTAATTTATGTAGATATTTCACACTCGGTGAGGGGAAGTACAACTCCTTAAAATGGGTTGCATTTTGTGACTTTCTTCCAGAGAACACGTAATAGGGGAAAAAGAGTGCCTTTACGTGGAGAAATCTGGCAAACGTGGCCTCTGCCAGGTGACCTAGGTTGGCATCAATGATGCTAAGTCGCATCGAGAGCGTATCTCCTTGATATGACGGGATAAGACAGACACGTGACCTGTCAGGTCGTCTTCCCCCAAACCCGTGGCCCCAGGATACTCACGAGAAGACATCAGACAAACCCGAATTGAGGGATGGTCTACGGAATACCAGAGCCTCGTTCCTCCAGACTGTCAAGGTCACTAATACCGAGGAGAGTCTAAGAAACTGTCGCAACCAAGAGGAGCCTGAGACATGACACCAAATGTCATGTGGTGTCCCAGCAGGGATCCTGGGCCAGAAAAAGGACATTAGGCAAAAGCTAGGCAAACCTGAATAAACTTTAAACTCGAGTTAATAATGATGTATCAGGGGCGGCTGGGTGGCTCGGTCAGTTGAGCATCCGACTTCAGCTCAGGTCATGATCTTGCAGCTCGTGAGTTCGAGCCCCGCGTCGGGCTCGGTGCTGACTGCTCAGAGCCTGGAGCTGCTTCGGATTCTGTGTCTCCCTCTCTCTCTGCCCCTCCCTCTCTCATGCTCTGTCTCTCTCACTCTCTCAAAAATAAACATTGAAATAAACATTTCAAAAAATTTAAAAAAATAATGATGTATCGATATCAGTTATTAATTGTGACAAACGCACCATACTCACTTAAGATGTTAAAAATAGATACATTAGATATATATATAAGAACTCCCTGTAGTATCTTTGCAACTTTTTCTGTAAATCTGAAACTATTTTAAATAAAAAATATATATATTATTTTAAAAATCGAATATGGGGGCACCTGGGTGGCTCAGTCAGTTAAGGGTCCAGACTCTTGATCTCAGCTCAGGTCATGATCTCACCGTTCATGGCATCGAGCCCTGTGATGGGCTCTCAGCTGACAGTACGGAGCTTGCTTGGGAGTCTCTCTCTCTCCCTCTCTCTCTGCCCCTTTATTTGGGTTCTCTCCAAATAAATAAATACACTTAAAAAAGTAAATAAAAATCTGTTACCAAGTGATATTTACTGGGGCTTCTGGGAAAATAAAGCTCCTTTCCACTGTCATGTAAGGATCCAGTGCTTAAAACTGAGTGCCCCATTTTGGTACCCAAATGGGGGAGACTGGAGCTGCTAGCTGTTGCTAGGTACAGCCTAGAGACAATGATCCCCAAATTCTAGAACTCACATAACCTGTTGTGCTTGGGATGCAAGTTAATTGCTAACAAAGTCTGAGCAGTGTATGCTTTGGGGTTACTTCCCTACTGTTTCCAAGGGCAGAAAAGCAAGATGGGCTGGGGGTTGCAGGGACCCTGGGCTGGTTTTCCGTTCCCACCAAATAATCTCTCTCTTCAGTGGAGAAATTGTTGCCAGAGGATTATTTCTGGAACATTCTTCTGACTGAGCAGGGACTTGAGCTCATTGCTTCTCAGTTTTATGTGGCTTGTGGCTATTTGTTGTTTGATTTAGGAATGGCGGGGGTGGGGTGTGGCTGCGGTTTGGGTTTTCATGGGACTCTAGACTTTGCTGGAAGGTCACCTCCCGGCCCCACCCCGTCACTCATTGTGATGTTCCTATTATTTTTTAAAAGCTTTTCATGTAGGTTCTTCAACTTGGCAAAACTTCAGAAGTGGAATCCCATTTGTGTAAATAAACAATCAGACCTCTCTAAATTGTCTCCAGGAAAGGCCCATCTTCTTAATCATCCCTTTTCCCAGTACCCAAGTCCCCCGCGCCATGCAGCAAGGCCGGATAGGAATGAGCCTGTCACTCAGTCCACGGGGGAGGAGCCCGAGACGCAGATGGGCCAGAAGCCTGGCACAGGGAGGGATGGTACCAGATTGGGTCTGGCTCCGGATCGTCCTGGTTCTCTGTTTCATTCCCCACCGGCCAGAGCACCAGAGGCTTCCGGCATGTCTGTAGAGGGAGAGTCCTCTCCACAGAGTGGCCGACGACATCCCACATCCTCCTGAACTCTTCGGGCACAAGTTCTTACGAGGAAGGGCCAAAAAGGCAGTTGGAATGCAGGCCCACTCCCTAATGGCCAGGGCAGAAGCCTCGATGCTCTGGACAGAGCCCTTTAATCTCCTTCTTAGCAGCAAAGGGAATGAAGGCGTCTCCTAAGACTATCAGTCAAACCTTCCCGGTTTTTGTGAAAGGTGTGGCCTCCAACTAGAGATAGACGTCTGCTCTTTTACCAGATCTTTCCTGTTGCTGAATTCTGCTGCACAGGATTCCCAGAGATCTTATCAAAAGTCACCTTTATCCCTCCAAATTCCTGATGCTTAAAATCCTAAATCTGCACTGTTCTCGATTGGGTTTGTTCTAAATATCACATTAGCTCCTCCTTTGAAGGAATCTATTCATCCGTCCGTCCATTCATCCACCCACACGTCCATCCAATAGATTTTTTTTTTTTTTTTTTTTTTTTTTTTTTTTTTTTTTTGAGGCTCTTCTCTGTGCCAGGCACTGTTCTGGGCTGGGTCACAGCTATAATGAGACAGGCAAGGTCTGCTTGAAGCCAGATGTTGCCTGAACGGCTCAGCTCTGCAAAAAGCCTCCCTAATATGCAAAGATGGTGTGTCGATTTCAATTAGAATATTTATGAGGGGTTGTTTTTATAGTTGGATGAGCTAGAAAGGTCCAGCAGAGAGCCCTTGTCTTTGGGCAAAGGGCACATGAACCTGGACAGGTGTAGACAGTCAGTCGAGTGTCGCACAACGCTAGGGCAAGAGCTGAAGTTGGCGGGAAAGGCAAACATCTGCTGGGGCAAAAGTTAGCCTTCCAAACCCCTGAGATACCCTGAGAGTGTTTGGTTCGTGCGTCCAAACCTGCATCGTAACATCACACATCATATAACCTGTATAGATGTAGGCCATGTATTGCCAAGAGTGACTATGCAGAGGTCGTTTACAACGTTTCCTCTCACAACAGAAAGAGTGTTTCTCTCACAACACGGAGAGTGTTATGGTTCCAGAATAGCCTTCACCGGGCTCCCCGCCGACTCCCAATGTGGCCAAAGCGCAGGCTTTCTTGATACACTCCCATCAAAACTTTGCCCAAAATGGAGTGGAGAGAGGGTGTCTTGACGTCCACTCCACGAGATACAACTGTTGCCATTTAACAGAGTAGGGAAGGAAGGTCGGGAGAGGCCAAGAGCCACGGATCCGTCGGCTGTCTCTGGTTGGAGCCCTTCTTCAACACTTCGCAGACACCACGAAAGGGAAAAACAGCTTGGGGAGGAACAATCGTCTTTACCTGGAAATGACAAGCTGGCACAGATCTGATGAAAAACAAATGTCTCCAAGTCACGGGATCATCCCGGCTTTGAACGGCACGGGCTATCCTGTTATTATCTTCCCTTCCCAGCATTGACGTATTTTATTTCTAATTGCTTCTTCAAACCTCATCGATGATCTTTTGCACTTTCCTCAAAGAAACGTTGAAAGCTTTTAATGAAGAAATTAATTATGTATAGTCTCGAATGCAAATTAGACTAATTAATTGTAGCATTGATACCCTCTCCTGGCACAAAATATGAGAACCGGCATTATACATATTTATAAGGTACGGTACATTTTGACAGATGCCTGCAGATTGTGATGAAAGGGTGGTCAAGGTGTCTGAAAGGGTGCCTTTCCTCTGACAGATAAGTATGATTGCATTCCGTGAGAAGTTTAGTTTCGCCGTCAACGATAGTGACTTTGGAACGTGGAGACGTGAAAACTTCGGGCACAGAGCGGATCTTCCCCCAAATGGAAAACTTGAGCCGGACGGAAGTGGTCAGAACAGAGGTCGAACGCTTCCTGGGAATTCTCGGTTCCTAGTGTGGCGTCTCCGCGAGCCATTTCCAAGAGGGCCGGATGACTGAGTGGTTGGGATTCGCCTCTTTTCAACTGTGTTTTGTTCTGTGCGTGAGACTGGAGAGCGGACGTCTGAATGAATATCGCCTGGTGACCGGGAAACAATGTTCTGCCTCACAGGGATCTGTGCCACATAAAGATGCCATTGATCTGAAAACAAAAAGAAATGGCCACGCTATTTTGCAGCCTCTCCCATTCGTCCATCCTTTGGGTCTCGGGTGAGCCACGCGACTTGCCCATGGGATTTTAGCAAAAGTGGCGCAGCCAGGAGACTGCCACGTGCTTCTGCACTGGGTCTGCCGTTCCCGGCTCCTGCTAGAAACCCTTTGGCCACCGTGAGAAAAAGCACATGAGGACAGGCCCACCCATCTCAGACACGACCCCGGACACGTGAGTGAGGCCATTCCGGACTAGCTGGCCGCCACTGAGCCAAACCAGACTGGACCTCTCCGCTAACCAAAAGACTCATGAAAAGCTGTAAGAACACGCGTGCTCTTTCACGGCGGTGCGTTCGGAGTCACTTGTTACGCAGCAAAGCTAACTGGTACAAGTGAGCGCCAAAGCGGGGGGAGCAGACCATAATGAAAACGAACGAAGGGACGGTGTGTAAAATGACAAAAGGCCATTCACACCTGGCATCCGGCTCTGGGAGACCACGGGGAGCGGAGGGGCCGTGGCGCACGGGAGCACGCACGCCCGTCTCCAGCAGAACTTTGCAATGTCGGCCGCCACCCAGCTTCAGCCACAGTCGCCTTGTGGGAAGGCAGGCCCTACGTTCCCGAGTCTTTCCATTCTTCAAAATTCCTTTCTGTTTTGTGTTTTATTTTAAAGAGAGAACAAGAGAGTGCACAAATGGGAGAGGGGCAGAGGGAGAGAGAGAGAGAGACAGAGAGAGAGAGACAGAGAGAGAGAGAGAGAGAGGGAGAGAGAGAATCCCAAGCAGGCTCCACGCTCCACACAGAGATCCCACGAACCGTGAGATCACGACCTGAGCCAAAATCAGGAGTCAGATGCCCAACCAACTGAGCCCCACAGGCGCCCTTCCGTTTTTAATATTGGCCCATGATTCATTTTTCAAAGGCTGCCAGCCGACCCAGGAGCCTGACTGAGTCAGTCATCTATTGCCCTCACTGAGGCAAAAAACGGTACATGTGATTCCTGGCGGGTTTGTCCTCATGGCCCCCAAAGGGGCAGCTCTACGGAAGCTTCCATCCCGTAGCAGCTTACTCAACGTTTGGTGAACGAGCGAACAGGAGAATTTGACAGTTCATTATGCTAATCCTGCGTGTCCCCCCCACCCCCAACTCCCGACCCCTAGTTGTTATCTGACATGCGCCCCTCGATCTTTTGGGTTTCTTAAACCCTGCCCCTCCAGGAGTCGAAGCGTCCAAGAAATCATCTGAACTCGCACACCAGATTCCACATAGCCGTGGGCCTCTGCCAGTGGCCTCATTTGAAACCAGCCCTTCCAGAAACACACAGAAGAACCACACATGCTAACCCTCTCATTTCCTTTTTAGGGAGGGGGGGGAAAAAAAAGAGCTAGGCCATGTGTGGGAAAATGCTGTGAGCTTTGTGGTGGTCAGAACGACGAGTTTATGTTGAAAATGTTCTGCTCTGGATAAAAGTAAATAAAACAAAACCTTGTTCCTTGGAATTAACATCAATATTTATTTTTCACGCGGCGGACATTTCGGACAGCCCCCTCCTCGCCTCCCCTGCGTCTTGGGCAAGGGGTCCCGTGTTCCCCTCGGCACACCTCCTTCCCTACCCTCCCGTCTTCTTTGTTGGGGGTTTGTGACAGGCTCTGCCTCCCACTTGGAAGTTCAGCGAAATGTTGCAGGCTCAGGAATTCTGATGTCCCAAGTCCGTCTCTGGCGGGCACCATGCCCGCATGGGCACCGCACGGCCGGGACGCGAGGATCTGTGTGCCACAGCGAGCGGGGACGCAGAAGGGACGAACACCCTCAGTAGCAATGAGAAGACCAGTAGGGCTCCCTTTGTCTGGGGCTTGCTCTAAGCGGGCACCTGGCGACAGCGGGGGAGGCCAGCTCACGTGACCCCATGCTCCCCTCCGGGGCCCGTCATCACGGCCCTGCCCATCTCGGTCACCTCGCTTCCCACCGCTCCGCTCCAGCCACACCGGCTTGCCTTCCGTCAGCAAACGTTTTCTCTAAGGAACAGAAGGCAGGGGCGCCTGCGGGGCTCAGTCGGTCAAGCGTCTCACTCTTGGTTTCGGCTCAGGTCATGATCTCCCGGTTTGTGAGTTCGAGCCCCCGGTCAGGCTCTGAGAAAGTGGCGTCGGCTTGGGATTCTCTCTCTCTCTCTCCCCCCGCCCCCCCCCCCCCCCCCCCCCGTCTCTGCCTCTCACCTGCTTGATCTGTCTCTCAAAAAACAAAAGAACAGAAGGTAAATATTTTGGGCTTTGTGGTTCGCCCAGCCAGTTTTAGCATGGAACCCCCCCCCCCCCCAGTCCTGGGCCAAAGGAGGTGGTTGGTCACCCCACTCTGTAGGCCGTCTGGTCCCAGCGGCAGCCACACAGCGCTGCCCTTGTCCTGCTCCAGCAGCCATAGAAAAGCCGCGAATGAATCGGCATGGCTGTGTTGCCAATAAAACTTTATTCATAAAATCGAGCCATCAGCCAGATGTTCTGAGGCACCAAGGCCCCTCCCCGCTCGGGGCCTTCGCACTGGCAGGAGCCCCTCCTCCCTCCCTACTTCTGTCCCACACCCAGTCTGCCCTCAGCTGTCTCCTCCTCAGAGCCCTTCCTCCCCCCAGTCTCCTGTGTCCAGACGCTGGGTGCTGGCTGCCGAGAGCCTGTAGCCACCTCCTTCTCCAGAGCGTCCTCAGCCGGAGGGTGTTTCTGCTCTGCCCCGTGGTGACCGCACGTCCGACCCCGGGTTCTGAGGGGGCACCGCTCGCGATCCGCGGGCCCATGAGAGGGGGCCGGGACCCCAACCTTGCTCAGCCCCTACCTGCCTCTCTCCCACTTCCCCTGCCCCTCCTCCTGGGCACCTTCCTCCGTAAGCCCAGCTCATCCGGGTCCCCGTCTTGGGCTCTGCATCCCAGGGACCCCGGCCAACTCTCCCTCCATCCCCTAGGCACACGCTGCCATCCTGCTGTGTCTCTGTCCCCGAGGCCCCGCACACGATTCAAAGGGACCCGCGCTCTTGTGTATTTGCTTATTGTCCGTCTGCCCCGGAAGTAACTGCCATGAGGCCAGGCTGTCCCCCTGGAACAGCCCAGACACCTGACTCTCCACCAGAGTCTGTGGTGTGAGCGAAGCCACTCACGACTGTTCCCCCGCGTCCCAGGGGAGGGCCCGGGGCTCAGGGAGCCCGACACTCGTGCTCAAGATCTCAGCTGGCGGCAAGAAGGAAACTCGGGTCCCGGGCTCTGCTCTGTCACCAGCATGGTGACTTTGGGCAGGTCAGTTGCTCTCTGGGCACAGGCCCCCGGTCGCCTGTGTGCCCCGAGACACCCAGGCTGGCCTCATGTGCTTGTGGAGCTGAGTTGTTCAAAGAGGTGCCTCCTGGAGTCTCACGGTTTGCCCCTGCCCTCCACAGGCCCGCAGATGACCCTCCTCGACAGGCCCGGGGTCACGGAGGGAGATTTCCACCTGCACTTTCTGGGGCTTACTGCTTTTTTCCTGACTTCGTGGGTGAGTGACCTCGGGCAGTCCCAGGGGAGCTCTGCGCGAAGAAGGGCTGCGTGTTTGGTTTAATTCTCTGCTATCGCGGTCTTAAAGCTCTCAATGCTTTTTCTATTTTTTTCTTAAGTTTATTTATTCATTTTGAGAGAGCGAAAGCAGTGGGGGGGGCGGGGGGGCAGCGAGACAGAGGGAGGCAGAGACTCTTTAGCCACGCCGACAGTGTGGGGCCCGATGCGGGGCTCGACCTCACGAACCACGAGATCATGACCTGAGCTGAAATCAAGAGACAGAGCCACCCAGGCTTAATACTTGGTAAAAAAAAAAAAAAAAAATTGATACTTTTTGAACGAGGACCCGGTTTTTATTTTGCACTGGGTCCTGCAAATTCTTAGCCCAGCCCCGCGTGTGCTGTTGCCAGGTTTAATTCCCCACACCCCGTGTTTAGCCCTCCCAACTGACGGCCCCCCCAGCTCCTTGACTGTAGCCCGCTGAGATGCACCTCTGACTTCTGACGTCCAGAACTGACAGAGAAGAAGCCTGTGGTGTGTTAAAGCTGTCCGGTTTCTGGTAACTTCTTACAGTGGCACTAAGACCTCATACCCGTATGACAGCACTGGAGTCCAGGGCTGAGCAAAGTGAGGCGCTCGAGGGACCAGGGACCCCGGACCCTGCACGGCCGCCTGCCCCTTGTGCGGCCTGCCTGGACCAGCAAGGTGAGGAAAGATTATTTATTAACAAATTGTGGAAAAGAAGTCAAACCCAAGTGAAAAATCTCTCCCCCCCTTTTTTTTTTCTAGTGGAAAACTAACACATCTACGGAGAGTGTTCAAACGACACGGAAGCTATCGGCCAATGGGGCGCCTGGGTTGGCTCAGTCGGGTAAGCATCCAACTCTTGACTTCGACTCAGGTCACGGTCCCCAGATCACGGGATCGAGCCCCACGGCGGGCTCCGTGCTGAGTGTGGAACGTGCTTGAGATTCTCTCTCTCTTCCTTGCCCCTCCCCCTACTGGTGCTCTCTCTCTTTCTCTCTCTCAAACAGAAGACAAAAGACATGGGGCAAATTGGGGTGAAACTTTTCCTGTAAAGTGTCGGATAGATGACAAAGCTAAATCGGCCTTGGTCGGGAGGCACCCAGTGCCCTGCTGTGCCCAAACACAAATTTTATTTACAACCAGTAAGATTTAGCCTGCGGGCCGGGGTTTGCCACTCCCTGCTTTAGACAATAACGCACTTTGGAAGTGTACTTAGTCTGTCCACAGGATTACTCAAGGGTCCTCAATAATTTGGATAATTTTGCCATCCCTGATGTGAGCAAAAAATGAGGTCTCTTTTCCTTCCTCTGGGTCAGGCACTGGGTCGGCTTCCTGTGTATTGTTCCAGAAGATTCCAGGCACATATAAGCAGCTGCAGCCCCAACCCACCTTCTACGTTAACGTGGATGGAAACAACGCCTAACACGGGTTTGTGGGAGACCGTTCCGAAAGTGCTTGGCAGATCTGTTGGGGGCACGGCAGGTGCTCAGTGATGTGGTGTTGAGATAAACCGTCGGGCTCTCCCCGAATCAGGCAATCGGGGCTCGTTAAAGGAGGTATTAGTGGCCACAAGCCCAGGCCAGAGACGGGTCCCAAGTTTGCCACTTGCTGTGCAGCTTTGGGTAAGTTACCTAACTTCTCTGAAGCCCAGAGACATCCTTTGGAGATGGAGTGCTAGGGTAGATACTATTTGTAGGTGCCACGTAAAATACAGGATAAAGGCCAGTTAGTTTGACTTGCAGATCAATAGTGAATACATTTTTTTTTGTATAAGCAAGTCCCAAATGATGGATTTTTTTTTTGCTAAACCTGGAAGCCCTGTTTCAGAAAGATCGTGTTCTTAGAGCCTCTGGCCTGGTGGCTGGCATACAAAGGGAGCTCACTGGGAAGCTAAGTACGGTTGCATGTAAACGGGGTCATGGGGTTCTTTTTCATGTTTATTTATTTGTTTTGGTGGGAGGCGGGCAGAGAGGAGAGGGAGAACCCCAAGCAGGCTCTGTGCTGCCAGCACAGAGCCCGACGCGGGGCTCGAACTCACAAAACCGCGAGATCACGACCTGAGCCGAAATCAGGAGTTGGATGCTCAAGAGACAGAGCCACTCGGGCACCCAGGGTCATGAAGTTTCTGACTCCCTGCCCACCCCGGGTGTTATGAGAATGGCGTAAGAACAAAGTAAGGTCAGGCCAGCCCAGGGGCCTGTCGAGGCTCCTTATTTTTATTCTACCCCGCAACCTCTGAATTCCACTGACGCAAACCTGAACAAACCAGTTTCCCTGGCTCCCGTCCTCCTTCTCCCTTTCTGTTCCTCCCTCCTGCTTCTGACCTGTTTCTGGCAGGGGAGCACCCCTCCGCTGGGTAAGAGAAGCAGCTCTGAAAACCCTTGTCCCCACTGGCCCACCTCCACCCGGGCTGATGAATCTCTCTCCCCATTCTCCTCTTCCCAACACCTCCTTCTTCCAAGCTCCTCTCTTCCTGGGACCCCCCTCACCCCCCACAGGATGCCGGCCTCCCCGGGACCCCTCCCCCCACCAATACCTGCTTCTGTCTCCCGGCCTGACCCCCAGCACCAGGAGCCCGCAGCCTCTAAAGCAGCAGACATTTCATTTCATTTCCTATTCTTCCCCCTCGGTTTATTTTATTTTGCCCTTGCATTTTTCCCCCATTACAATTTCATTTAACTTATACAGATCGTCTAAAAACAAAAAAAGAGGACAGGCACACAATTCTAAAAGTCAAAGTTTCTCAAAATCAACACCAAAACCTCTCCTTTCCCCCCTTCCCCACCCCCACCCACGAGCCCCAGAACAAACTCATGGGGATTCCGCTTGCGGCTTGCTGTTTATGGCCACAATGTAACAGCGGCCTAACCTGCGGCATCATTCCGTTTCAGTCAGGTGCCCGGACTTCCTTGGGTAGAAGATGACGATGCGATTCTCGTGCTGTTCCCCCCACGGCAGCCTCACGTGTCTTCCCTCCCCTCACGCTTCAGGTGACAGCTTTAACCCCGTTGGGCTAAGAATGGTCCCCGCGTGGCCATGACCGTGACTTCCGAAGTTCCGGCCAGCGGCTGCAATCACGCACTTGCGCCCCGTTTGCGGTAACGTTGGCTGCGGGGGCGCCTCGGTGGTCCTTGTGTGGGCTTCAGGGGGCCAAGCCGGTGGCGGTCCTCGGTGCTCAGCACGGAACCCAACCCTCACGGAAGGCCTTGGACGTCGATGTTGGACGTCACCTCTCACGATGTCGTGCACACGACCCCAGAACACTCCCAGGGCTGGCGAGAAGACAGACTTTTAAACTCTCATGTGTCTTGCCTTGTGGCCCAGACCATTCTCCACTCTGCCCACAGTATTATTTTTATAGATCCCACAGTCATCTCATACATAGTGCAATTGTACAGCATTGTAACTTGAGGGTTAAGAGAATGGCTTTGTTGAATGTGGAGGAGAGGACAGACTTTCCTTCTACCCTCTTAGGTTCTGTGCCTGGGACCTGAGAATTAAACTGACAAAGACAGACGAAAGAGCAAACCACACATTTTGTTTGATGTTACTATTTTTATGGGCGCATGCCTTTTGTATATAAGAAATGAAGACTCAAAGAAACGGATAGGCCTCAGGGCTTAAGTACTATTTTAATAAGGAACAATAAATTGGAGAGACGTGATGAGACAAAGGAAAAGGGCTCGGGGTAGGGGCAGGGCATTGTGGGGAAGCGACCAGGAAACGTATCAGGAAACTAATGAAAGATAAAGGTTATCTGAGTAGATTTGTTTGTACAGATGCATCTTGGCGTTGTTCCCCACCTCCAGGGGTAAGAACGTTCTCCTGGGGTGCCTGGGGGACTCAGTCGGTTGAGCGGCCGACTCTTGGTTTCCACTCAGGTCATGATCTCACAGTTCGTGGGTTCAGCCTGTGCGCTGACAGCACGGGGCCTGCTTGGGACTCTCTCTCTCTCTCTCTCTCTCTCTCTCTCTCTCTCTCCCTCCCTTTGCCCCTCCCCTGCTCACACATGCTCGCTGGCTTGCTCTCAAAAAAAGAAAAAGAATGCTCTCTTCTTCCCGGAGCAAGACGCATACCTTTCCCCCAGGAAACTAACTCATGCTCTGCTCCTCGTAGATGGGACGCATTTGGAGAACACTGCCTCCATTTGTCAACTGCCTTCAGCTCGAAAGAATCCGTGCGTCAGAGAGGCACGTTTTGGGGTGGCGTAAACATTCACACTGTAAACATTAAAAATACGCCACAGTTTTTGTTATCATATTTCTTTTTTTTTTTTTTTTTTTTTTTTTTTTTTTTTCAATGTTTTTTATTTATTTTTGGGACAGAGAGAGACAGAGCATGAAAGGGGGAGGGGCAGAGAGAGAGGGAGACACAGAATCAGAAACAGGCTCCAGGCTCTGAGCCATCAGCCCAGAGCCCGACGCGGGGCTCGAACTCACGGACCGCGAGATCGTGACCTGGCTGAAGTCGGAGGCTTAACCGACTGCGCCACCCAGGCGCCCCTGTTATCATATTTCTTAATACGTCACTCAGAAAGTGACGACGAGGTCCGATCTATCTCTCCCTCTGAGAAGTCCCCACTGTGAGTCCTGGAACCACAGAAAAGGGCGCTGAGGGCGTGCACATTTCGGGAGAAGGCCTGGCTCCTGTTGGAGTCCCACGCGCCTCTGGTCCCGTCCCTGTGACTTCCCTTGCCCGAGGTCATGGGGCCCGGCTGTGTGACCCAGACCCTGTGCACTTACCCTCCGAGCCGTCGCGGGAAGGGCGGAGGAGGCCGTGTCAGTTTCACAAACGACCACAACCTTGGTGGTTTGAAACAACAGAAATTGGTTCTCTTACGTCCCTGGGGGTCTGAGGTCCAAAGCAGGTCTCATGGGACTGAAATCAGAATGTCCCCAGGGCCGCGCTCCCCCTGGAGGTGCCAGGGAAGAACTGTTTCCTTTTTCCGGTCTCTGGAGCCGCGTTCTCTGGCTCACGGTCATGTTCAAAGACAGGAAGGCAGCGTCTTGATTCGGTGTCACGTTCCCCTCTGGGTGGTCACACACCTCTGCCCTTCTCCAATAAGCACACTTGTGGTTGTGTTTGGGGGCCACGGGGATAATGCAAGACAACTCAGTCAACATCTGCAAAGTCACTTTTGCCGTGTTAAGGCCACATTTACAGGTCTCCGGGATTTGGGAACCAGAACTCAGCCTGCCACACTGGCCCCCACAGGCCGGATCCTCACTGTGGAGAGTTCAGGGTGGCCCACGAAAGGGTGACTACAGCCATACGTGTCTCGTCTCCTGTCGGACACAGAGCATCCTCCCCCAGGACCAAGCAAATAGCTTCAGAATCCCTCAGGCAAGACTGACCCAAGCTTGGTGGTTTGAGGGCTCCAGGGGGGGAAGGTCTCTGCCATCAGCCCAGGGGGCTCCTGGGAGACAGAGGCAGAGGGGTGGGCCCAGGGGGGGCTTCTGGGAGACAGAGGCAGAGGGGTGGGCCCAGGGGGCTTCTGGGAGACAGAGGCAGAGGGGTGGGCCCAGGGGGGGCTTCTGGGAGACAGAGGCAGAGGGGTGGGCCCAGGGGGCTTCTGGGAGACAGAGGCAGAGGGGTGGGCCCAGGGGGGTCTTCTGGGAGACAGAGGCAGAGGGGTGGGCCCAGGGGGCTTCTGGGAGACAGAGGCAGAGGGGTGGGCCCAGGGGGCTTCTGGGAGACAGAGGCAGAGGGGTGGGCCCAGGGGGGGCTTCTGGGAGACAGAGGCAGAGGGGTGGGCCCAGGGGGCTTCTGGGAGACAGAGGCAGAGGGGTGGGCCCAGGGGGGGTCTTCTGGGAGACAGAGGCAGAGGGGTGGGCCCAGGGGGCTTCTGGGAGACAGAGGCAGAGGGGTGGGCCCAGGGGGCTTCTGGGAGACAGAGGCAGAGGGGTGGGCCCAGGGGGCTTCTGGGAGACAGAGGCAGAGGGGTGGGCTTCCAGTCCTCACCTCTGCTAAGATGCTGGGGACGGCCAGAGAGCCAGCAGGCGGTGGGGGCGGGCCCCTGTAGATACCCACAGCCCTTACTGGGACTCAGTGGGTCCAGCTGGGTGCTGGGTGGTCTCATCGCCCTGATCCTCAGTTATCTGCCCTGTTGAATGGGAACAATCACAGTGCCTGCCTTAGACAGTTGCTGCCAGGACGCGTAATGCCCACAGAGAACACAGGGCCAAGTCCCCGGTGCACGTTAGACTCGTGGCAAATCTTCCCACGTGGACGAACTGGTAACTCCGTGACCCCGGTGTTCGGGCCACAGGCCCTGTTTTCATCTTCGACGTTCTCACTCCCACTGCACATCCAAGCCACCAGAAAACGGTCAGCTCTGCCTCCAGCGAAAGTCCGTCACGGACCCTCTCCTTGTCCCCACCGCCATCATCTCTCTGCTGCATTCTTGCCAGAGCCTCTCGCTGGCCTTGCTGTGTGCCCTGCCCTCTTACCACCTGTTGCCCACAGGACAGCAGAGGGATTCCACTAAGACTCAAGGCCGCCCAGGCCACTTCTTTGCTCAGAGCCTTCCAATGGTTCCCTACGTCCAATGGTTCCCAACGTAAAGTCAGCACTGTTACCGTGGCTGACAAGCACCCATGGGATCCAGCCTCCAGACTGTTCTCTGACCACACTCTACACTCCTCTCTCCGTCTCTGTCTCTCTCTACACTAGCTACGCTGGCCTCCCAGCGGCCGTTCCCACACACGTAGCATGTTCCTGCCTCGGTGCCTTTGCATTGCCCTTCCCTCTGCCTAAAATGCCCTTCCTTCTGATGACCATGTACCCAGTAACCTCGCCTCATTCACAGTAGAACAAAACCTTTATATCTTTTTTTAGTTCTGAGAGAGAGAGAGGGAGATTATGAGCGGAGGAGAGGGGAAGAGGGAGAGAGAGAATCTTAAGCAGGCTCCATGTTCAGCATGGAGCCCTACTCGGGGCTTAATTCCACGGCTCTGGGATCATGACCCGAACTGAAATCAAGAATCGGGCACACTCAACCGACTGAGCCACCCAGGCGCCCCAAACCTCTCTATCAACACCCGATATCGATTTTGTTTTTATTAGCTGTCGCCTCGCACTGATTGAATTCACTTCTCAACTCTATGAAGGCAGGGACTGTACCCCTTTTGGCTTTGCCACGCTCCTAACATCTAGAAGGCATAGCACCTGCTCGCTATTTGTCGGACATACAGAATTTACCGAGGACTGAATGAGAACAGTGTCAGGCATTTTTCTCAGGCCTTCGCACCGATGCTCTGCCGTAGTCCTCGCACCCACACCGTGAGGTAGGTGCCGTGCTATCGCCACCCCCTTCGTGCCCGCACAGACACATTGAGCAGATGAGGAAACGGAGGCCTCAGAAAGCCCAAGCGGCTCGCGCCGCAGGTAATGGTGGGGCCGGGGCTTGAACCCGAGCAGCGAGGTCCCCGGGCTCGGACTCTCACTACCCCGGAGGGCGCGGTCCACTCCGGCAGCTGCCGATCCGTGTGGCTGCAGAGCACGTGAAACACGGCCGGTCCTAATTGAGATGTTCTGCGAGCGTAAAACCGATTTCAAAGGCTTAGTACCAAAAAAGGAATGTAAAATCTACCATTAGGAGGTTTTTATATTGGCGACATGTTGAAATGATAATATTTTGGATATATTGGATTAAATAAAATACATTATTCAAATTAATTTCACCTGGTTCCTTTTGCTTTTTTTAATGTGGCCATTAGAAGATTTAAAATCGCACATATGGCTCCCATTTGTGGCTCATGCTATATTTCTACGGGACGGCGGTGTTCTACACCGTCTCCCAGGCTTGAACTTGAACATCTTCCGCCGGGGTGTGAGCAGGTGAGGTGCTCCAGGGACCCGGCTCAGCTCCAGCTAAAACCTGTTCTCTGAAGACCCTGCCTAGGGATTTGGATGGCTAAATATTTACGGTTCTGAGGCTGCATTTCTAACAGCTCCAATATGCCCGCGGACTTTGTATAAACCTAATCATGGCGAGGCACACGGTTTCCATTTCAGCTGCCTTTAATCCTCAGCCCTCTGATAAAGGAGATGTGACGACATCTCCTTGAAGCGCTGGGCCAAGTCCTGCCTGGGGAGCGGCCACCCGGATCTGCAAAAGGGCAGGGGCTGATCTGGGGCGTCCCCGGTGGTTATATTTTTCAAGCGATAGTGCTGTTTTTCACGGTCAAATCTGATTACTCTCCTAACCTGGCTGTGGAATGAAAAGTGAGGAATTCCAGAGAGTCTGAGGCCCTTGTCACACACACCAGCTCTCACCCCTCTGGGGAGCTCAGGGCAGGATTTTGAGCTGCTGCTAATGAAAACTTAGATCGGGTGCTGACGGGACAAGAATCCTCATTATTTGTTGTGGATCGTGATGGTGAAAGCAGAATTGCGGTGTGTGTGTCTAGGGGGGGCTGTGTGTCTATGTGTGTCTGGTTGTGGGTCTGTGTGTCTGCTTTCAATTCATCTAATGCCATTCGCTTGGGCTGTGGCTGTTGTTTTCGGTTTTAGGAAGCCCGAGACAGAGAGAGAGAGAGAGAGAGAGAGAGAGAGAGAGAGATTGAGATCTTCACATGGGGGAGGCACGGTAACATTCTGCATCCCTGTTTGAAGTGACTGTAAGCAGAGACTGAGGTCACAAGAGAAACTTCTCGAAAAATCAGGAGGGCTTCAAGATGGACGTAGAGGCGGTTGCCATTTGTTTTTTTTTTTTAATTTTTTTTTAACGTTTATTTATTTTTGAGAAAGAGAGAGAGACAGAGCATGAACGGGGGAGGGGCAGAGAGAGAGGGAGACACAGAATCCGAAACAGGCTCCAGGCTCTGAGCCGTCAGCACAGAGCCTGACGTGGGGCTCGAACTCCCGGACAGTGAGATCATGACCTGAGCCGAAGTCGGCCGCTTAACCGACTGAGCCACCCAGGCGCCCCCGGCCATGACTTTTAGACTGTACACGATGCTGATTGAGTTCTCTTCCTGAAGGTTAATTACTATTGTTATTTTTGCACTCAGGACCCCAAGTGTTTTAACGCAAGGACAACACCTCTGGAGTCGTGATACAATTTCATATGAAGGGCTCAGGTTTTGCCATCGTGGATGCCTAGTGACCTCCAACCACAGAAATCCTTTCTTCTCTCTAATTCTGGTGCCTATTTGCAATGAAATGATGCCATTTGCTTTAAGGCCTGGCCTCTCCGCAAATGGTTATTTTAACTGACACTCAAGTCAAAGGCTCGTTTGTGATGACTTTCATTTCAGTTTTATGGCAAATTAAATTACGGTTGTGGTTAAACAAATTTACATTAAAAACCATATGTGCTGAAGAGGTTTGGGGCAAGAGTATCGAGTTTATACTTTAAAAAGCCCGAGCTGCTCTGTTTAAAGTGGATCTTTCATAAACTCAGAGTCAAGAAGCAACAATAATGTCCTTCACCGAGTCCAACAGTTTGGAGGAAAAAAAAAAAAAAAAAAAACCAAAAAAACCGGGAACTGAACATACTAGTGAAGCAGACACCCAGCTGAAAACCGCTAAGTGGAGCGTTTCTGTCAAACCACGTTTGAAATTAAGGAATTCGTGTAAATTGCCATCTTTTGCATCAGAAGGGAGAAGCGCACACAGTTCCCCCGCTTTATGGAGTTGTTGTGACATAAGAAAACAGAATCTTTTTAAACCTCCAGTTTAATTAATTCCTAAAAAAAAAAATAATTTAGCAGCAGCACGTTAAAAGGAAAGACGAAGAAGAAAAAACCCCGATTAGTTCCAAATAAGCGTCTCTTAATCACCCTTATGAAGGCGTAATTTGCAAAACACTACGAGGAAGTAACATCTTTTTAATTTTGGGGGGAAAAAGTGCATTGATAAAAATGAGTAGCCCATTTTAATTAAAACTCATAAAGTGCGCACATCTGTTTGGGATTGTTCGGCGTGGCGGCGATTAGCGGGTCCCTGCACCTAGATAATGAGTCCCCGGTTGTCGTCGCGGGCATAATGGCCAGGCCCTTGTGAGAACGCTGCCGGCGCACTTTGTGGCGCGGGGCATATGCCCATTAGATCGCAGTGAGTCCAGCCCCAAGCGGAGGGGTGCGCTGGGGGGGCCGGAGTTAAACACAGGAAACAAGCGTTGAGTGTGTGCCAATAAAAATGATCACAGATCAGGGCTGCTGATGTCATAACCCTGGGGGTCGGGGGTCAGGGCGCTGAATGCGCCTGAAAGGGGCCGCCTGTCTGCGGCCGGGCCGGCGGCGGGCGAGGGGGCGCGGCGCGCACAAAGGCCCGCAGCGCCTCATTAGAGACGCGTTTGATGGGCTCCCGGCCCCCACGGGGGCCCCGGGCGATGTCAATGGGATAATTACGATGATCTAATGGCCGGCTCTTTTGCATGCAGGCCCGCCTGAATGGGCGCCTGGAGGCTGCATTGAGCCGGGCTGTGTAAACTGTAGGGTGCCTCGCCGACTTGGAGCCGCGGAGACTGGCGGCGGGTCAACTTGGACCACTTTGCATTCACGCTCTCAATAGGCCGAGCGGGAGGCGCGCTTTTCCGCGGCCGCCTTTCAGCCGAGAGTGACAGATTGCAGGTCAGGGGCTGGCGGGACCCGGGCCCTCGCCGGGCAGATGGACCGCGCGGCCACTCGGGGCGGGGGTGGCGGGGGGGGACCCCCGCCCCGCGCCCGCGCGCGTCCACGCGGAGCAGGTGCCCGCGCGCCGGGGTGGGAGCGGCGGCCGCGCAGCTCCCAGGGCGGGGGCGGGGGCGGGCGTGCTGGGAGGGGGGCGCGGGTGAGGCTCGCGGGGGTGGGGGCGGGGTGGTTTTCCATCCCCCACCCCCCCCCCTCCCGCCCCAAATGCTCTCTTAATTACGAGACTAATCATCCAACAAGTCCCACAGCCCAGCGCTTGGCCTCTCTCCCACACTTGTGCGTGTCCCCGTGAGCCGCCTTGGCTGGCACAGCAGACCCACCGTCCTTTGGAGGAGGGTCGGGGAGAGGGAAGGAGTGGGATAGTGGCAGTTTCGAAAGCATGCTCGCTCAGTGGCTTACGTCAAGCCACGTGACTGTGCGGGGAAGCCGACCACTTTCGACTCACGAGGCCGGCAAAGTTACGGGCTCGACCTGACGTTATCCGGCTTCCATCAGACCTGGCAGCAATCGTGTTCATTGGGAATTATTCTGCATACGTGAGAATCTGGACCTTTGCAGCCCCTGGGATTTATACACACGGCTTAATCTGGGTCTTTGCAGCACATAATAGGACTTAGTGACTATGGCTGGAATGAATGAGTGAGTGAATGAATGAATGAAGGGAATACAGACAGACCCTTGTGCAGAAAAAGTCCGCAGTTTCCTGTTTTGCCCTCCTCCTACCAGGGGGCCCCCCTCCTCTAGGCAAGCCGTTCTAACAGCCTGGCATGTTTCTTTTTCCTCCTTCCTCTTGCACTTAGAAAAAAAAAAAAAACACTTTCTAGAAAACTTAGACCGTCCTAACAAGGTAAAAAGAAAGTATTAATCCTCCTATCCTTATTCCAAACCTGTGTGTGTAAGTCTCTCTGTCAGACTGTATAGGTTACATCACGTAGCATGTGTCCCACACAGAGCCCTGCTTTTATATGAGAGGGATCATGGGCTACGGATTTTACAACTGGATTAAACCTACTGTCACTGGCATTTTTCCATATCTGTAAATATCAACGTTACATTCTCCTATGAAATGGCCGCCTACCCTCTGCAGGCTGGATTTGCCCAGATTTGTGTAAACAGTCCCCCCCCCCCATGGACATTTAGGTTGTTTCCACTTTAAAACAATATTGTTATGAACATATTTGCGCATTCTGTCTTGCACGCTCCTCCAATTATCTCCTTCAGATGAGTAATTATTTTTTCAAGGGTAAGGGATGTCATTTCTCTTATATATTCTGTATTTAGAGCTGCAATCGATTGGGGGCAATAATCTAGTCTTCATGACTTGCGAATATGCGTTAATTGCACCTGGCAGGGCCAGGCTCCGTCTCCATAGGAAACCTTTACCCGCGCGCGCGCTCTCTCTCTCCTCTTTTCCAACCCAGAAGCTGCCTTTTCCGTAGCAAAAATTTGGGGGAGGGGATCACTCCGGAAAGAGGGGTCTCTGATCTTACTTTATTTACTCTTTTCTTCACTCAGTGAAGCCCCTCCCCCCCCCCCTTTTTTATAGCCAACCATTAGCAAGGATTTCATCTCTGATGCCTTCCCTGGAGTCAGAACCCTTTCACAGTTGAGCCCAGCACCAGATTACCTGGAGGTCCCGAAGCCAGACTTGGACACAACACTCGGCACAGCAAATGACAGCAAATGACGTTGCCTAACTGATGAGATGGAATTGCCAAGTGTAATAAAACTCAGCTCCTGATTTGGATCTCGCGGCCACCCACGTGATGTCCGAGTTGCGTCTGGTCTGCAGGGTAAATTTATCATCAGACAGAGAACAAAAGTGGAATTAAGGGGCATTTAAGCGTTTTAAAATTCAGTTCACTTATAATAAAACAACATATGCACCCCGTAAGCATTTTTTCCAAACACAACAGTGAAAAGCTTCTCTCCTGCCCCATCTCCCCCCCCCGCCCCATTTTCTAGCTATCTCTCCCTAGAGGCAATGCTCTTACTACTTTCTGGGTCTCCTTCCATTGATATTCTGTGCATACACGGCCGGGTATATGCATCTCCCCCTTTGTACGGGAAGCTAACGTACGATACACCTTGTTCTAGTTTGTTCTTTTCACTAACAGTACCTGGATCCATAGTCCTTGTGTGAGCGAACCCGTGCAACCAATCCCCTGCTAATAGACACACAGGTTAGGCTCAGTTTTTTGTTACTACAGACAATATTCTTGTCACAGACGTAAACACAGATCTGTGCTTAAATTCCTAGCAATGGGGAAACGCCACACTAGAAGATATGTGCAAAGACTTGAGAGCTTCTGACACATTGCCCTACAAAAAACATCCTTCTAATTTGCACTCCCCCAAAATCAGGTCTGAGAGGGCCTGTATCCCCATGCCTTGGCCCACCTCGTCAATTTTTAAGATTTCTGTCAGTCAGATCTGTGAGAATGTCCGGATGATATTTTTGATGGCCAAATAGCCAGTGTGGCTTTGGATCAGGATCCAGTCTCAAAGGGAAGATGAAGTGTTGGGCTTCAATCCCCCACCGAGCCGGGAGTTAGAAATTCCAGGGAATGTTGGCCCCAAGGAATTTCTCCTCCTTGAGGGGAAAGGAGAGCTTGTCTGTGGGCTGTATTTACCCTGCATGAATGGGGGAGGGCCTGTGCCCTTGCTTGGGGTGCGGCCAGTCCTCTGGCTGGCGTCACCCTGCCGTGGACAGTCATTCAACCTTCCGGGCAAGTGCTCCCTGGATCCCCAGCAGCAGGAACACACGTGGCCGCGTTGGGAGGTCAAACCCGGGACAGGACCTGGACCAGGAATGATGCACCTGCTTAGGCATATTTGATCACAGAACATCCATATTCCCGCACATGGCCAGTCTGCCCCCAAAGCCACCTGGAAATCGACGTCCCCTCCCACCCCCACCGAGCCCAGCTACAGACAAGGCAGATTGTGCTGGAAGGGAACCAGACTGCTCGCCCTTTGATAAGCAAAGAGACCTGGGCGGGGCTCTTGCCTACCGGCGTAGGACTCTCCCTCAATTCCTATCTACCGGCAGCTTGTGAACCCATTGTAAAGGTCTGGTAGGAAGCATCCTCGTTCAGCTGAGATTTTAGCTCTTCAACCTGCTCCTAGGCCACGCCACCTTTTTATTCCTTCGAGGCCTCCCTGCATTTTGCTTCCTTTTAAATGCACGCGCGAGGAGGGGGGGCCTCCGGGCCCTTTGTGCCTCCCTTTCCCAAGTAGCGCTGTCCCCAGTTTTGCGTGCCCGGCCCATCCAGCAGCATTTTCTGTGAAAACGTGGCTTTCTCTTCGTTTCCTTCTCGGGAACGACAGCTCCTTTCACCCCAAGGAAAACGATCCTCAGCCACGGTTTTGGAGCGTGGCACGAATGTGGAATATTATTCGTAGGTGGAACTTGGTAGAGACATCCATGCAGGAAACAGATTTTCAAGCTTCCAGCAGCGGCCGGAGGGGGTTTCACTTGCTGTTTCAGAAAAATATCGTTAGTTCGTTACTTCCTTCGTGTTTCCTTGCTGGGTAAGGAGCTAGAAGGAAACAATCTGAAAGCAGCCACAGAGGGGGGAAAGGGTTCTGGCCGTTCAGGGCTGGATTTTTGCTTTATTTTTCTATCTCCTAACAGGAAACTCTGTGTTAGTTTGTGATGGAGTTCTTAGGTGTTTACATCGCCGCCCACTCCGGTGGGTTCGGGCTTCTCCAGGCATCTGCACATCAAAGAGTTAAATGTAAATAGCTGGTCTTTGCAGGAGTTTGGCTCCCGCTGTGAGTAGGTGGGGTTTGGAATCTGGGGTCCCACAGACCCCTTGCATTTTTGGTTGATTGTCTTTAATTACTTCTGAGGGCTGAGCGAGGCTCCTTGTGCCTCGGGGCACTCCTGACAGACAAGGAATGTTTCTTTTTCTTTTTTTTTTTTTTTAATGTGTATTTATGTTCGAGAGAGACGGAGACAGAATGAGAGTGGGGAAGGGGCAGAGAGAGAGGGAGACACAGAATCGGAAGCAGGCTCCGGGCTCCGAGCCGGCAGCACAGAGCCCGACGCGGGGCTCGAACTCACGGACCGTGAGATCATGGCCTGAGCCACAGTCGGCCGCTCAACAGACTGAGCCCCCCCAGGCGCCCCAACAAGGAATGTTTCTTAATGCCACTTATAAGGAGCACATCGTGAAGCATCAAATGGGGCGAAAATGGCAAGAATGACAAGTGTATCATTATACCCTTCATTTGAGTCGAAGGGGCAGTAAACGGGAAAACCAAGCACGCAGGGGGGTGGAGTTATTTGTTTTGATTGCCTGTTATCCAAAAAGGTATTTATATCCTGATTTTTTAAAAATTTTTTTAACGTTTATTTATTTTTGAGACAGAGCATGAACGGGGGAGGGGCAGAGAGAGGGAGACACAGAATCTGAAACAGGCTCCAGGCTCTGAGCCATCAGCCCAGAGCCCAACGCGGGGCTCGAACTCGCGGACCGCGAGATCGTGACCTGAGCTGAAGTCTTAACCGACTGAGCCACCCAGGCGCCCCTATATCCTGATTTTTACAGTATTTGCGGAAGCCCTAATTTCTCTGCTTCAAGGATTGGAGGACAAAGGTGGGAGTTGGGGGCTGGCAACGTGGTGCTGACCTGCCCTTGGGAAACCTAGTTAAAAACCAGTTTAGGATCTAAAAAAGAAAAAAGCGCTTGCGGAGTATTTTTTTAGAATTTCCTTTGGAGGGGGGAGAGCAAATATAGAGAAGATGTTCCCTGTTGACAGAATTAAGGTCATCAGATTTATCAAATAAAAATATAGGATGGCCAGCTCAATTTGACTTTGAGATAAACAAGAAAAATATATATATTATATTATAATAATTTATATTATATATATATAATATAAGTATTTATAATTTAAATTATTTGTATTTCTATTTATATAAATATTTATATTTAAATTATTTATAATTCAAAATATTTATAATACAAATATAAATATTAAATAATATATTTATAATATAAATATAAATATTAAATAATATTATATTTATAATATAAATATATATTAAATAATATTAATATTTATATTATAAATATAAATATTAAATAATATTATATTTATAATATAAATATATATATATATTTCGTATAAGTGTGTCCCATGCATATTTGGGACAAACTTACAATTAAACAAAAAAAAGGCATAGTCTATGCTTTACTAGCAGTTGGGACCCGGAACAAAGTCTCCATGCTCCTGTGATTGAGGCTAGTGCAGAAAGTTCAAAGAAATCTGTGGAACTTTCCCTTCATTTATTTAAAGGTATTCATCTGGCAGCAGTATCGATCACCGATGTGCACGGTCCTAAGATCCTAATAAGCCACGTCCTCGTAAGATTACATTTTTAAAAGGCAGTATTTCCATTTTAAGCACTTTGTATAGGCCAGCCATTGGATCCGATCCTGAGCAACAACACCCATTTCTTGAGTTTTTGATGAATCTCTACACTTCGCAATTAGCAAGTAATAAAAGTACAATTACGGTCTCCATTGCGCTTGTGAGGAAACTGAGGCCCAGAGACGGGGAGTAACTTTTTCCTGGTTGCACAGCTAGGAAGCGGCAGAACCGAGATTTGAACCCACAGGGAACTGCTTTCAAGGGTGCTTCAGCATCTTCCGCCTTCTCCCTCACAGACAAGAATACACAGTCGGAGCTTCCCGTGGCACACGGGAAACCATTTGAAAAAAGAAGCGATTTTGCTGGAAAAGTTGAGATCAGCTGACCGGCCAAATCAGTCAGAAGTCATTAGTTCTGTTTAAACCAGAGACGGTTTAAAGAACTGAAAAACCCAGCAACGACCTTTTGGCCATGAAGATTTCTCCCTGTCATTTGGCAATAAAAGAACTAGCCTGTGGCAAAATCAAAACGGCCTTTTACGTCACCACGTAATTGAACTGAAATGTTTGTTCATCACCCTTCACTCTCAGATCCGATTCCTCCTGTGGGTGCGGGAGTCAGAAAGCGTCCTCCACAAAGGGCCAGAGAGAAAAGATCTTCAGCTTTCTCAGCCCAACGTGGTCTCAGCGGCACCCATGCGACTTGCCCACTGTAGCAAGGACACAGCCACGGACCACACGTGGACCGATTGGGCGTGGTGGCGGTGTCCCAATAAAACTTTATCCGGTCACTTCCCACTGTTCCCAGTAATGTTCTATAAAGTCACTGCCAGCACCACATTAGCCAATACGGAACCACTGCTCCCAAGAGAGACACAGGGCTGGGTTCCTGTGAGTCTCGGGTCATGGCATTCTGTCAACTGATCAATACGTAGCCTTGTTTTATGTTGTGTCTATTAAAGACGCCTTTAAAAAAAATTTTTTTTAACATTTTATTTATTTTTGAGACAGGGAGAGACAGAGCATGAACAGGGGAGGGGCAGAGAGAGGGAGACACAGAATCAGGCTCCAGGTTCTGAGCGGTCAGCACAGAGCCCGACGCGGGGCTCCAACTCACGGACCGCGAGATCATGACCTGAGCTGAAGTCGGACGCTCAACCGACTGAGCCACCCGAGCGCCCCTAAAGACGCCTTTTAAAATATACCTCGTTGGTTCATTAACATTGAACTCACAGCCACCATTGCTATGACTCATGGCTAAACAAAGCTTATCTAGTGTGCATGATTTCCCCACAAGACACACGGCAGCCTCCTTACCCTCAGTAGAGACAGCACTTTCACCCTGTGCTCGGGGGGCCGTGTTGGATAGCCGGATCGCCAACAAAAAGCACCAAAATGGGGGAAACGTGGCACTAAGGAGACGTGAAAAGGACATCTGCTTCCAGATGAGACAGGAAAGCAGAGCGTTGCCTTGTTTGCGGCTGGGTGACTCAAAGTTTCTGCTTCTCTGCGTATGTCCGAAAACGACCAACACAAGTATTGATTTCGGGGTTATAAATACATGTTAGCGAGTAAGCAGATTTGCAAAATACGAATAATGAGGACTGACTGCGCACAGACACTGGCATTTGAAGTGTACGTGATTCTCATGTGTCACAAAATCTTCTTCTTCTTTTGATTTTTTCCCCCCAGCCATTTAAAAAAGTGTGAAACCTATTCTTAGCTTTTAGGTTGTACAAGCACAGGCGGTGGGCCTGATTTGCCCATGGTTTACTGACCCCCCGCACTGGGCCGTCAACCTCCTTGCTGTTGAGATTTCTCGTGGGGAACAGAGACCGAGGGCCTTCTCATCAGGATGGGCTTCTGCCCCGTGACTCTTCTCACTTGGGGACAAAAATGAATCCATCCCATATTCACTGTCTAACACTAAAATGGGGAAGCAACAGGGGTGCCCGGGTGGCTCAGTCGGTTAGGCGGCCGACTTCGGCTCAGGTCACGATCTCACGATCCGTGAGTTCGAGCCCCGCGTCGGGCTCGGTGCCGACAGCTCAGAGCCTGGAGCCTGCTTCCGATTCTGTGTCTCTCTCTCTCTGTCCCTCCCCCTGCTCATGCTCTGTCTCTCCTTCAAAAACAAACATTAAAAAAATTTAAAATAAAATGGGGAAGCAACAATGCCCCTTAAATGCCAGGAGGGTTTGGTTCACTTGTGGGACACAAACGGGCAAGGAACGAGTTACTTCCTGAGAGTGCCCGACGTACCAAGTTACGCCCAGTAATTGCCTCCATCAAAATGACGCCAGAAAGAGCTGAAAGAATCCACACATTATTTGAAGCCAACTTGTCCCCTTCCTAAAATTCCCTCCATCCTGGGAGTGTCTGTAAATGGAAGTTAAAAAGAAAAAGAAGAAAAGAAACAACAAGAAATGCCAGTCTGTTTCTCTACGAGTAGACCCGTCCCTTCTGCGTTCAGCACAATGCAGGTCATTTATCCCAATCGGGTAACCGGTTCTGAATGCTCACAGGGCAAACACGAAGCGGGGCAGAAATGACAAAACTTGCTGAAATGTCTTTGCCTCCTGATCTTTAGTTTGCCCACTGGCCCCTGCTGCCGAGTTCTCAGGAAAAGCCCAGACGTGTCAGAGGAAGATGCCTTCTCAAAACTCTTCCCGAGACAGATACGGAGTCAGAGTGATGAATAAAACTGGCATCGTCCAATAATTTAAGAGGCAGGGTTTCCATGTGAGGCTGGTTCATGCCTTTGTCTTTCCGCCCTGGGGTCGACAGCTAGCCAGTGGCCCCTGGAAGGGGAATTTCAGAGTGGATTTCGTGAATTTCGTTCAGAGTGAATTTCGTTCGTTCGTTCAACAGACGTTGCCAGAGCTCCCACCAGCTCCCAGGGTCAAGGTCTTCTTGCCCTGATCAGCAGGAAATGCCCAGGATCGCTCGCTGTTTTTGCACCAGATCTTTCAAAACCAAAAACTTAAGTTTTGGTCAGTCAGTCGGATCAACACGCGATTACGTTAATCTGGCAGTTTCGGCCGTTAAAGAAACCGCACCTCTAAACCTTGTGTTTGTGAGCCAAGAGATTCGTTCTCCCTCTGCTCTCTCGGAAGCCTTGCCACCTTCGTTGAACATGGTTTTCTGTCTGTTCCTTCTCTGCAACATTTGGCTTTGGCCACAACCAAGAATTAGTTGACCACCTCTCACCTAAAGTCAGCTGATGTTAAGCGCTTCTTAGCAAGTCTTTCAAAGGTGGAGGGGTTGTCTTGAGCATAATAGGATCTGTAGTCCAAAAACATGGTGTAACCCCCTGCTCCCCTGTCAGGTGACAGGGACCCACAGGCTGAGAGGCTGGCTTGTCCCACCCCACAGTGGCTTCTTCTCTTTGGAAAGTACACTGTGTAGGGGTGCCTGGGTGGCTCAGTCGGTTGGGCATCCGACTTCGGCTCAGGTCATGATCGCACGGTTCATGAGTCCGAGCCCCGCGTCAGGCTCTGTGCTGACAGCTCAGGGCCTGGAGCCCGCTTCGGATTCTGTGTCTCCCTCTCTCTTTCTGCCCTTCCCCTGCTCATGCCCTGTCTCTCTCTGTCTCTCAAAAAATACATAAATGTTAAAAAAAATGTTTTTTAAAGAAAATACACTGTGTAAGGAGGTACACAGATAGCTTTGGGTCACTTTGTAAAACCCGAGAAAGCTAGTTCCCTCTTACCAACATCGACCCCTCCAGCTCCTCTACCCAGTTCATCCAAGACAAAGTTTCTAAGGAATCTTCTGCAGGAAGGGGATGCCCTCATTCCTGCAGGCCAGCTAGAGTCATGGCTAGGCACAGCGGCCCCTCAATCGTGGGTCCATTAGCAGATTCTAGAGATTTCCTAACCAATCACCTATATTTACTGGGGCTGGAAAGCTTAAGACCGGAGTTTCCAGTCACCCGGTACCTAGTGTCTCACAGAAGCAGTTTGGAATACAAATCTCTTCACTTGGCACATTCGTGGGCAGGAACTCCAGTGGGCGGGATCTAAAGAAAGGGGTCGGTCTCTTAGGCTGTGGGAGTAGAAACGGGTATTGCTTTAGACAAAAGATACAGCCGTTCTGGAGGGAGGTTTTGTAACATGCATCAACATGTCGAAAGCCCACGCGTTGCACCCAGTGGCTGTCCTTAGAACAGGCGTCCCCAGACTATGGCCTGCATCCTGTTCCCGTGCAGTTCACAAGCTAAGCACGGTATTTATGTTTTTACATGTTTGGGGAAAAAATGAAAAGAAGAATGATATTTCATGACCTATGAAGATGATGTGAAATTCGCATTTTAGTGCCCATAAATGAAGTTTCATAGGCACACAGCCGTGCTTATTTGTTTGCATATTGCTGGTGACTGCAAGCCGTTGTGACGGGGACCATCTGTGGCCCACAACAGCTTTCTGTGGAAAGTTTGCTCACCCCTGTTTGCCAGGGATGTGTTCTAAGGAAACTACGGGAAGGTAACGCCCATCAGAAGGGCACCAGTTCGGGGCGCCTGGGTGGCGCAGTCGGTTAAGCGTCCGACTTCAGCCAGGTCACGATCTCGCGGTCCGTGAGTTCGAGCCCCGCGTCAGGCTCTGGGCTGATGGCTCGGAGCCTGGAGCCTGTTTCCGATTCTGTGTCTCCCTCTCTCTCTGCCCCTCCCCCGTTCATGCTCTGTCTCTCTCTGTCCCAAAAATAAATAAAAAACGTTGAAAAAAAAAAAAAAAAAAAAAAAAAAAAGAAGGGCACCAGTTCAACAAATGATGGTACATCTGTTCAGGGGCAGGTGTAGATCTCCGGAGAAGGTGATGCAGAAAGAGATCACACGCATTTTATTCCCAGGGACACGTTCCCGATCATATTGCTGTATTTTTATTTAACGTTTATTTAAGAGAGAGGGACAAAGTATGAGCAGGGGAGGGGCAGAGAGAGGGGGAGACACAGAATCCGAAGCAGGCTCCAGGCTCTGAGCTGTCAGCACAGAGCCCGACGCGGGGCTCGAACCCACGCACCGCGAGATCACGACCCGAGCTGAAGTTGGATGCCCAACCGACTGAGCCACCCAGGTGCCCCACTGCAACTTGACTTTTTAACCTTAGGGTTTCTTGCACCCTGCACCAGTAACTCCTGTAATGATATTTTCTTTTAAAGAGACATTGTCTTAAAATGAAAAACGTTCCAGTTGAGGCGCGTTCTACAAAACACCTGAGCAGGACTTCTCGGTACCGGCAGGGTCGTCAACAGGGAAAATACGAGACGCTGCCACAGCCAGCAGGAGCCTCGGGAGACCGAGCGTGATGTGGTGTCCTGGGTGGGACCCTGGAACTGGGTAAGGACACTAGGGAGGGGCCAAGGAAACAGGACCCAAGGGTGAACGTCGGTTAGTAATTATGTAGCAGGAGTGGCCCGTAACCGGGACACGGTGTGCCAATGCTGATGTCAGATGTTAGCCAAAGGGAGACAGAGGGTGGGGTAGAGGGGAGCCCTCTGACCGCCTCTGCGCCTTCTCCGTAGATCCAGATCTCGTCTGCGATGGAAAAGTTTATGTCGACAAAATGGAAAATAAGGTCTCTGGGATCTGTCTGTGGCAAAGGTAAATCCATCGGCCAGGCAGCGAATGCAGGGGGCTTGGGGGCCACACGGGGCCAGGAAATTCCAGCAGAGTGCAGGCCTTCATAATCTGAGGATGGTGTGTGTGTGTTTACAGGGAGGGGGGGAGGAGGGCTGGCGCCGGGATTTCCTATTGGCGCTGTGAGGAACGCACAGCTCCAGGGGCGCGAGTCCCGTCCCCACCAACCAGGCTGAAACCAAGGTGGCGGCATAGCCATGTTCCTTCTGTGGGTTCTCGGGAAATTCTCGTTCTTGGCTTTTCCAGCTTCTACAGCCCCCCCCCCCCCAAGTTCCTCCGCTCGTGGCCCCTTCCAGCATCTGCAAAGCCGGGGGTGTCGCGTCTTCCCGTCCCTGTGGCTCTGACCCTTCTGACTCCCTCTTAGAAGGACCTTTGTGATGATGCTGTGGCCACCCGCGTGACCCAGGATGAGCTCCCGTCTTGATCTCCGTCAAGATCCTTTATCCCATCCGCAAAGTGTCTCGTGCCCTGCAAGGGGACACACTCACAGGTCTCCAGGGATGAAATCATGGGCGCCTTCTGGGGACCCGGCCCGCTGCTCACCTCTGCTGGCAAACCAAGTCTTTCCTCCGCGCTGTAATTTCATACGTTGATTGGCGTGGTGCTGGGCAAGTTTCTTCCCAGGCTGGACCTCAGCTTACTCTTCTGTAACATGCAGGTGCCTCGTCTTCCAGCTCTGGGATTTCTCCTGTAAAGATGTTGGTTCGGAGCAGCGTTTGAAGCCTGTGTTCCAAGCCACCCCACAGCCCCTGAGGTCGGGAAGGTGGGCCAAGGACACTGTCTTACCCACACGGGTTTGTGGGTGACGACCCTGAGTCGCTCACCTGACGGACCAGACAGCTGTTATTTCGGTGCTTTTCGTTTTTGCGGTTGCCATTCTGTACACGAGCTCTTTCTTTTTTTAATTTTTTAAATGTATTTATTTATTTATTTATTTAGGTCAATGGATTTTATTTATTTATTTTTATTTTGTACTGGTTTGTTTTTATTTTTATTTTTGTTTAATTTTATTTTTCACAATTGACATCCAAATTAGTTAGCCTCTAGTGCGACAATGATTTCAGGAGTAGATTCCTTAGTGCCCCTGGACCATTTAGCCCATCCCCCTCTCCCACAACCCCTCCAGTAACCCTCAGTTTGTTCTCCATGTTGATGAGTCTCTTCTGTTTTGTCCCCCTCCCCTGTTTTTATATTCTTTTTGTTTCCCTTCCCTTACGTTCATCTGTTTTGTCTCTTAGAGTCCTCATATGAGTGAAGTCGTGTGATATTTGTCTTTCTCTGACTCACTAATTTCACTTAGCATAATACCCTCCAGTTCCATCCACATAGTTGCAAATGGCAAGATTTCATTCTTTTTGATTGCCGAGTAATACTCCATTGGATATATATCCCACATCTTCTTTATCTGTTCATCCATCGATGGACATTTGGGCTCTTTCCACGCTTTGGCTACTGTTGATCGTGCTGCTATAAACATGGGGGTGCATGTGTCCCTTCAAAACAGCACCCCTGTATCCCGTGGATAAATGCCTAGTAGTGCAATTGCTGGGTCATAGGGTGGTTCTATTTTTATTTTTTTGTGTTTTTTTGGAACCTCCATACTGTTTTCTAGAGTGGCTGCACCAGCTTGCATTCCCAATGTTTTTATTTATTTTTGAGAGAGAGAGAGAGCGAGAGAGAGAGGGAGCACAAGTCGGGGGAGGGGGCAGAGAGAGGGAGACACAGAATCTGAAGCAGGCTCCAGGCTCCAAGCTGTCAGCACAGAGCCCGATGTGGGGCTCGAACTCATGAACCGCAAGATCATGACCTGAGCCGAAGTCGGACGCTTAACCGACAGAGCCACCCAGGCGCCCCTGTACATGAGCCCTTTCAAACAGAAATTTGGTTACTGTGATGGAAACAAAAAAATGAAGTAGTTTGAAAATTTTTCCGGCAATGCCTCCTGGTGTTTCCCTCTAGGGCACGGGTTAGAACGGGCCTTTGGCTTAGAACCTCCAGAGGTCTGGGTCCAAAACCCAGCTCCAGGCCAGGAGAACTTGGGCTAGTCTCAGAACTTCTCCGAGGCTCAGTTTCCTGCTCTGTCACATGGGAACAATAATTGTACCTACTTCGTAGGGTATTTGGGGGAAGAATCAGCTAAAGAATGCAGGAAAATTGCCTGGCAGTATATGCACAGTGAAATCACAGAGTTGCTCCTGGATGTGTGTTCACTGCTCACACACTTCTTGGAAGACGAGTCTCTCCTCCTGCCCAGCTTCAATAGTTGCAACTGACAAACCAAATATTTGCCTTAACATCTAGCGCATCTTTCCCTGCAAAGAAACACCATAGCTTCTCAGCTGGACCCTCACGTTCAGAGCTGCGGTTTAAAAACAGGACAAAAACAAACAAAACAAACCCAAGACAAGGCAAAACAAAGCAACATCCCCGACCAAGGAGGATCTGTGAGATGCCGTTTGTTCTGAGGGACGTGGCTTATGCCACCCAATGAGGAACCCACACATTTAAGCAGCAACATCCACTAGGAGGGTGTTGTGCTGTTTAAATTGCTGAAGGAGGCATTTATTTAGACAGAAGGAGAAAGAAATTTCTCTCTCTCTCTTTTTATGTATGCATCTGGTGTTTTACATTTCCCTTTCAGCACTATTTTTCCAGCGGCCACAGATTCTGATGTGCTGTGTTTTCATTTTGATTCAGTTCAAGAATTTTTTTTTTTTTAAAGCGAACTCCACACCCAACTGCCCAACGTGGGGCTCGAACTAACGAGCCTGGGATCGAGAGCTGTATGCTCTATAGGCTGAGCCAGCCAGATGCTCCAGAAGGAGAAAGAAAGAAAAGATGGGGAAACAACACCGTTCCTCTCTGCCTTTATGGTTTCCCTGCAGTGTGGGCTCAGCTCATAATGAGAACCCCGAGGAGAGAGGCTGAGGGGCCACCGGGATGGCTTTGTGGGGACAGTTGGACAGAACGATGAAGAAGGGGCCAGACTTGCCTGCTTCTACATTCCATTCGGCCACTTCCTAGCTGTGTGAGCTTGGGCAAGTGGCTAAGCCTCTCTGTGCTTTCATTTCTTTATAGGGGTAGGAGTTATCATCACCTTATAGGGATGCTCTGATGATGAAGAAGGTGAATGTATGGAATGTGCTTAGCCTCACGCCTGGTATGTAAACAATGCTTTAAAAATGTTAGCTGTTCAGGGCACCTGGGGGGCTCAGTTGGTTAAGCGCCCGAGTTCAGCTCAGCTCATGATCTCGAGGTTTGTGAGCTCGAGCCCCGCGTCGGGCTCTGTGCTGACAGCTCCGGGCCTGGAGCCTGCTTCGGACTCTGTGTCTCCCTTTCTCTCTGCCCCTCCCCCACTCACGCTCTCTCTGTCTCCGTCTCTCTCTCTTTCTCTCTCAAAAATAAATAAGCATTAAAAATGTTAGCTATTGCCTGATATTTTTCCTTTTACGTGCATGCACTGGCTTTTTTCATTGAAGACAGATGCTTAGGTAAGAGGGAGGAGTTAAAAGTCATGAGCAGGTAATTCACTAACGGAAAAACGCCAGGAGTCAAAACACTACATAAAAAGGTGTCTGGCCCCACCGGATGTCTGTGAAATGGTCATCGAACACCCAAAGATGTCGGCTTTCACCCCTCAGAGTGGCAAAGTTTTAAAATACCGGCCACGTTTTGTGCCAAGGAGGGTACAACGGAGTGAGCATCCTCTTACATCGCGGGGGCCACCACTGGGCAAAGCGAAACCGCGACGAGGACTCTGCTAGGACGTGTGTTTATACTCACTGTGGGGAGCTTACCGAGACACGCAAGTGTCCGGAAGGGTGGCCTGACGGGGAAGTTCCCTGCAGCACCGTCAGCGCAGAGCCCGGAAACGGCGGGACGTCGTGTGATCGTGGCGCGTAAAGGCATCGTTGGAACTGCAGGCGTGGATGCTCGCAGGTGCTACCGACCGACCCCTTTCTCTGGACCAAACGCTGCAGAGAAGGCTCTCTCTGCACGTGTGACTTGCGTTTGCCACAACTCACGACGCGGATTTGGTTATTGCCCTAACTTTGCAGGTGAGAAAATGAAGGTGCTTCGGGGTAAGCGGGTCACCCAGGGTCTGGAGTTCGTGGGTGGCGAGTTGGACTTGAATCCACCATCCTGTGCCGGAACCTGAGCTCCGAAGCTCTGGACTGTGACCTCTTGGCCCTGAAAAAGAAAGAAAGTTGCAAGAAAACGGGCTTTTATAACCCAGTGTTAAGCGACAAACACAAAACTAAGTGGACTGCCCTGTCTACTCCCTAAACTTTTTCCCTCCATTTTGTTCCGATCATTCATTGCACATGTGCACACGCGCGCACACACACACGCGCACGAGCACATGTACACACACCCACATGCACACAACGGACGCACGCGCGCATGCACACATGCACGCACCCGCACGCACGCGCACACATGCACGCGCGCACATGCGTACATGCACACATGCACGCGCACACGTACACACATGCACGCACCCGCACGCACATGCACGCATACACGCACACACATGCACGCGCACTCACGCGTACATGCACACACGCACGCGCGCACGTACACACATGCAGGCACACATGCGTGCGCACGCATGCAATGAATGAGTGAGCGCGTCACCTTCACCTTAACCCTTGATAGCATTCAGCCACTAACCGGGTCATTGGGTTGGGGCAGGGAGCTCCGTATTCTGGTGCTGGTGACCGACGAGGTGGACAAAGTGGGTTGGAAAACCCGCATCGGGAAGGACGACATGCCGGCAACAGCCCCACCGCCTCTCTTGCTGTATCGACCGCGCACCTGCAAGTAACCACACCGAGACTTAACAAATCTGGAAGCCACATTTCTTTCGGCGGCAGCGTGGAAGGCTCTTGCCAGCTCCTAGCTGTGTAAATGAGAACAATGCGCTGTTTTTAAAAAGGACGTTTTAAAACCTGCGGACACTTGAATGAACATCCAGCTTGGAGCCCCACAGAAGACAGAGACGCTGGCTGCGTGCCCCGTTAACACCCCTCGCTCCTCTGCTGTGGTGGGAGCCACCACTGGCCTCTCCCAGGCGTTCTAGAAAGAACAGTGGTTTTTTTTTTGGCGGGGGGGGGGGGGGGGGGTCAAACTCACGACCCGGAGAGCAAGTGTCGCGTGCTCTGCCCGCCCAGCCAGCCGGGCGCCCCGAGAGACAGCAGTGTTACAAAACAGGGGTTTGCCTTCAACACCTCATCCTAATCCAGATTGGACGCCCCAAATTCCCACCGCAGCCCACGCAGCGAGGTCGCGGCACAATCACTGCAAACTGCTTTCTCTTAAAAATAGAAAATGTTGGCTGCAGCTGCAGTTAATTTACTTCTGATGAGTCTAACCTTTCCTTCTCGGAGGAAGTTGTTTAGCGGGAGGGGAAAATGCGGTCACAATATTGTCTTATGACTGTTTATCTTGAGAGCCCAAGTGATACTGATTGCAAATATTTATGCGCATTTTTAAAAATCTCAGCTAATGTTCAGAATGCTTTTTTTTTTTTTTTTTTTTTTTTTTAAGAAGAGTGAAATCAGATTTCAGGTGGATTTAGCAATTTTGGAGGATTTCAAAGTCGTAACCAAGCTTCCTCTACCGGCCCGCTGGCCCATTAATCGCCTAAATACAGCAATTAGGCCAACATGATCAAAATACAGAATCTTACCATTTTGTTTGCCTTGGGAAGTCTTGTCTTGGTTTTAAATGAACATTATTAATGACTAGTCTAGAAATTGAAGTCGTCCTCTTGGCTTAGGTTACATTAAAAAAAAAAAAAAAAAAAAAAAGACCTCTGAATGAGAAAACTTTGCATTTCTCCTGGAAACGCTGCTTTCCTCTTAGAGAAATGATTAGCTAAGGGTCAAAGCAAAGTTCTAGATGGCACTTTCTCTCGCAACCCTGGGCCGAAGGAGCTACATTGTCGCTTCTAATTCTTCTCCCCAAAGGTAACTGTTTACAGATCTACAGTTAGGTTCCCTGGCCTCTGAAGAAGACACTGGGAAGGGCAAGGCGTTTCATATCATGGGGATCTCGTTGGCTTTAAGATCCGGGTTTAAATCCCTGTTTTGCTAGTTGCACTATGGCCATAAATAAAGTGATTTAACTTCTCAAACTCTGTATCCTCCTTGATAAAATGGGGAAAGATGATACTCAGTACTCTGTTGGTTGCAAACTCTCTTAATAACAGCAAAGGAGTTTTACAGACGCAAAGAAATGGGAAGGCCAGGGACAGCTTCAGGCTAGGCTGCATCCAGGGGTATCAGTGATGTCATCAGGCATGCACCCTTTCTGTATCTTCCTCATTTTCCATCTCTGACAATTTGTTTCTCACTGGGCACTGGCCTCTGTTAAGGAGGGGACACTTTTCTTCTACCCTCTTAGTGTCGGTGACTAGAGCCTGTGAATTGAACTGACAAAGGACAGAGTCAGAGGAGATAAAACATACACATTTTATTTGATATTCATATTTTTACATGGCACGGGGGCTTCATAGAAAGAAGCGAAAACCCCCGAGAAGCAGTGAGGGCTGAGAGCTTACATACCATTTTAACAATGAATAATAAATTGTGCAGAGGTGTGAAGACAAGGGGAAAAGGGGTTTGGGGCAGGAAATCGTTGGGAAAGTGACTAGGAAACATGCTGGGAAAACTACTAGATGCCAGGGTTCCTGTAGTAGGTTTGTTTGTACAGATTCATCCCCGTGTTGATTCCTCGTGTCCGGTGATGAGAATGTTCCCCTCTTCCTGGTACAGGGAGGGCATCTTTCTCACGGGAATTTAGGCCTTGCTCTTGGACAGAAAGGAGGCAGTCAGGGGTGCTGCCTGTATCTGCTCTTTCTCAATCGCCTGCAGCCCGAAGCAATCAATGTGCCAAAGTGGCCTGTTTGGGGGCGGCATGTTCTGATCTGTTTCACCTCCTCCCCCACCATCGTGGGCAGACTTGTCCGTACATGAGGAACATGTCTCTGCGGGGTCCTAGTTTTTACTTCCTTCCAGCACCACGGTGCTCAGAGCAAAGCCACCTTCTCCTTTTCCTTCAGCTCCAAGGGGAGGGATCGAAGAAACCAGGAAACCACGTTGATTGGCTGGCTCCCATTAGAGGCCCTCGGTGGCCTGTGTCCAAGGCACGGAGGGCCACCCCTGGTCAGATACGGGTCCTGGGACTTGGTGTCAGCCTACGCTGATTGGCAGTCCCGCTGTCATCGCTTGGCTACCGTAGGCTGAGAGAGAAGCCTTCTCTCTGCCAGGCAGTGGAGTGTGGGAGATGTTACCTCCAGGACCTGCCCTGCAGCATTGGCTCGAACAATGCAGATAGGACACCTGCTGTGCTTTCCTGGGGGCAGGGAGGGAGGGGAGGGGGGAACAGATGCATAAGGTCATTTCAGAGGGTGAGAGGAGGTAGTAACAAAGGTAACCGACTGGTGGATGCCACAAGACTGGAGGGGGTGGTGGCTGGAGGGTGTTTGGCTGCTGTAGGTACAAGAGACGGGATATAAGCCAGTATGAGACCTGATGTCTACCTGCGGAGGAGAAAGGGAGAAAGAGTCAGCCGCAGGTCCTGGGAAGAAGGGGTTCCCGAGGGAGAAAGAATGGCAAGTGGAGAATGCCTGGGGCTTTAATGGCCTTGGGCCACTGGGGGCACAGAAAGAAGTCCCAGGGGACTCCAGGGAGGAGCGGGGATTGGCAAGGGAGGAACTAAGCCACCACGTTTCTTTTTGGCCACGCGAAGGAATTCGGAGTCTGCTTTCAGTGTGTGTGACGTGATCTCACCAGTTGACTCGTTGATGGAGCTTGGCCTGTGGGACTGTGTGGCAGAGATTTCTTCGATAGACATTATTCTTATTTTATTTATTTCATTTTTGAGAGAGAGAGGGCGCAGGTGAGCGAGGGGCAGAAAGAGAGCGAATCCCAGGAGGGGCAGAGGGAAAGAGAGAGACAGAGGCAGAAAGAGAGAGAGAGAGAGAGAGAGAAGTGGGGTTCACCCGAAGCGGGGTTCGAGCTCACCCAAATGTGAGACTCGAACTCTCAAGTCTTGAGATCTTGACATGAGCCAAAGTCAGATGCTTAATGATGGAGCCATCCATGTGCCCCTCCCCTTCTTAAAAGTATTTATTTGAGAGAGAGAGAGAGAGAGAGCACAAGTGGGGGCAGGGGCAGAGAGAGACAGAGACAGAGACAGAGAATCCCAAGCAAGCTCTACACAATGACGCGGGGCTCGATCCCATGAACCGTGAGATCATGACCTGAACTGAAACCAAGAGTCAGAGGCTTAGCCGACGGAGCCCCCCTGGGCGCCCTGGCACGATCCCTTTTTGTTAGGGAGTAAGCACTGGGAGTTGGCTTGGCACACAATGGCCACCAGCCATCAGGACCACGTTTCTCGAGCCTCAATCCTGAGTTCCAGCCAGTGTGATGTAAATGGGAGTGTGGCGTGCCTTCCAAGGACTGTCCTTAAAGAGAGGGGCCGCGCCCCTACGTTCCCTTCTTTCTTCCTGCTGGCGACGACTGGAGTCCGAGCAACAATCTTGGGCCAAGAGGTGTGAAGTCGTGAGCACAGGATGGCTGACTAGTTGGACAGGAGAGACGTGGGCTCCCGCTGGCCACCACGAAGCCACCCTGTGTGCCCCAGATTGCTTTCCTCTGGAAAGACAGAAATGAGCCTGTAGAGCTCTCAGGCCTCTATGACTTGGGGATTTCTATTGCTGGCGGCCCCGCCTGATCGTGTCTCATAGAGAGGACGAGAGTGAAAGCGGAAAGACCGGTTTGGAGGGGAGTGTAACACAGGCCAGAGTCGAGAACCTAGGCATGGTGGCAATGCGAGCGGGGGGAGGGGCGGGGGCAATGCCAGCGGGGGGAGGGGCGGGTTGGAGAACCGTCTTTCTTCCTCCAGTAGAACGTTTGGAGGCGTTGCTGATAGATGGGATGTGACTGCTGAGGGGCAGTGAGGATTCAGTGACCATCCTTTTTTTTTTTTTTTTTTTTTTTTTTGCTAGAAACACTGGATGGGCCAGGAGGCCATTGGTGGAGCTAAGGTGACCTGGAGAAAGCAGGAAAGGAAAAGGCGTGGTAGACACAAAGGGCAGCTGTCAAAATTTAGCTCTCCCCTCCCCCCCCCCCCCCACAGATTACCTAGAAAATATTGAGACACATTAATTCACTCATCAGAGGTTCGTTGAGCACACACACATCTGTGTGGATCACTGAGCCAAACTCGGGGGAGGGTAACGGGCGGGGGGGGGGGGGGAGGAGGGGTGGGGACAAAGCCATCATACCCCTGCCCCTGTGGGAGTGAGCACTGGAGTGTCTCCTCCCAGAGCTTGGACCCTCGGGGCATTTCTGAAATTGCCTGGTGACACTGGGCGAGCCTTTTCAGGTCACCAAACCTCGGTTTTACTTTTTGTGATGCGCGTTTCTGATGCGGCATCTGCTTCCCAGGGCTGCCAAAGACCCGGGCTGAGCACGGCCGGCAGCGGCACCAGCGGCCTCACACCCAGGTGAGAAGAAAGTAGGATTTCAGAGAGTTTGTCGGTGCCTGGGACGAACAGGACAGTACATTTTTTTTTTCCCAGTAGCACCTAATATGGTTAGAAAGTGGTATATATCCTGTTACTTCCTTTTTTAACTTTCTAAATTTTTTTAATGTTTTAATTTATTTGTTATGTTTTTTTCAATATGTGAAGTTTATTGTCAAATTGGTTTCCATACAACACCCAGTGCTCATCCCAACAGGTGCCCTCCTCGATGCCCATCCCCCACCCTCCCCTCCCTCCCACCCCCCATCAACCCTCAGTTTGTTCTCATTTTTTAAGAGTCTCTTATTTTGGCTCTCTCCCACTCTAACCTCTTTGGGACAGGACATTTGAACTCTGGAAGGTTCCGGTCCAGGCTCAGGGCGCCCCCGACCCCCACCCCGGGCAGCACTGCCAGGCGCATCGGGCACCCCGGAAGCCGTGGGTCCAGCCCGTCCCACGCGAGGGGCCCAAGCAGGTGCATCGCAGCCCGGGTTCGGAGGCAAGCACCTGACTGGACACATCTGATTGGTCCGGAGGCAGGCACCTGACCCAAGCTGGGCCAATCAGAGTCTCCTTGTTGGCGGGGGCGGGGAGGTGGCTTCCTGGAGCCTCGGACTTAGCAGTGCGTGAGCTCTCGGTAGAGACAAAGTATCTTTTCCAGATCATAACGGGTGGGGCCAGGGTGGAAGCCTGCACACCCCTGGTTCTGAGGCCGCGGAGTTAATCACCCGCGTTAGCGCTCTGCTTCTGGGGGACCCAGCCCGGCTTCCTCTCCCCCCAGAGGCAGGGGTCGCAGCTCCCCGGCTCCAGGGAACCCCGAGCCGCCCCGAGTGTTGCAGGCTGGACAGCCTCGTCGCACTTCTGCAGGATGGCTTCTCGGGGGTGGGATTTCTAGGTCAGACAGTGGGTGATTTTCCTCGTGGGACGCGCCCTCTAGATTAATCTGTATTCGAAAGGGCTGCGGAGGCAGAGATGGTCAGAACCATCCCCGCTTAGAAGAAATGCAGTGAATGAAACTGAACGGACAAAAATCTCTGTCCCCAGGCCCCGAGCCACTCCGCGGGAGTCCATGAGTCTCCTGGATTCTGCCGCTTGGCTGAGATATCATCATTTTTCTAAATCATGGAGTGTGGTTTGTGAAATTGTCTGCATAAAGGGCAAAAATCTAACAGACGAGTGCTTGGCATCTAAATTGGGCTGTTGAGAAAGAAAGAGGCTAATTAAAAGGGGGCTTCTGTTTAAATCTAGAGAATCCTAGTGAGAATATTAATAAAGACTATGGTTGAGTGCTAGCAATGGACAAAGTTGTTCAGGCACATCATCTGATTTCATTTTCCTAAAGACCCCGGAGGCGGGGACGATTGTTGTCCCCATTATACAGAAGAGAAGAGTAAGGCCTCCAAGGGAGTGACAAGGGCGTTGAACTGGGTCTCACTGACTCGACATCTAGGCTCTAAAACCTCTCATACTGCACTTTCTTCTTTTTTTTTTATTTTTTAAAATTTTTTTTATTTTTTATTTTTTTGCACTTTCTTCTTCTTAAGTCATCACCCACCTTCCTCCCTCCCTCCCTCCTTCCCTTCCTTCCTTCCTTCCCTCCTTCCTTTATTCCTTCCGTCCCCCCTCCCTTCTTTCCTTCCTTCCTTCCTCCTTCCTCTTTCCTTCCTTCCCTCCTTCCTTCCTTCCTTCCTTCCTTGCTTCCCTCCTTCCTCCCTCCCTCCCTCCTTCCCTTCCTTCCTTCCCTCCTTCCTTTATTCCTTCCTTCCCCCCTCCCTTCTTTCCTTCCTTCCTTCCTCCTTCCTCTTTCCTTCCTTCCCTCCTTCCTTCCTTCCTTCCTTCCTTGCTTCCCTCCTTCCTCCCTCCCTCCCTCCTTCCCTTCCTTCCTTCCCTCCTTCTTTTATTCCTTCCTTCCCCCCTCCCTTCTTTCCTTCCTTCCTTCCTTCCTTCCTTCCTTCTTTCTTTCTTTCTTCCCTTGCTTCCTTCCTTCCTTCCTTTCTAGAGTGGGGAGAAGGGCAGAGGGAGAGAGAATCTCAAGCAGGCTCCACACTGAGTGTGGAGCCCAATGTGGGGCTTGATCCCACAACTTTGGGATCATGATCGAGCTGAAATCAACAGTTGGGTGCTCAACCAACTGAGCCACCCAGGCGCCCCCATCACGTTCTCTTTAAAAGGTGCCCACAAAATACCTGACCATTTGCTTTTTCAATGCTGAAAGTAACCAAGGAGTGGTGTTTCATCCCCACGCAAGGAAGAAGGGAGCGATGCCCTCATGCGCGTGGCCTTCCAGCCAGCTAGTCCCAACCCCACAGCTCTCTCCTTGCCCAGAGTCGGCTTCCGGCTTGGTTCTTCTGGACTTGGGCTCAGTCCTGCTGGGGAGGTATGCAGGTACAGAGGTGAGATCGCCATCACTCCCTACGACCCGCCTGTGTTCCAACAAAGGGCAGTTTTGATTTCCAAAGAATGACTGCAGATTGACCAAAAAGAAGAAAGGCGGGGGCGGGGGGGGGGGGAGGAAGAACAACAGGAAATAGAAAAGCAAGAGCTGGCTGCTTTGCAAAGGAGAACGCTCTCTGGACACCCAACGGCATCCTGTGTCGTTTTGAAGAACCGTCTTTGAAATAAAAGAATCGACTTTTCTGCTTAACGCAACTTTTTGTTGATTTTTCTTGATGACACTCATGGCAAATGCTCTCGTTCAAAAATTATAGCCTGTCTGAAACTGATACAGACAGAGCCTTGGTGGTTGGACTGTCCCCCAGTAATTGGAAACAGGAGCCCTGCGAGCAGCATTCTTCTGGCAGAGAAAACAAAGGCAGACCCATTGGTGGAGGGGGTATGACAAGGCGGGTTGGGTCTGTTTTCCAAGCCAGTCCTTAAGCTCAGGACTTTGACTCCTTTTTTTTTTTTTTTAAGTTTATTTATTTATTTACTTATTTATTTATTTTGAGAGAGAGTGAGCTCACACACGCATGAGCAGGGGAGGGGCAGAGAGAGAGAGAGAGGGAGAGAGAGAACCCCAAGCAGGCTCCGAGCTGTCAGTGCAGAGCTCTACGGGGGGCTCCATCCCATGAACCGTGAGATCAGGACCTGAACCGAAACCAAGAGCTGGGCGCTTAACCGGGAGGCGACACCACCATCCAAGGGATGTGGGAGCCCTCTAGGAACTAGAAGCAGCAAGGACATGGGTTCTTTTCCAGAGTCTCCAGAAGGAACACAGCCCTGTGGACAGCTTAACTGCATATAGTCCAACCAGACAGACGGGCTTTGGACCTCCGGCTTCCAGAACTGTAACATAATAACTTTGTCTTGTTTTAAGCCACTAAATTCCTAGTAATTTGTTAGGGCAGGCCATAGTCACTGAATACAGTGGTTTGAGGCATTGGGTGAGTTGACTGTTTTCCAGATGCCCTTCTCTTTTCCTTTGTGAACTCCTAGGATATTCTAAGGAATCGGGCATACCTACTTACAGCTCTGGGAACATCCCATGACAGCTCGTCGGTGCCCTTTGGACTCCAACACTAGACTAAAAACAAAGACCCGCCCTTTTGTAAAGTGGGAAATTGGTTCCCGGAAAACAGGAAACGAATTCAACCAGAGCAAGGGGGAGCGAGCATCCTTGAGGATTGTGGAACCATGGTATCCCAACACGCTCCCTCCAGTAACATCTGTGAGATACAGTGCATATACAGAGGGACGTACAGTCTGTTAGTTTACATTTCAAATTCAAGCGCAGGCTGTCGAAGGTAAATCGCGCGCTTCCTTCGGCTGGCATTCCTCAAAAGATCAGTTAGGCGCTGACGTCTCTTTGCGTGTAAGCGCGGGATTATTTACAGCCATCACGCAAGGTTGAGACGTGGTGAGAATCTGGCCCTAAGCACGATGCAGACATTCATATTCAGGTGGCTGAGGAATTAAGGCAGTTCTGGAAGCTTCTGGGCTGTTGGGGCCTCTGTCATTGGCTTCCCGCGTCGTGCAGCGGCCAGCGGCACGCCAAACCCAAGAGAGGCTTCCCACCTCTCCCCTCCGAGGCTCTTCCTCCCTCCTTTCACGGCCCCACGGGCTGCTCTCCAGGTCTGGAGTTACCCCCTGGCAGCCTCCACCTCGGGGCTGAAGGGCTGGAGCCTTGGAGGGGCCCTCCCAACAGTCAAGCCCAACATCTGTCAGAAGGCGTGCGTCTCATCAACGACAGAGTCCGCGTGATGGCTTAGAAACAGTCTGTGCTGGTTTATGACACACGAGGCATAAATTAAATCATAACGGAGGGCTTTGCTGACAGTGCGTGATGACAGGTGTTGTGAATAAGTTGGCACAGGGGGCCACCGCCCTACATCGCAATTGTCAGTCATGGCCACCCCTCCGCCCCTCTCCCACCAGTGGGGACCGCGTGTCTAGCCAGGAGGGGAGCCCCGATTCGCCTTATCTGGGGTAAATACTGGCGCCTACATGTCTCACGCCCAGCACCCCTGGGCCCGTGCAGGTTGGTACCTCTCCACCGCGCCCCTAGTGCGGGCACCGGTCCCCTGTCCCCGATTCCTGACCCCGCTGCACAGGCTGAAGGCCACAGCCAAGCAGAGACATCCAAAAACTGAGCACAAACCCCGGAGGAAATAGATCATAAGTGAGATTTTAGAAACAGAGGGTATCAACGTGGCCATCCCGGGAAGTTTCAGAACTCTGCCGGACTTCCTTGTGTTCATGTCATAGTTTGTTAGATGAGCCTTAGGGCTCCTCAGAATGTTTTCCGGGGCTGAGACACCCCAACCCAGATCCGCCGTTGCCTCCCTCTTGCCGCCAGGAAGGCACCCTCCCCGGGGAACACTTGGAACTCTATTCCTTCTCCCGGCGTGGCTACGGGGCTGGCTCTTCACTTGGTTGCTTTCTGATCCCCAACTTCGGCTCCAGCTGCAAAGCTCCCTGTTTCGAGCCCTCGGACAACATCCTAGTTAAAATTAGCCTGCCTCGTGGCCTGCCCCCAACTCTGTCCTCCATGCTTCCCCCCGCACACTTGTCACCACCCGAAATGATCTTGGTCAAGTCTGCATGCTCACTGGGTCCCGCGGGAGAAACGTCCACCCCTTGAGGGCAGGGGGCCCATCCGGCCTGTTCACGTGACAGTCCCCAAAGCCCGGCCGGCACCTGGTGCGGAACATAAGCTCTGTGGGCACTTGAGGAGTGACGTGAATGGGTATCGAAATCAAGCGTGCCCGTGTGCCCTTGGCAGCTTCTGTTCCCATCCCCAGTGGACGCTCCCTGCTTGGCGTCTTCACGGCGCGATGACCCAAGAAGAGTTGTGACAGCTGTCATAGCGTGTTACTGTCACTGTGGGCCAGGTTTCACCCTGGGCCACATAGAACCCCAGCAGCCCAGCTCTGGATGTGTCCCGGAGCAGCCTGGGGCCCAGTCCAGCTACAAAGGTGCTTTCTCTGCGTGGCCGGGGGTGGGCAGGAGAGCAAGTCAGGATAGGATGGCTGGCTGAGCCTACCTCTGTCACCGGCTCTCCTACCCATTCCCCCAGCCGACTGCCGTCCCTCTCCGTGCTGGCCCAGAGACCCAGCTGGCCCACCCCAGGTGGCCAGCAGACCAGCCTTCAGGCCCTCTCGCTGCTGTCCGGGGGCAGCATTTACACTGTCAGACTATGTGCAGAATGTGTGTGGGTTTTTTTTAATTCTTTAAAAATCTTTTATTTTATTTTTGAGAGAGAGAGAGAGAGACGGCGTGTGAGCAGGGGAGGAGCAGAGAGAGAGGGAGACACAGAATCCAAAGCAGGGTCCAGGCTCCGAGCCTTCAGCCCAGAGCCTGACGCGGGGCTCGAACTCACGGACTGTGAGATCATGACCTGAGCCAAAATCGGACGCTTAACCGACTGAGCCACCCAGGCGCCCCTTGAACGGTTTGCTCAAACCAACTCATGTTTTTCCTCCACACCCCACGGAGGTGGCCCTTCTTATTGTCCCCATTTTACAGATTAAGCATTGAGCCTTAGAGAGACCGAGAGGCCTGAGGAGGGTCACGGACGTGGAAACGGAGGGACGTGAGGGCGAACTTTAAATTCTGCTCTCTCGAACTGTAAAGCTCGGGATGAAAACTGGTTCTCTAGGTCCTGAAGCTCTGCCTTCACTGAGGCCTGGAAAATTCTGAGGAAGGGGAAATCATGCCCCTTCCAGGGATCTGTGGAGGGCTTTGCAAAAGACACCCAGGGAGGAAAGAATTTTCTCATTTCACACTGGAGCTTTGTAAGTTGCGACTTTAGTGGGGAAGAGGCAGGGAGAGCGGTTTGGGGTGGAGACACCCTCAGACACGGACAGAGCTTCTACGGCAGAGTGTAGTTTTATTAACCGGTAGGCGCTTGCCAGGCAGGGACATAACACCGTGCCAGTGCCCAAAGGCAACCTGTCTTGTCTCCACGTGTCCTGCCCCCAGATAAGGAAGCAGAAAGGTCTGGGAGCCAAGAGGCTGTTATCATCCCACCCAGACCTCCAGGTTCTGGCCCAAGATACTTCCTTGCATCTTGCGAAAGCCTGTCCATGGGATCCGTTTCACCTCTTCCTCCCACCTACATGGGATGCGGGTCCTTCGGGAGAGGGATGTTGTCCCCAGACCTGCCTGCTGGGACTGTCCCCAGATTTGAGGAGATCTTGGATGCACAGCACCGTCGGACAGAAACAGAATTCGAACCACAGATGTAACCCTAACGTTTTCGAGTAAAAAGTAAAAAGAAACTGGTGACATTAATTTTTTTTATTGTGGTAAAAAAAATTGTAACGTTAAATTTACCATCTGAACTATTTTTGAGTGTATCTTGCAGTTGTCTTAAGTATATTCACATTGTTATCTAAATAATATAAAATTATATACCTAGAGGTTTTACGTTTTTTCTTACGAGGCCCTTAAGATCGGATGTGTTTGGGGGCCTGGGTGGCTCAGTTGGTGAAGTGTCCAACTCTTGGTTTTGGCTCCGGTCATGATCTCACGGTTGGTGACTTCGAGCCCCACGTCAGGCTCTGTGCTGACTCTGTGGAGCCTGCTCGGGATTCTCTCTCTCTTTCTCTCTCTCAAAAATAAAAATAAATAAACTCAAAAAAAATTTTTAAAAATCTGGTGTGTATTTTTGCCCTGAGAGCATGTCTCAATTCAGACGCTAAATTTTCAATACAAATACTAAATCTCCATTTAGATTTTTATTTTATTTTATTATTTTATTTTATTTTATTTTGTTTTATTTTATTTTGTTTTGTTTTGTTTTATTATTTTAATGTTTATTTATTTTTGAGAGAGACAGAGACAGAATGTGAGTAGGTTAGGGGCAAAGAGAGAGGGAGACACAGAATCCGAAGCAGGCTCCAGGCTCTGAGCCATCAGCAGAGCCCGACGAGGGGCTCGAACTCAGGAGCTGTGAGATCATGACCTGAGCCGAAGTCGGACGCTCCACCGACTGAGCCACCGAGGCGCCCCTCTCTATTTAGATTTTTAAAAGTGTTCTGTTGACAAGACAGGCTCACACACCTAAGGAGTTCCAAGCATACTTCAAGTTTTCCAATACATTGTCGGTTTTTAGATTTAAACGAAGTGAAATTAAATAGAACTAAAAAAATTCAGCCCCTCTGTCACACAAGCCCCACGTCAAGCGCTCAACAGCCGCATGTGGCTGGCGGCCTCCCTGTTGGACAGCGCAGGTCGAGAATTTCTAGAAAGTGCTTCGGAAGCGGTAGCATGGTTGTCCTTTGGGAGAGCACAAATTGGGAAATGGAAGTTTCTCCCCCTCGGCCCCCAGCAGAGCCCACGCGGGTCCACAGAGCCAGCCGGCTCATGTCCCCCCTCCCCCCACCCAAGACAAACGTTCTCAGCTTGAATCTCTCTCCCCCTTTGGCACAGGCACGAGAGAGAGAGAGAGAGAGAGAGAGAGAGAGAGAGAGAGAGAGGTTTCTGCATGAGGCCGCTGACCCGAGTTAATGAGGAGACTGGGCTGGAAGGGGAAAAAGACTTCAGACTGAAAATTAAGAATCACCCTGCTTATTTTATTACTGGAAGATCATTTCAACAACTTCCTCCAGGAAATTGCAAAGGGAAGTCATTATCCAAAAAGGACGGGGAGAATGCACGTGAAACCCAGATGCAGCCCCCCCCTCCCCTCCCCTCACCCCACCCCTGCGCAGGGCAGGCTGGGGGTGGGGGTGGGGGCAGTACCGAGTGTTTACTAGGTCATTTAACCAGGTTCCTATTTTCCAAAGTTTCCTTTTTCAAGATTATTTGTTGACCTTAATTGTTGCCATGCCCAGGAGATGCGGCCCTGAGTTTCCTCCTGCAGCCCAGCCCTGGGGTCAGGGCGGGCTCCCTCTAATTGCCTGTGTCCTGCCTTTCCCCTCGGGTCTCCAGGGCAGGCCCATTCCCACATATGCTTCCAGAACCATCTTAATAGAGGGGCCTCAGCGCCCAGCTGACGACATATGTTTCGCTGCTTGCCGGGGTCGGCCAAGCGTGCAATATCACGTTACATGAATGGGAAGGTCAGTCCCAAACAAGCTGCTTTTTACAAGCGCTGGCTTAAGGATTTGCTGCTAAATAGGGCTTACATGTAGGGGGTGAGTGGGTAATGGGGGTCTTGGGGAGCCCTGTTCTCTGTCTGCGTTTTTGCATTGATTGGAAAGTTTTCCGTCTCCCAGGACAACGCGGCTCCGTTAAAAAGACGCCTTTCCAGCCACTGGCGTTCCCGGACCCGGGTCAGCATCTGCTTTGGAGGCAGGGAAAACATGGGTTCGGATCTCCTGATGTCTGGGCCTGGAAAGGGCAGGGTGGGGGGGGACCCGTGGTCCTCCGCTCGCAAATGCCTTCATGCTCCATTAACCTGGTGCAGGCCCGAGGGGCAGATGGGCCAGGCGGACCGAGAGAGAGGGGCCTGCGGCTTCCCTCACCTGGCCCGGCTCCAGGGCAGATGGGGGACGGGCACGCGGAGGGCCGCCGCTCGCCCGCCGGGGTCCCGGAGCTCCCCAGGCCCACAGAACACGCCGGCACAAAGTCCACTCCCGAGGTCATCGGAGGGGACCGATGAGGTCCCAGGCCCGCCCTGGACCCTGCGCGACCAGCCCAGGGCCTGGAGAACATTCCGGCCAGAAATCAAAACGGCGTGGGTGAAGGTGAGGGCGGTTACTGAGCCCTTTCTACCTCCTGTGCCGTCCACGGGGCGTGACACGGAGGAGGAACGAGTTTAATCCTCTCAAAAGTCCAGGGAGGCCAGCGCCCCGCCCACGCCCGGCCCACCGCAGAGCCTGGAGAACCGGGCAGAGCAGCAGAAATAACTTTGTCAAAGTTATTCCTCCCTCCGTCCCTCGGTCCCCGCCCTGCTTCCTTCCTTCCCTCTTCCCCCCCTCCCATCTTTCCTTTCTTTTCAGTGATAAACGTGGCTTTAAAAAAAAGCGGATGATACAAAAGTAGGACCTAAAAGCATCCGAAACCGATGCCTCATTCCTCTCCTCTCGCTGCTAACCGTTTGGTGAGGGTCGTGTGCGCACAGTTTCTAGTAGTCAGTCACTCATTCATTCGACAAACACCGACTGAGAAGGCAGTACATGTCCGGGGCTATGCCAGGGGTGTGGCTGGCTGACGTTTGGGGTCAGATACTTCTCTGTGCAGGGGGCTGACCTGGGCCTTAGAGGGTAGTTAGCAGTATTCCTGGCCTCTAGTTCCAGTAGGTTCCCCTCCCTCCCCCCCCCCCCCCCCCCCGAGTTGTGATAGCTAAACATGTCTGCAGATGTTGTCACATGTCTCCTGGGAGCCAACATCACCCAGACGAGGACCCCTGGGCTAACGAGCGTGGCCGTGCGCGGTTCTCAGCTGCTTCTTGCCCGTCGCACTGTCACAGCACCCTGACACTGTGGTCGCACGTTCCTACCTCCCTCTTTTGTATCGCACTCCAGAGGATGGAGGTGTCAGAACGTCCCCAGCAAGCCTCCCGCGACTAGACACGTTGGGCCGCCTCCAGTCAGATCCGGTCAGAATCGATGCCAGAGCGAACATCCTTGTTCATACCAACACCTGTGTCCGCACATTCTAGTATTTCTTTCTTTCTTTTTAAAAAATTTTTTTGTATCTTATTTTTGAGAGAGAGACAGAGTGCAAGCTGGGGAGGGGCAGAGAGAGGGGGAGACGCAGAAGCCGAAGCGGGCTCCAGGCTCCGAGCTGTCAGCGCAGAGCCCGATGCGTGGCTCGAACCCACGGACCGCGAGATCGTGACCTGAGCCATGACTGAGCCGACCGAGCCACCCAGGCGCCCCGCACATTCTAGTATTTCTATCGTCGGATTCTTTTGAGCAACATTGTTGGCTGAAAGGTGCCAGCGTGTCAATATTTGCTACAAACTAACATCCACCAACATCCACCAACAGCCACTCCAGAAAAGAGGGTTGTAGTCATTTGGCCCCCACACCGAGTGTTCCATTCGCTGACATGCGTGGAAGCCGTGAGGAAGATGGTTGTGAGGAAAGGGTGTTGAACACGTTAGAAGAAAAGAGACGATGTCATGTTTCATTCGGGAGGGCCCTTGGGCCTTTTGTTTACGCTTGGCTATTCATGTCTGTTTTCAGCTAAAGAAGCATGACTACTCAAAGTGGCAATTTCAGATTTTCCAATTTGCGTTTGTGCTTCCAAAAGATTAGCTGTTTCGTAAACTCAAAGCGGGGTTCTGTTTTGGGGACCCTGTTACAAGCTGGGGCTGCCCGACTGGTGCAAACTCAGGGGTCCTCTGCCATCCCCAGGAAGACGCGAGCTCTGAGCCCTAGGAGGTGCGGATGTCCAGTACGTCACCTCCTGCCTCCAGAGGCCCGTGCTCCCCAGGAGCACTGGGTGTGCTAAGGAGGACGGCTCCCCGAGCCTGCCTCCTTCCCAGTCCCACCAGAATCACCTGCTGAGAGTCTGGGGCTCCAGCCGTACCGAGGCACGCCTGCCAGGGTCAGGTGCACTTTAACAGCCCTTTGGAGTATCTTTCTAAATATGTTTTCAAGTTTATTTATTGATTTTGAAAGAGAGATGGGGGAGAGGGGCAGGAGAGAAGGAGAAAACTCCAAGCAGGCTCGGCGTTGCCAGTGCTGAGCCTGACATTGGGCTCGAACCCACGAACCCGTGAGACCGTGACCTTGACCTGAGCCGAAACCAAGAGTCTGATGCTTAACTGACTGAGCGACCCGGGCGCCCCATTTAAGCAGCTTATTTACCATCCTTCTTCAGCCTTCAGGTTGCCCTGTGCTCAGCTCAAATACTCCGTCTTAATTAAAGTAATTTGAGGGGGGCCTGGGTGGCTCGGTCGGTTAGGCATCCGACTCTCGATTTGAGCTCAAGTCATGATCTCACCGTCGTGGGATCAAACCCCGCCTTGGGCTCTGCGCTAAGCAAGGAACGTGCTTGGGATTCTCTCTCGCCTTCTCTCTCGGCCCCTCCGCTCCTAAAATAAATAAATAAACATTGCATAAACGAATTTGAAACAATGAATTATTTTTCCTGTTTGAATAAAAATAGGCAAGAGAAAATTATCTTTATAGGATGGCAGGATAACGCTGCTCCTGCCCGCTTGATAAGAGTGGGACTGTCCGGTCTTTACAAAGAATTATTCCGATGATACACTCTGGTCATCTATTTGAAAAATTAAATGCGCCAAAAATTAAATATAGCTAAATCGTGCATATGGTACAGAATTCCAAAGGCACAAAAAAGTTCCACTGAGTGCTTCATCATCTCTGTTCTCACCCAATGGCCCTCCCCAGCATCACTCGCTGTTACTATTGGCTTGGCCCGTATGAAATGGTCCACATTTACTGGGTTTTTTTTTGTTGTTTTTTTTTTTTGCCAACAAAAAGTGGTAGTTTCTGATGATTCAATCTGTAATTCCAGGTTTCTTGTCCAGGCACTCCGCACGCATAAATGTGCACATGGGTAGAATATTCCTGTTTTCTTTTTTTTTTTTTATATGAAAACTAACAAATGAGAAGCAATGGTTTTCATCTTGCTTATTTTGCACTTAATGTTTCTTGAAGATTCTTCATCTCTGTAAACAAAAAGATCCTCATTCTCTCTCTCTCTCTCTCTCTTTTTTTTTTTTTTTTAACATTTATTTATTATTGACAGACAGAGAGACACAGAGCGTGAGCAGGGGAGGGGCAGAGAGAGAGGGAGACCCAGAATCCGAAGCAGGCTCCAGGCTCCGAGCTGTCAGCACAGAGCCCGACGCGGGGCTCGAACCCACCAACCGTGAGATCGTGACCTGAGCCGAAGTCGGTCGCTTGACCGACCGAGCCACCCAGGCGCCCCCCTCATTCTCTTTTTAACAGCCACAGAGTATTCCTTTGGATGGGTATTTCATTACCCATGCAACTAGCCCTGGATGGTGCACGATTAGATCGTTTCCAGTAGGCACACTTTCTTCTTGCACACACGTTCGGTCTCACAAGTTGGGGTGTGTGCGTAGGATAAATTATTTGAGCTGGGATTGCTGGGCCAAAGGATGTGTGTCTTTTTAACTAAGAAATCCATTGCCTAATTGTCCTCCGTAGAAGCTGTATCAGCTCCTGCCTCGAGGAGCCTGAACGGAGCCCAGCGTGACACTGTGCTCGATGTTTAAGGTCTACCGAGCAGCGAAGGTTCCCTGTGGCTCAGGGAAGGGGGGCAATGCCGGGGGCAGCCTGGGAAACGTGGGTTCTTTTGACGAGATGCCAGGTCCAGTTCTGCCGCCTCCGAAAGACAGAGGAGGACAGAGAGGCCCCCTTCTCCGCAAAGCTGCCTCTTAGCCTGACACGCTGTGGGGGAGGGGAGGAAGGACACCTCCATTAGCTGATGAAGAGCTTCCTTCTCTCCCAGCTCTCCCCTGGTCCCACTCGAAAAGAGAATCGCCCAGAAGGTGTCCAACCTCAGGAGCCCACTTCACAAGCGCTTGGTAGAAGACGCTGTTGACGCAATATGTCCCTCTAGTTGGGGACACGGAGGCGTGTCACAGACTGAGCGTCATGAGGTTGCACCCAGGAAAGAGTACCTGCTTTACCCGTGTGCTCTGCTTAACCAGTTGACCATCACTAGGCTAGGGGCGGACAGGCCAGCGGCTGATCTTGGAAACCTGTCAAATTCTTTGACATTCTCCCTGCAGAAGGGGAGGCTGACGCCCTCCCCTTGCGAGTGGGCCACACTCAGCGGTGGAACGATGGCACGCGGCTTCCCGGGCCGAAGTCACACAAGGCACTGTGGTTTCCACTGGTTCCCTCCTCTTGGATTGCTGGCTCGGGAGGTCGCCGGCTGCCATGCCGTGAGGGCACTCAAACAGCCCATGGAGAAGCCCGCATGGGGAGGACCCAAGGCCCCTCTCATCAACACTTGGCACAAACTTGTCAGCCATGGGAATGGGCATGCCTGTATCCATCCGCTTAGCCAACTTGTGCTGAACCCCCGCAAAGTCCCAGGCACCATGCAAGGCTCTGGGCATACAGGTGAGAGCAAACAAACATCAACCCTGAACGAGGCCCACTACCACTCACTTCTTGAACGTGCCGGGATCCTTTGTACCCCGGGGCCTTTGCACACGACGTTCCCCACCTCTGTGGAGATCGCTCCCACCCTGTCCCCCATCTCAGGGCGCGGGAAGCTGCTTGTCACTCTCTAGGTCTCTGTTTAAATGCCTCCCTCCCAGAGGGGGCACATCTTCACCCGAGTTCTGTATTCAGCACTGTTTGTTTCTTCCATGCACTTCTCACAATTGTAGTTATGCTACCTGTTAGATTAGTTTCCTCTTTCTTCCCTGCCTTCCCCATTAGAATGTAAGCCCCGCCTACAAGGGGAGGGATGGTGTCTCGAGCACCAAGTAACCTCAGGCACAAAGGGTATCTGGTACCAAAAAAAAAAAAAAAAATGTTGGGCGAAATAATGAATGAATCTGTTAGTCGCTGTATATTCTTTACCTGATTTAGTCTTCACATCACACGTCAAGGAATTGTTGGCCTCACGATTGCCTGTGCGCGATCATCACCCCACACCATCCCCATTCGCCCACACACAGCTCTTCCTTCCTGGGGAGCCGGGTCCACCCTTTTGTGCTCAGGGAAGGTGACACCTCTCCAGCCCAGCCCAGGACATGGAGGAGGATGGTTCTGCATCAATTATGGCAACTCTATTCCTCTTCTCGATGGCTGATACGGGCATCTGCCAATGATGCGGTCACGACCAACCAGGTTTCACAGGGAGCCTCCTGGGGCGGTGCTGCCCGAACCAGAACTTGCCCAGGAAATTCTGGGCATCTCTGTCGATGTGGACTCCGACTGAGCACATCTGGGGTGGGACACAAGATCCTAGTGAGACCCGCCCGCCGATGCCCCCGGCAGGTGGACGGCACCTTGAGTTATGAGGTCATAAGGAGTTTGTGGGAAAAGCTTTCCTCCCCAGTGGAAAGATACCCGGGAAGAAAAGCAGGCTTTTCGGCGGTTGTTGTGCGAACACAGGCTGCTGGGAGCTGAGCTGCAGTTGTGATCGCCCACAGCGGGATAACCTGGGACCAAACCGACCTGAGGACCGGGACAGAGGAAAATACAGAAAGTCCGGGTCTGGATGATATCGCGAAGTCTCTTCGCCAACCTTGGAATTGCTCGTGTAAGACAATAAATGCTGATTTTTTTTTTTTTTTTTTTTTAGAAAGCCACATTGAGTTTGGGATCTCATTACTTGCAGCCTAAAGCATCGTAGCTGCAACTTGGTACAGAGCAAAAAGATGAACCTTCGAACTGGACCCCTCTGGGGACTTAACTCTGCCCCCTTGGTGGCACTGCTGGCCCTCAACCTGACCAAGTTTCAGTTTCTTTGCTTATGCGATGGCTTGTTTTGAGCACCAGAAAGAGAATGTATGTACGCTCGAACCTTCTAGCACAGCACTGTCCAATGGAAATTGGTTGACGGAGAGCTTCCTTCTCTCCCTGCAAACCTCTCCCTGCAAACCACATAGGTACCTTTAACTCTCCTGATAGTCACATTCAAGACAGAAAAGAAACCAGGTGACATCGACTTTAATAACATTATTTATTTAGCTGAAAATATTACCATTTCAACATATAATAAAAAATATTTTAAAAAATGTATATATATTTGGTACGAGGTTTTTAAAAAAAATTTTTAATGTTTATTTTTGAGAGAGAGAGAGAGAGTGTAAGGAGGGGAGGGACAAAGAGAGAGGTAGACACAGAATCCGAAGCAGGTTCCAGGCTCTGAACTGTCAGCACAGAACCCGATGCCGGACTCGAACTCACGACCCGTGAGATCATGACTTGAGCTGAAGTCGGATGCTTAACCGACTGAGCCACCCATGCGCCCCGTTTAAAAAAAATTTTTTTGAATGTTTATTTATTTGTGACAGAGAGAGTGTGTGTGTAAGGAGGAGAGGGGCAGAGAGAGAGGGAGTAGGTGTTTTTTTTTTTAATGTTATTTATTTTTGAAAGAAAGTGAGACAGCAGGAGCAGGGAGGGGCAGAGAGAGAGAGAGGGAGACAGAGGATCTGAAGCGGGCTCTGTGCTGACAGCATGCCCGTGAGATCATGACCTGCGCGGACATCAGAGGCTTAGCCAACTGAGCCCCCCAGGCGCCCCAGGTACCAGAGTTTTGAAATACGGCGGATATTTCACACTACAGCCCACCTAAATTCAGATCAGACCAGCCACATCTCAGGTGCTCAAGAGCCGCATGTGGCTCCCTGCTGGTGTCTGAGCTTAGTTACAGCACAAGGCTGGGCTCATAACACCTAGTATAGAAATACGGATTACTTATGCTGCTCTTAACATGGGCAATGGAGAAGAGGCTTTGAATTGCCGAACACAGTGACCCTCAAGCTGGAAGCCACCTTGTGACGAAGTTCTGCCACTTCGGGTCCATTCTTAAAGCCCCGGGCGTCGCTCACCTGCCTGGCAGGCGGGGGAAAAGCGACACGAGCGGAGGCAGATGATAACATGGCACGTCTCGGCAGTCCCGATTGGGACGTACGCAGTGACTCACTCAAAGGTTTCCTGTAACACGAGAAATCAGTAACCTTCATGACTCCCTCTTTTCTGTTGGGTTGAGGCTGAACTGGGGCTTCTAAGCTCTCTGGGAGCCTGAAGCCACCTGAGCTCACCTGGCCCAGTCTTCCTCCTGCCCTGTTTTAGCAGCTGCAGGCCAGGCCTGGGGGGTTGACAAGGAGCAGGAGGCACAAGGAGGTGAAGGTGCCGAAATCGAGGGTTTGGGACCGTGTGGGCGGCGTCAGGCTGGCTGAGGCCACAGACACCCACAGTGCCCACGTCCCAAGCACTCGTGCCTCACAGAGCGCGTTCACACCTGCCATCGCTCAGTCTTTGCAACAACTCTGCGAGGTAACGAGGTAGACGATCGTTGGTTGTGTGTCCCCTGCGTCCCTTCCCATGTCTGCCTTGGGGCGTCTGCTCTCAACACTTTAGCAAGGAGGTCGTGGCTCCTCAGCCTGCGCCACAGGGCGCCCCGTGACGGGGGCCAGGCCGACCCGAAGGCCTGATTTCATTGGCTACAGCCGCTGGACCCAGGAGCCAGGCATGTCTTATGAGTCTGGCCAATCAGAGCAGTTAGACTTACCTGATGTGGTGAAGCTGGGAGGATGAATGGAGCGGATCTTCATCAAGGCTGGAGACAGGCGGAAGGATCCTCTCTGAGGAATAAGAGCATGTGACCAACTTGCCAGAGAAGAGGTAAAAGGCAGGGGATGGGGGAGGGAGACAAGGAGTGATAGCTCCTTTGAACCCCTGGATCCAGCCGAGCCTTAAGCCAGCCCCACCATTTCTCTTCTTTGCTGTCATAAACCTGCTTGGCATCTTCCACTTCTGTTACCTGAGGCTGGAGTTGTGTCACACGCAGCCAAAATAGCTCAACTAATATAAGTGTGGAATACGCCCTCTATTGCGTGAGTGGCCAGACCGAGGCAAAAAGCGTGTGTCTGATCGCTCCGGGGCCCCAGAATGCAGAGCCAGGATTTGAGTCCCCATTACTGGGCTTCTCATCCTACGCTCCTTTCACTACACCCCCACTGTACTTCGTCCGTATTACTTTCCTATGGCTGTTACAACAATTGGCCACAAACTCCGTGCCTTAAAACAACAGAACTGTAGGGGCACCTGGGTGGCTCCGTCGGTCGAGCGTCCGACTTCAGCTCAGGTCACGATCTCGTGGTTTGTGGGCCCGAGCCCCGCGTCGGGCTCTGTGCTGACAGCTCAGAGCCTGGAGCTGCTTCGGATTCTGTGTCTCCCCCTCTCTCTGCCCCTCCCCCACTCACTCACACTCTCTCTCTCTCTCTCTCTCTCTCAAAAATATTACTAGGGGCGCCTGGGTGGCGCAGTCGGTTAAGCGTCCGACTTCAGCCAGGTCACGATCTCGCGGTCCGTGAGTTCGAGCCCCGCGTCGGGCTCTGGGCTGATGGCTCGGAGCCTGGAGCCTGTTTCCGATTCTGTGTCTCCCTCTCTCTCTGCCCCTCCCCCGTTCATGCTCTGTCTCTCTCTGTCCCAAAAATAAATAAAAAACGTTGAAAAAAAAAAAATAAAAAAAAAATATTACTATTGTTTCAATAAACATTAAAAAAATGAAAACCAATAGAAATATACTCTTTCACAGATCTGCAAGTCGGACGTCAGAAAACACGATCAATTGATACACGAGGCTGAGGTCAAGCCATCGGTAGGTCCTTCCTCTCTTGGGAGGCTCTGGGGAGAATCTGTTCCTTGCCTTTTCCAGCTTCTGGTGCCTGCTGGCATTTCTTGGCTTGTGGCCACATTAGCCCAAGCTCTGCCTCCACCTTTGCATGGCCTTTTCTTCTCTTGTATGCGTTTGTCTGATCTCCCTCAGCTCTCTCTTACAAGGGCACTGCGATGGCATTTAGGGCCCACCTAGATAATCCTGGATTATCCCTTCAAATCCTTAACTTAATCGCACCTTCAAAGATCCTTTTTCCAAATACGATAACATTTACAGTTTCCGGAGATTAAGAGCTGATATCTGTGGATGGCCATTATGTAGCCTAAGACAGTGTCTAAATTCCCCAGGATTTAGTGCTCAGACGTGATGAATCAGTCCTGAAGAAACCTGCCCGGTATCCAGTCGTCCGGTCTCCCCAACCACATGGTTAGAATCTTCAGGGTCAGGCCCAGCCCAGCAGACGGTGCAGGCCAGGGGAGGACAGGGGTCAGTTCTGTTTCGCTTCCTGCCCCGCGGGGGCTGAGCCCTGAAGATCAGACGTAGTCAGGAGGTGATGTTGCTGGCAAATGATTGTGCCACTGTTTGTTTGTTTGTTTTTAATGGGCCCCTTTCTCATTTACTAAGGGGATGCCTGCTGTATACTTTGCCTTAACTTGCGTCTTTGGCCTGCAAGGAACAGTCCGTCACCACGGCTGGCCCACAATACCCGGGTATAACCCAACCCTGCACTGCGTGTCGGGCCCGCGCCTGGGGTTCGAATTCCCATTCTGCCAGCTCCCAGCTATGAACCTTGAACAAGTTGCTTAACGGCTCGGAGTCTACTTCACGAAGATGGGAGGCTCGTAGTACCTAAGGGCTAGGTTACTGTCTGGGTTACAGGGGAAAGAGAACGAGGATCGGGGCAACTTGGCAGTGAGCCTAGCACGCAGCCCTCGGTCAGTGTGAGGGGATCGTTACTCCCGCCACGTGGGATCCGCTTCGGCCTCTCTCTTTTCTCACTGCGACGGTCTCCCAAAAACTCAGGCCCACACCGTCTCAGTTGGCCAGCGACCCTGACCAACCCCAGAGCATCCTTGCCGCATCTGCCTTTGACCCCGTCTGCAGGCTTCTCTGGCGTTCTACCTCTCGGGGGAGAAGCCGGTTGGCACATCCCGGGGTTCTAGCAGCAGCCCCTGGGGGGAGCAGCTCCGTGCAAGGCTTCCGGGGGCGTGGTTGAAGCAGGCTTGGAGGCGGGGCTACAGGTGGGCTGAGGCTTGACTGGAGGTGCAGTGGGAGGCGGGGTCAGGAGCGCGGTTGATTGGTTGGGGTCGTGATTGGAGGCGTGGCTAAGGGCGGGGTTGGGGCTGGAGAGTCCCGGGTGCAAAGCTTGGTCTGGCTCCAGGGCAGGACCTGAGTGGAAAGGTGGGCAGTCGAGGGCTGGGGCATCTCGTCCACTTCTGTGAGTTTATTCACTATTGTTCACGCTGCTGGTTCTTACCCGCCCTCCAGTCTTCTGAAACCTCGTCGTATTGACCCTCACGACCCACACGACCTTCGCTTTTGGAGGACCCGTTTCGTTGCCTGCGCCCGGATGCGTGTGACTTTGCAAATCATTGCCTAAGCCTGGAGCTCCGCTAGCGTTCCTGTCCCCTTTCCTCCTTTGGAAACAACTAGAACAATAGCAAAAAAACGGTAATAATCATAATAGCAGCCAACGGGTTGGCTGCTTTTGCCAGAAACTGCCAGGTGCTCTTACGTGGATTAGCTCATTTCATATCACACACATGGGTGCGCGCACACACACACGCACACACACACACACTATATGGCAGGTGCTTTAAAAGCTCTGTAGTATCTATGATGACGCTGAGAGACTGAGAAGTCAAGTAACCGAATGTTAGCTTCCCTCTCTTGTTCAATAAACCCCTAATGAAAGAGAACCCATGGCTAAACCAGGCCGTCCCAGAGTACTACTCTAAAAATAAAACTGCCAATTGCCTTTTTTTTTCTGCTTACAGAGTCAACTCTGTTCACTATGAGAAAATTAGGAAGTAGAAAATCACTAAATTAGAAAAATAAAGAAAATCATAGTAACAGAAAATAAAAATCACCCATAGCATTTTAGTTACAAATTATTTCCGGTCTGTCTGTCTGTCTCTATCTGTACATCTTCTAGGGAATTAAATTTAAGCCATGATTTTTCTAGATACGTCTCCTGAGGCAAGGAAAATAAAAGTAAAAATAAACTCTTGGGATTTCATCAAAATAAAATGCTTCTGCACAGTGAAGGGAACATCACCAAAACTAAAAAGCGACCTACTGAATGGGAGAAGATATTTGCAAATGACATATCCCATAAAGGTTTCCAAAATATATAAAAACTTATAAAACTCAATACCCCAAAATACAAATAATCCAATTAAAAAGTGGGCAGACCACACGAACAGACATTTCTCTAAAGAAGACATCCAGATGGCCAACAGGCACATGAAAGGATGGTCAGCGTCACTGACCATCAGGGACCCGCAAATCAAAACTACATTGACATATCACCTCATAACCTGTCAGAATGGCTAAAGTAAAAAACACAAGAAACAACAAGTGTGGGCAAGGATGTGGAGAAAAAGGAACCCTCTTGCACTGCTGGTGGGAATGCAAACTGGTACAGCCACCGTGGAAAGAAGTATGGAGCTTCCTCAAAAAATTAGAAATAGAATTGCCTTATGATCCATCATTGCGCTATTGAGTACCCCCCAAATACAAAACACTAATTCAAGGGGCGCCTGAGTCGGCAGCCAGTCGGCTGAGAGCCCCACTTTGGCTCAGGTCATGATCTCCCCGCCTGTGGGTTTGAGCCCCACGTCCGGCTCTGTGCTGACCGCGCTGAACCTGCTTCGGATTCTCTATCTCCCTCTGTCTCTGCCCCTTCCCTGCTCACAAATTCCCTCTCTCGAAAATAAATAGATGAAAAAACCTAAGAAAACAAAAAACACAAATTCAAAGAGATATACGCCCCCTTGTGCCTACAGCAGGGTTAGTTACGGCCCAGGTGTCCATCGACTGACCAATGGATGATACAGACGTGGAATAGACATACGCAATGGAATATTGTTCAGCCATAAAAAAGAATGAAATCCTGGCAGTTGCAACAACACAGATAGAGTGAACTAAGCCAGCGAGAGCAAGCCAAACACCGTCTGATTTCACTCATTTGTGGCACTTAAGAAACAAAGCAAATGAGCAAAGGGGGGTGGGGGGGGGGAAGAGACAAACCAAGAAACAGACTCTGAAACTGTAGAGAACACACTCGGGGTTACCAGAGGGGGTGGGGCTGGGCAGGGATGGGAATTAGGGAATGGCGATTAAAGAGGACACTTACCATGATGAAAAGAAATAAAGGGAAAAGAATTTCAAGCCATGATTGTTTTTTAACGTTTATTTATTTATTTATTTTGAGAAAGAGTGAGACAGAGTGTGAGTGGGGGAGGGGCAGAGAGCGGGAGACACAGAATCCGAAGCGGGCTCCAGGCTCCAAGCTGTCAGCACAGAGCCTGATGAGGGGCTCGAACCCACAAATCGTGAGATCACCACCTGAGCCGAAGTCGGACGCCCAACCGACTGAGCCACCCAGGCGCCCCAAGATTTTTTTTTTTTTTTAACAGTGGAGACTCCTGGCTTTCCTGCTCTTACCTGCAGATGTTTGCTGAATGAATAAGGGCAGCCGTGAAGGCTGATGCTGTGGCTGTTTCCCCCAGCCCCCTCCCCTCCAATTAAGAGCGGACCAGTAGGAATGTCCAGTGGTTTTGCGAAGCCATTTCATCACGCTGTGGTCCTGTGGACAATTAAAACAGATTCTGCTGACCGGGAACAGCTCCCACCCCTGCCCCCACCCCAATTCGGTCTTCAGAGTCCTTTGCTTGGCAGGAAAACGCTGCCCCCTCCTGGCTTAGACGGACGGGCACACCGGAGACCAGGCTGCAGACCAAAACGACCTTCATTAAATCTGAACAATAGGTTCAAAGAAGACCGAAGAATAAATTAGGGCAAACGGGGCTGGGTAAGAGGATGCCACTGGGTGGAAATAAAGATTTCGCAGTAACTTCTTCACTTAATGAGACTCACACAGTCCCTTTGGGGAAACCGTGGCATAAGCTACCTGTTGCACAACCCTGGATGTTGCTGGGTACGGACTGTCCTCTACGGAAGAGTCTGGAAGAGCCCTTGGGGTCCGAAGAGGCACTGATTCTGAGAAGTCACACGATCTCCAGAAGGGCCCCGCGTCCCTAAAGGTGGGGCAGAATCAGGAGGCCCCCACCCCAGTGATGGGGTCCTTGGGCTGGAGGATGAGCCAACGTGCCTCCGTTTCGGTTCTGTGCCCCTTTGCCCGGTTTCAAAACCTTCCCCACCTGTGTCTTTCCCCATGCAAATGAACAGCAGGAAAAGCTGGCCCAGGGAGATTTCATAGCCAAGCCCGAAGCGGGCTCCTTCCAAACTGTTGGCACGACACCGGCTTCCAGAAGGCTCGCCAAACTTCCTTTCTCCCCCACCCCCCACCCCCAAAAGCCAGGACTCCTCTGTCTGCTGCCTTTCTCCCTGGGCATCCTTCGAAAGGCGGAGTGCGGGGAGTCCACCATAGAAAATGTGACCCATGACGCTGGTGTTCTTCCCAAGGGCAGAGCTGAAGCCAGAAGGCATTTGCAAAGAAAGTTCCTCTAGGTCCCACCCCCGGGGGACCAGATGATGCCTGGTGCGCATGCTGAACAGCCCGCCTGGGAGAACCCAGAGGTCAGGTGTGGCGCGGAGGGGGAGGGGGACACGGCCAAACTACGTGCCTTTGCTCTCCTGGTTCTTTTTTTCTCCCACCATAATTTTTTTTTTTTTTTAAGTTGAGGAGTGGTTGACATACTCTTCCGTCTCTAATTTTGTTCTGGTTCTAATCGGGGCTCCAGAAACCGGCATCCTGGCCGAGGGGTGGACAGCCTTCCTCGTGCTTCTTCGCCCACCCTCTGCACTCGTTAGCCGGTATCTGCTTCACCAGCCTGTGAGCCCCGCGGTCTGGGGCGCTGTCTGCTCTGTGGGCGTCTCCCCGGAGCCCAGCACAGCGCCTGGCCTGCCCGCCTTCGTTGGAGGAACGTGGGGAGAGCGGCCTTGAGTCGGGAGAAACGGCTTCTCCTAAGTGGGCCTCCATCACCTTGGGGAAAAGGAGGGAAGTGGACAGGATTTTCTCGGCTACGCGCCGGCCCGACAAAGTCCTTGCTCCCCCGGGCCTTACAGTTCTACTGGGGAAGACGGGGATTAAAGAAATTTCGGTAGTAATTAATTTCAGTTGGCAAAGTGCTCCTGAAGGAGAGCATCGGGGATCCTATGGAAACTACGCAGCTCCAGCTTGAGTAGGAGATAGCGGGACCTCCAGAAAGGGAAGAGCATTCCCAGAGAAGGAACGGCATAGGCAAAGGCCCCGAGGCAGCTTGTGGGGCATCTATTTGCTTTTCTGACGAAGAGGTTGGATGCATCTGGTCGCGTTTGTTCCTCCCTCCGCTGTCAGGAGTGCAGAAGCCGATGGCCAAGAGGGTGTCCCTCTTCTCACAGCCGAAAGGAAGGGCCACCGGGAACCTGCCTCACCAGCGCTGCTGAGCCACCGAACTGGTCCCTGCAGCCACCTCCCAGGTCCTTGTCACGTGAGAAAACAAGGATTTTTCTGTTAATTTGCAGCCGCAGGCATTTTCTCTCTGAAAGAAGGAGAGAAGGCTGGCAGCTTTCCTAACTAGCCAGGCTTGTAGATGTGGTCAGGTGGCATCATTCACAACAAAGTGGGTTCAAGTGCAAATGAAAAGCTCCCCGTTCCCATCACCCTGCCCGGGAGCCAGAGCCCTGGGCCCCTGGCTGAGGACCCCTTCTCCCAGCAGAGTTGGTGTAATCCTCAGAGAAAACATCACCCCCAGGGAACACTCAGTTCCCTCCCCTGGGGAGTCTGCCAAGTGCTAGGAACTATGACCATGACGGAGGGGAAGGGAAGTCCCCGCTCTCCTGTCCGACATGCTCACACAATCCCGGTTCTGCCTGTCGCCTTCTGCTCTGCAGCCGTGGCCCGCCCTCCACCCCCAGGGGGTCACCCTGCTCCTGTGTGGGGTCAGCAGGTCTAAGGTCTACACAACTCTCGCAGCTGGGGTGTCCTGGCAGGGCTGTTACCCCAGTTTCCTCACTAATTACACTGCGGCATTGTTTCCTGAACAGAGAAACTTGTATAATTTGGGCTATAAAACATCTCTTTGAGTTTCCCCCGAGTCTGCTGTGATGATAATAATGAAACGGACCGCGCACATGAAGGTCTTCGTCCCCACAGCTCAGCGTTGGCAATAAACAAATCGTAATTATGTATCTCAGCAGGCCCCCTCCCTTTTCTCCCCCCTTTTCCCACTAGGGAAACTGAGGCAAGAAGGAGGTCAAGTGCTTGGCTCCAGGCTATGGCTTCTCTTAGCCGCCTGCTGTGACTTTCACTGCGCCCATAATTAGAGCCCTGCTGGGAAGCCACGGGAGGTTTGCAAGGGCACCCCCGCTGCCAGACGTCTGCCCCCTCGCGCAAGCAGCTCGTGTGAACAGAGGCGACGCTGGGGTCTGGCTCTAGCTGGATGAGGCCCTTTATGTATCCCGACCTTGAGTGGCCAGGGTGCCTGCCTCTTACCTGTGGGATCGACACGCGTGTCCCCGGCTAGAGTGGGAGCTTGCCGAGGCAGGGATCAGGCCCGCCGCACCCGGTCTGTGCCAGGCAGTGTCCAAGAGCGTGCCTGCACGTTTCACGCGCGAGAGGAGGCGTGCTCACAAGGCTGTGTGCCGTGGTGGGGGGACACGTCCCCTCTCTCCTGCACAGCCGCACCCCCCTTTTCCTCCTCACCGGTGACTTCTTGTCCGGGGCAGCAACCGTGACAATGTGCGCTTCTGCAAGCCGCTGGGGCGGGTGTGGGCAGGTGATGGCTGTTCTCTTAGCTCTAGGTGAGGTGGACCCCTTGCCCCCGGTCCCCCAACTATCACGAGGGGCAGAGCAGAACCTGGAGCCCAGGATTTGGTCTTTATGGCTCTTTCTTCTGATCCCAAGACTTGGGGGTCCTTGCTCATTCAGTTCCAAGAGGCCCTGACACCTGCTGCTTAGGTGGTGACCGTACCAATAACAGGAAAGATACTCCTAATAACGGCAAGCAATTATTGAGCACTTCCTGTATGCGGGGCCCTGTGCTCAATGCTTTCGGTGCCTCCGTGCTTATAAGACAGGTGCTGTTCATACTCCCATCTTGCGGATGAAAGTGGGGCTCAGGTAGGGCATGGGACTTGCCCAAGGTCACACAGCGATGAAGCGGCAAGGCTGGACGAGGACCTGGGTGTCTCTGGCCCCTGGGTCGGAATTAGCGACGGTGATCAGTGACGTGTGTTGGGGACTCGCCAGCCACGGGGCTGGGATTTATTTGCAGGGTTTCATGTCGCTCTCCGAACAGACCGTGAAGCCAGGGCCATCTCCGGACTTGTGTGGGGGCTCCATGCACTTGCCTTCCGGGCCCCGCCGCCCATATCCTCTCAAACTCACTTAAGGACATACCATCAGGTTTTGTGGATGTGACGTAAGCCGTTATACGTTTCGAGTTCGTGGTATTTTGAGCCAAGTAATTTTTATTTTTTAGATCTCAAAACTTCTTCTGTTCCCACTATGCCTTTTTGACAGGCTGGCCGTTGTAGGATGCTGGTTCTATTATTATTGCAGAAGAGGTTCTGTAAGCCCTCTGCCAGGGGGCAAGGGAGTGGGGACTGGCATCCTGTCTGTCTGACTCTGGGACCCAGGTCCTGGCCACGGGGCCCCGCCTTGGGGGTGGCCCGGTGAGTCCTTGGACGCCTCTCAACGCTCTCCTCTCCTTCCAGGCCAGAGGTAAATCTTGCATGAGGACAGTGATGGTGTTTCCAAACCCTGAATGTGGCCTTACCTGCAAATTTAGGTGAAGGGCCCAGGCCCAAGAAGGCTCTGGAATTTTAAATGTGAGAAGTCCAAGAGCCAAAGAGGGGGCAGCCTGCAGGGCCAGGGAGAGGTGGGGCCGTGGGGAACCATTGCTGTGAAGTCGGGGTCCCCACAGGTCCCCACGCTGCGGGAGGGAAGGGCCAAGGGGTTCACCGTCCCCGGTCCCCAGCTTCTCCTGGGGGGGGGTGCTCCTGTGACTGATCGCCTTCCAGAAGGCACCGAGAGCCCTGGGCAGCGATCCAGCCAATCTGGCGTAAGACCTGGGCAGCGGTGGACCTCAAGGCGACCCTGGCTCTGTACCACCTGCACGGGAGCTTGGGGAGAAGACTCAGGAGATGGGCCCCGCCCCCAGCCCCACCCACCCGTGCAGGTGGCCTATTCAAGACCCTTATCAATGGCTGCTGGGAAGAAAGGGATAAGATGTGCGGGAACAGAGCCTCACTCTCAACCTGCTTGTCGATCTGGCTCTTCCTGGGCCTTGGTGTTCATCCCAGCAGTAAAAGTCACGATTTTCTTTCTTTCTTAATAATATTTCGAATTGCAGAAATAACACGTGCTCGTCCTTCAGAAATACAGAAATTAACCGATGAGCCAAACAGAGACAACCGCTATCCCCACTTTGCTGTTTATTATTATATGATAATTATTATATATAATAATATATTTAATAGTATGATATGTTATATAATAATAAAAATAACAATGCAAAATAATGGCAACTGCAATTTATTGAACACTTATCGCTGCCCCACCCCAGGCTTGGTGTTTTGCACGTCGTAGCTCATTTAATCTCGCCAACAATCGTGAAAAGTGAGTTACTATTTTTATCCCCATTTTGCAGATGAGAACATTGATGTTCAGAGACTTGAAGCTCCGCCCTCAAGGGCACCCAGCCCATAAAAGGAGAAGCCAGGAGTCAAAGGCAGGGGGCCACTCCTTCCAGGCATCCGGACTCTTCTAGAATCACTCCGTTACGCTGTCCACAACAATGGAGCCCTCCTTTTTACGGGAGCTTTTTACCAAACATGTGACAGGGTATAGCCTAGTGAACTTTCCCAAAGTGAACTCACCGCGTCCCCGGCATGTGTGAAGACACAGAAGGTCCCCTGGCCACCTCCCCCCCGACCTTCCCCAAGGGGATCCTACGGGTTTGAAACCTGCTTCTGTCCATTTGACGGCGCGTTGAGAATAGCTTTCTGCTCTGATTGACTGGGGCGTCTTCGGTTTGAATGTCCTACCGCTCGCTACACCCAGCCCCCCCCCCCACCCCCCCGTTGTCAGCACTGGGGGCTGCTTCTGAGCGTCAAAGCCTGACTTTCGCGGCCCTTCATACGGCACAGCGGCCCCACGCTGCTGCCGCTGGACTCTGGCCTTTTCTTCAAGTCCTTGGGCTGGTGCAGCCCATCGGCCTGGCGGCCACGTCTATATTTATACACTTAGACACATCGCGCCCCCTCCGCCTCCACTGCCTGGAGCTGTTTTCCTGGTCAGAGCTCAGGAAGGAGGTCCGGGCTTGGGCGGGATGCGGGGGTGGGGGGGGTGGGGGGGGTGGGGGGGGCGCAGATTTAACAGTCAGCGACCTGTGCGCAGGGATCAAGGAACGCCCTCCACTTCTCCGAGTAATGGAGACACAGCGACGTCTTTGCCCCTAAAACACGTTCTGCAAAACACACACATTTCTACCCTTTGCCAGAAAACCGTGGGAAACCAGTGTTTCACTTTGGCAGGTGAATATTGGACCGACTGCGACAGCCTCCCCGGCTCAGCTCACAGAGGAACACGGATGTGGTTTTATAGGTCTTGGAGCAGGGTCCCTCCACCGGGCCCTACCGGGGCCAGAAGCCTCTGTCTCGTGGGGGCTGTCCTGTGTGCTACAGAATGCCTGGCGGCCTCCCTGGCAGCATCCCCTCCCTGTCCCCAACCGTGACCACCAAGAAACGTGGCCAGACATCGTCAGGAGACCCGTGCGGCCCCAGCCTCCCCTCGCCACGCTCTCCTTTGAGAACCACTATTCTAGACGCCAGCTGCTTTTATTCAATGTGGGACGTGTTGTTTTAAATACAGTTTGTAAATGTTTATTTACTTTTGAGAGAGAGAGAGATAGAGAGTGAGCGGAGGAGGGGTAGAGAGAGAGGGAGACACAGAATCAGAAGCAGGCTCCAGGCTCTGACCCATCAGCCCAGAGCCGGACGCGGGGCTCGAACTCATGACCGACTGAGCCACCCAGGCACCCCCCCCCCCTTTTTTTTTTTCAGACCAGAGAGTGAATATTATAGCTTGTGTGGGCCAAGGGGCAAAACTGAGGATAGTATATAAGTTTCTATAAAACCATTTCAAAGGTAACCCTTTAAAACTATCAAAAACATGCCTAGTTCTCAGAGCTGAAGGGAAAAAGGCAAAAAAATCAGTCAGGCTGCTGGAGGGCTGTGGCTCGCCAAGCCGGTTTAGAGGAAAAATAGCAGCTCACATTCATTCAGTATTTGCCTGCGTACCAGCACTGATCTGCTCCAGTCCCTTCCAGGGAGAAGAGAGCACATGCAAAGGGCCTGAGGCAGGAGATTCTTGGTGTGCCGGAGGAGCAGGTGGGGGGATGCAGGTCCCAAAGCCACGCCAGGAAGACATGAACTTGGGAAGGGTCCACGAGACACGGTTAAATCAGAGTCCCTACAGAGTTGACCTGACGGGTCCCACCCATCCATGCATTCAACAGGTGTATCCAAGCCCCTTGTGTTCTCTTCTGCCTCCCAAGATTCAGGCCGGTGAAGGCTGAGGCTTGGCAGGTCTGTGGAGGCTGGAGAGCTTAGCCCAGGGCTCAGCGTCCCCAGGCCAGGCTGAGGAAAGAGGGTGCCTGGATCTGCCAGGCCACAGGACTCACGCCGTAATCGGGACACGGCCCCTCCCAAGCTAATGACAAGGTCCTCGTAGACACACGCAGCAGGGAGCGGAAGGGAGCCCCGAAGCAAAGCTCTGAGTTCGCTGAACCTCAAGCCGCGTCAGCCTCAGCCAAAAAAGTGTCACGGGCTCCGCTTGTGGTCGCATCCCTCTCTCCCTGCCTCCTTTCCTTCTCCGAAGCCCAGGATGGGTGGGAAAGGACCTCCCACCGTAGGAATGAAGGCTCACGGTAGCTGGTGTGCGGTGAGTGCTTCACGTGCGCTAAGTGGGTTATGTTGGCAGAAGAGATTGCGAAACGGACAAAGGGAGACTATCGGGTGTACGTTCGGTCAGCGGATGCTGCATCATTAGGAAGGCAAAGGATTTTGTCCCTGGAAATGCACATAAGGTTTGTCTCCCGGAGCACAACTGATTCTTGCCCTATGACTGGGGACCCGTTTTGCGTCTATGTACAGATTTATTTCAGCATTTCTGATTGCCCGTATAGTTATGTGTGTGTTTGAACTGTCCCTTGAACTGTTTGTCACATCTTACTGGTTCCCTCGTGAACCAAGGCGTTAAATAAACTCTTCGATGCATTTCCATTTTAGATCTGTAGGAGTCCTGATTTTATCTTTTAAAAATGTATTTTTTTTTTTAACGAAAACATGCGTGATCTTATTTAGAACCCCGTGAGATGGCTCTCGTTGCCGTCGTTCTCATTTTGCAGAAGAGGGAAACTGAGGCCCAGGGTGCCAGGCAATCTGCCCGAGGCCATCCGCAGGCAACTGTTGGAGTCAAGCTTTGCGCGCAGGCAGCGGGGCCCGGAGCTGGGGCGCTTGGCCACTGTCCCGGGTAGTTGTCGTGGCGAAGCGACTCGACACGATATGGTGTGACAGGCTCGCCCCGACCGTGCTGTCGGATTTCAAGTTGCTGCCTTTGTAGCCGGCTGATGTGGCCAGACGCGCAGGGAACCCCAAGAGCAGGCATAGGAACGTCTCTTGTCCCTCTCTGACGCCTCGCACAGAGCTATGAACAGCGCAGGCCGCGGGCGAGTCTTAACTTACGGGTGCTAAGAAACCAATTCAGAGAAGGCCTTGGAACCGCCAGCTGGGGGTCTGGATTTGCTCCTTAGTGTCACTGAGGTGTACTTCTTTAATTTGCTTATTTTCACAGAATAAATGTAAATAAACAGTCATGACTGTTATCACAAGAATGGTAAATTCTTTTTATTTTTATTGATTTAAAAAAATGTTTTAAAATTTTATTTTTGAGAGAGACAGAGAGAGAGAGAGACAGAGAAACAGAGCACGAGTAGGGGAGGGGCAGAGAGAGAGGGAGAACAGAATCCGAAACAGGCTCCAGGCTCTGAGCTGTCAGCACAGAGCCCGACGCGGGGCTCGAACTCACCAACCGCGAGATCCTGACCTGAGCCGAAGTCGGACGCTCAACCGACCGAGCCACCCAGGTGCCCCAAGAATAGTAGATTCTTTAGGGAGTAGTAAAGAACCCCAATCTGAACACTTCACTAACCGACGGGCAAGCTGATTTTTCAAACACTCAGGAACCACCTCCAGCCAGAACGAGAGTGAGTTATGCGTTAGAACTATCGATCTGCCAACTCTTTAACCAGTCGGCTGCCCCTGCGTGACATTCGAATTACGTTCGCTTTGCGAGCGATCTGAGTGTTTGCGCCCGAGAGTGTTGTGGGCTGACGTTTGTTGAGTTTTCACTCCACATCAAGCCCTTTTCTAAATGCTTTCCGTGCGTGTTCTCACCTCATCTTTAAATGACTCTGTGGTGTGAGCCCATAATTAGCCTCATTTTACACATGAGGTGGCTGAGGTCCAGAGAGGTCGTCCCTTGCCAAAGGCCACAAAATGAAGCGAGGACTTTTATGGGCAGGAAATAGTCTAAGTACCCGGCTCAACCTGCAAGAGTAGAGTTTTTATGAAAAAGGAAGGATAATCCAGGGGATGGAACCAAGGATCCAGAGGACAGAGCTGAGAGCTGTGCAGAATCATTCCCAGGACTGAGGGCTGATCAAGGGACTTGCCTCGGGTGCCCGACTGGATTCCAGAATAGGCCAGTAATAGGTAGCCCGTAGGCCTCGTGACCGCCTGAAGCACAGGGAGAAGAAGAGATGGTTTCATTAGAGACGGAGAACGTAGGGGGATATTTCCACTGCTTCGTTATCCTTTTAAATGGAGGGACCTACGATGGAGCTCTCGCCATTCACCTTCTCCCTTGTATTATTCTCGACATGCAGATAAGCCAAACTAGTGTTTCCGTCGTGGCTCAGGCATAAAGAAGGGTGCAGGTGGAATACTGAATGACCTTGGTCTCTGAATTTTAAGGTACTGCAGAGGCGTGGATTTTCATCAACAGGCGAGCACAGAACAAGATTTTCCCTCTGCTACTTTGAGCCCCGGGGCTTCCAAAGAGGTGACTCTGGGACTTCTTTTGGGGGGGAGGCAGGGGTAAGGTGGGACTGCTTTCTCCAATTAAAACAATTTTTTTAAATGCTTATTTATTTTTGAGAGACAGACAGACAGAGAGACAGAGTGTGAGCAGGGGAGGGGCAGAGAGAGAGGGAGACACAGAATCGGAAGCAGGCTCCAAGCTCCGAGCTGTCGGCACGAGCCCGACGCGGGGCTCGAACTCGCGAACTCATGAGCCCGCATCTGGCTCTGCGCCGATAACACAGAGCCTGCTTGGGATTCTTTCTCTCCCCCTTCTCTCTGCCCCTACCCTGCTCATGCTCTCTCTCTTTCAAAATAAGAAAATAAACTTAAAAAAAAACTACCAATACCAAGTGTTGACAAAGACCAGGAATGATCACACATCGCTGATGTGCGCGTGTAAACTGGTTGAACCACTTTGGAAAACCGTTCAGAGGTTTTTATTAAAGTTACATGCACACCCACTCACGGACCCAGCAATCTGTCCCCCAAAAGACCCATCCAAAACGTTCAGGGCCGCTTCCTTCCTATTGGTCAAAAAGTAGGAACGATGCAAAGTCACACATTTAGGTAGGTTAACAGATGTTCGATCCCACGGTGGAATCCCACTCGACAATGTAAAGGAACAGCCACTGAAATGCTAGCGACGAATTTCAGAAACGTTATGCCAAGCGAAAGAGACAGACGTAAGATGTTCGTGGGCAGGCAGACCTTCTCTGCGGCCTCTAAAGTCAGAGCTCGGGTTACTTCCTGTGGTGGTGGTTGACCAGCAAGGGGCATTAGGAGCTCTCAGAGGTGACGGAGAAGCTCAAGGACAAAGCCGTGTCGAACAGCCTTGTGCGTACCTTGATATTCTCTTGCAAGTATATCCGTAGGGTGAATTCCCAGAAGTTCAGTTGCTGGGTCAGAGGGGACGTGGCTGGTGACGTCTCACGGAGATAGCCTAACCGTCCTCCAGAAATACCGTAGCAACATCCGCCCCCCACGGCACAGCCACTTAGGAGAGCCACGGCTTTTCCACACCCTCAGGGGCTCCGCGCATGATCAACCTTTACGATGTCTGCCGATCTGATCCGTCAAAAAATATTTCATCTTCGTTGTGATTGTGTAAACCTTAGAGCTGCTCTGTCTTTTTTAAAAGACATTTTTCAAAGGTTATTCATTTTGAGAGACTCAGAGACCATGCAAGTGGGGGAGGGGCAGAGAGAGAGAGAGAGAGAGACAGAAGGAGACAGCGAATCCCACGCAGCCTCCACAACGTCAGTGTGGAGCCTGTCACGGGGCTCGAACGCACGAGACCGTGAGATCATAACCTGAGCCGAAACCAAGCGTCGGACGCTTAACCGACTGAGCCACCCAGGCGCCCCCCGCATGTGCTCTGTCTTGACCCGTTTCCCATACTTTCTGCACCTGATGTCATTCGAGGCAAGGGTTTGCTGGTAAGCAGGCAAAAATTACGGACTAGGACAGAGAAGAGATCGTGTCTCCTGAAATACAGCTGCCCAGACTGAAAGCGGAGTCTCTCCCTGGTGGGGTTTTGCAGCAACGCTGAGCCCGGGCAACTGTAGACGCCCAACGCAGAGCCGCGGGTGCGGATTCTGGCGGGGGGCAGGATGCTCTGACTCTTCACTGCTCAGTTTCCTCGCCCGTGGAGTCAATAATGGCATCGTTGCTGATGGGAAGGTTATTTAATGAGCCGATACAGGGAGGCACAGCCTGGGTCTTGGGTAAGTCTCAGCCATGGCTGTGATCATGACTCATCACAGAGACTTCCCCTGTGGGCCCTCCTTTCTGTCCTGAAACGATACGACTGAGTGAGATCCCTTCCGGCTGCCCTGCCCCGTGGTCTCTGCTCCTGGTGCCCCCGGGCACACCTGCTTCCCTGCCCCGGGCACCTTGCCCCACGCTCCTGAAGTCACCCACCTGCCAACGTACCCCTCAGGCTGCACTGCCTCTGGCCGTCTCTCCTGGACTCTAGGGGACTCCTACTTGGTCACCTGGCCCCAAAGCCAGGACGTTTATGTCCAAGGCTCACGGTCCCCGGAGAAAAGAAGTCTTCAGCTCACAGCCTCTCCTTCTAAAAGGAGCGAGGCTCTGTCAGCTCACGTCGCAGCCACACGCTGTCCCCTTCCCTCTGCCCCAAGAGTCCAGACCCAAAGCACCGATCCCCGCTTCCCCGTTGTCTCTCGGCGTATCGGCTCGGGCGCCCTCACCGTAGACGCCAACAGACAGACACGAATTCCAGTTTAGGCTGCTCTGGGTCCCCCCCGCCCTGGCCAAAAAGGGCATCCTGCGTGGTGTTCCTACCAAGGTTCCATTTGCCTCGGCTCACTTCGCGGACCCCACGGAGTTCACTGCATGGAACTTAAGGAACGTTTTCTTCCCTCTGGTTCCTGGTCTGATGCCCGTCGGCAGGGGAGGCCCCCACCTTGCTGGGATTGAGAAATCCCCTCACTCAACGTTGTAATGGGCCTGGACGAAAGGATTAGATCATCTGAAAGCCAGATGCCCTCCGAATAAGTTTCGACACCATCTATTAATATTTCCTGCCTCTCCCGCCCCCACGCTCTGCCCACCTCTCCCAGCTAATCACCTACGCCTGGCAGGTTCTCCCCCCACCAGCAGGGCGGCATTGCCCCATCGGAGTCCGGCGTCCCAGGTGGAGATGTGTCACTTCGCGTCTCTGACAGAAGTGCCTCCCTCCAGCCCCTGGCGGGTTCACCCGAGCCGAGCCCTGCTTTTCTTCCATCAAGTGATTGGTTATAGACTCACATCAAAGCGAGATCGAAAAGGAGGGCGGACGGGGAGACAGACGTGTGCTTGCTGACTGGCTGTGGGTCCCGACAGCTCGTCTCACGTTCACTTCGAGGACCGGGGGAAGCCCAAGTGTTACATTTGACGGGGTAATTATTATATGAGGTTCGGGGGCGCCTGGGGGCTCAGTCGGTTGGACGTCCGACTTCGGCTCGGGTCATGATCTCACGGTCCGTGAGTTCGAGCCCTGCGTCGGGCTCTGTGCTGACAGCTGGGAGCCTCGAGCCTGCTTTAGATTGTGCCTCCCTCTCTGTCTGCCCCTCCCCTGCTCATGCTCCGTCTCTCTCTGTCTCTCAAAAATAAACAAAAACACTAAAAAAAAATTTTAATGAGGTTCGAGGCACCAAGAGGCACACTCGTAAAAAGAAAAGTGATTTCCACCGGTTGCCCTGAATGTTGACTCATTTCATAGGCTTGGAAGTTCAATGCCAGAGTCCTGTTGATTTGGCCCTCAGGCAAAAGTTTGCAGCGATCTCTTTGCTTTCAGAAGGAGACAGCCCGCGATCGCAGCTAGGATTTATTGAGGATATACTGTGTGCCGCGTCTGTGCTAAGCATTTGACATGCACGATCTTTTTGAAACTTTGCACCCCTCCTCGAAAGAACTTACCTTCTGCCAGTCCTGAGCTGCGGTGAGAAAAAGGAGGGCTAGAAAGGCTTATTAACAACAGGAACAAAATTCAAGGTCCCCCCACGAAAATTTGGTGTGGGGCTTCTCGAGGTCCACACTGGTGGCTTTTGGGGCTGGGTGTCTTTCCCAGCAGGGCCATCCTGCGCATGGCGGGGCATTCAGCAGCGTCCCTGGTCTCTACTCACCGGACGCCAGGAGCACTCAACAAACATGAGGACCAAAGATGTCCCCAGACATTGCCAAGTGTGCCCTGGCATGGGGCGACGTCACCCCAGGTCAAGAAGGACTGTGAAACCCTTCGGTGTCCCTGTCCCCTGCTTGCCCCCCTCCTTGTAAGTTGACATGTGTCCCTTGGGTCCCTCTGCAGACTATAGGGGCTGCTTGGGAAGCAGCAATTTTTATGGTCACTGAACTTCTGCAGTGAACTCTCCATCCGTCAGACCCGGGCTCCCCGCTCCAGCCATCTGGCGATCTGGCGCCTCACCTGCATTTATCAAGAGGCTGGTGGGGGTGGCTTCAGGAAATTACAGAAGTGAATGAGACACACAGCCTTGTCTCACCCAGCGGAATAGGGGTTATGGTCTAGCAAACCACAGCCAAGTTTGGCCTATGGCATGTTTTCCTTCTCTTGCAAGTATTTATTTAAAAAATTGAACCGGAGGCCACTGTCTAAAGGTTTGAAGATTTCACTTAAAAAAAAAAAACATCTAAATGTATGGCTTATTTGGAAAAATTGGAAGACCCATCCATTGTCAAGTGTGGGAGACCCCTGACAATGATCGCCGGCTCCCAGCGCTTTGCCCTGGCTCCCCGTTGCCTCCCTTCAGCTCGCTGCTTTAGCTTCTCAGCCCCTCTGGGCGGTTCCGTAAGTTCCCTGAGCTTGATCAGGAACTCCTGAAGGGCTGGATCAATACCAGCCGATGTCAGCCCTGAACTCTGCGTGCAGACTCCTACGGGGGGCTCGGATCTGAATGCAGGAAGATTCTCAGAGGAGGGAGAGATCTCGGGGGGCGGGGGTAGGGCCGGGGAATCAAGGAGAGATCCCTGGAAGGGGAGTGGGAGCGGACCAGGAAAGCAGGTAGGGTTTGGCAAGACTGACGTTCTTGGAGGAGGAAACCACACGGCCGCTGTTGAGCAACAAAACGAACTCTTCCACCCAGAAAGGGGACCAGAGGGAGAGCAGCAAGGGCACCAGGAGGGGGCGCGATTCCTGCCCTCCGATGACTTCCACCTGTTTCAAGAACCTAGGAAGCAAGAGCCTAGGGAAGAGCGGTGAACACAAGGCTTGAACAAATCAAGGCGCCAGACTAGGTTCTAGAATGGCTTAAAGAAGGAAGCCGAACGAGGCCTTCCTGAGGGGGCCACACGATGAAACCAAAGCCTTAAGAGTCACATATTTACGTTTTTTTGCCCCCTGCCCCCCGACCTCCCAATGGAAGTGTTCAAACTCTTTCCACAGTAGGCAGAGTAGTATAACGAGCCTCGGTTCCAAGAACCCAGCTTCAACAACGGCCAACCCACGGCCGCTTATGTTTCATCCAACCAGTGCCTCTCATCAGGGCAACACCTAAGAGCCAGGGAGGCGACTTACTAAAGCACGAATTCGCTCAAGCCACTTGCCTGCCTAAAACGCTGGAGCACCCTCCCTTGGCGCTTAGAACAAGCAAGACCCAGGCTGCTCATCCCGGCCCCCAGGCCCTGCATGATCTGATCCCTCGGCCTTGCCCACCAGCCTCAGGGCCTTCGCTCACAGGCAGCTGGGTTCACGCCTGTTCTCCCTCCTAGAGCAGTAGCTCTGAGAGCAGGACCCGCCTCTCGGGCACCTTGCGTGTGGCATTCCTGGGACACGGGTCTCCATGGGACACACGCTTCTGCACATCTTACGACCAAGGAGCTGGTAATCTTGTGTTCTCGACCATCTCTCCAAGGGTGTTTGTACAGAGAACAGCTTCGGAAAATGGGGTCTCCAGCCCAAGCAAAGGCGAGCAGGCATGCTTACCGGCCATTTTCAAAGCTTGCCTGGATTCAGGATTCTTCTCCTGTGAGCAACCCCATGCACACCGGAATCTCTGCTTTGCGTTGCCCTGTGGGAATTGGAGTTCCAGGACCCAGCCCACGAAAAGAATGCTGATACCGTTTCCTGCTCGGCTGTGAGTGATAAAGCCCGTTGCCTCTGACCCAGGAATGCCACGCCTTCTGCCAGCACCCACGAAACGGCGGCAGGCCACTTGTTAGCTTACGAGTAGGGCAAAAGCCCAGATTCTTTTTAGATCTCGACAGGTGTGCGCCCAGCGTGTGTCTGCCACGTAGAACCACGCACTCTCTCCCGATGGGCACTGAGCCCTTCAGCTCCCCCACTTATCAGCAGACATTGGTGGGTAAGTTTCTCTTCCTCACGAAGCCTCAGTTGCCTCATCTGCAAAGTGGGGTTCATAACAGCACCTTTCTCAAACGGTGGGTTAGCAGGAGTCAGAACGAGGGGCTTCTGTCTCTGCAACAGGCGTGTGTCCACCTACAGGTGGACCAGATGCCCAAGTCAGCTCCTCTGGGTGTCATCCTCTGTTTGCCCTGGACAGTGTTGGGGACGTGTGGGTAGCCCCACATTCTGGGCCACTTTCTTTTGGTTAGCAGGTCGACCCTGAAGCCAGAAGACCTAGATTGGGAGCCTGGTTCTGTTCTTGAGCAGGACTTCTACGCTCTTTGTGCCCTGGTTTCTTCATCTGAAGGGTACAGAGGACTAACCATGTCTGTTTCCAAGGGTTGCTGGGCGGGGAGGGAGGGGGGTGGCTCCCGCATCTAAGGTGTCTCTGTCTATCTGAGCTCCTCTCTTAGTAGTTGGTCTGTAACTGGCGTCTCTTCTTATTAATAGTGATAACCTATCAGGCCCGTGTGGGTGGATGATCCAGGGCCCGGAGGAGAAGAAGGAGGCCTGAGAAGCTCACGTGTCCTGGGAAATTTCCAGCAACAGAAAGCTGGCTCCTGGGGGGGGAAGGCCTAGGGCACCAGCAGCCTAGCAAAGGAGGACAATTACTGCCCTTCGGAGGGAAAGTCCTCCTGGAATAAGCAACTGAATGGGGACATCTCCCCAGGGACCAGCAGGTGTTGGAGGAGAATTATCTGTTGGCCCCGCCCATTCGTAAACTAGCCACATTAGCTTCTAGAAACGTCACTCCCTGCTCCAGTCCAAAATGTTGCTGTTTCCAGCTGGGAAGTCCCCCGAGGAGAAATGGGCAGGAAAGTGTTTCATAAAATTAGTTTGGGAACCAAGGGGCTGGCTTCACATCAAGGCACGTCGGAGAGAGGCGCTGGGCGGGAGAGGCCACGTTTACTCTCCAGTGATGTAGGTGCGGCCACAAAAAGGATATTTATGAGCGAGTCTTTCGGAGAAGTATCGCCAGGTGCCTCAGTGGCACAATGATCCAGGCAGAAAATTAAACAGCACAGTTTGAGTTAATAACAAATCACGGGTAATGACAGGTCATTGCTGTCCCAGCTGGAAGATGAATCAGCGTGGAAATCCTCAGCCAGAGAAGCCAACGAAGCTCCGTATCTATGTCCCTCCCCTCTCCCTCCACTCCGGATTTCCCAGCTGGACCCTCCGGGCTCCAAGCAAAGACCCCCGCGTGGCACGTCTGACGCTTCCTGGGATAAATGAATGATGGGCGTAGCGTTGTCTTATTCTCATCATCGTTCTAATTTTGCAACTAATCTCGCGTTTGAAAAACGCTGGAATATTCTAGGTAAAGAGAGGCGAGTCTTTGACCACCCCTCCCCCACCCAGGCCCTCTCCAGCGCCACCTCCCCGCACAGGCAGGTGCTGGAGGAAAACCGGGTCCAGCCCCTCCCCCCCCACCTCCCAGGGAGCGGGGGGGGGGGGGGGGGGTGCCAGGCAGTCAGAGCAGGGAGACTCCCCGCATCACCCAGAAAGCAGACCCGTGGCAACTCAGCACCCACGACCGCAGCCCCCTGAAAAAGCGAAGCAAGCTGGGAGCCCAGATGGGTGTTCCCAGCGGCTGTCCTTGCACTTGGGACCTCCTCTGCCCTCCAGAGCCGCCCGCAGTCCGGCCTCTGGCCCATCTGGAGGGAGATGAGAGCCCGAACAGGTGTCTGCCTTCCGCCCTCTCGGAGGTCCTCTCGGAGGAGCACCCGAGAGTGGGTGCTTGCTTCCCGAAGAGCGAGGGAGAGGGACTTTGGGGCTCATTCGCCACTATTCGTGTATTCAGAGTAACGATTTTTGAGCGCTTATTACGAGCGGGCGCCAGATGTATAGGGTCGTGGGAGAGCCCTCCGCGTGGCCGGAAGGAAAACAATGACAAACTTGAGCAGCACAAAAGGATTGTTCCAAAACCATAGAGGCCAACGCCGTCTGCACACGCCACGAGATACACACGGCGCGTCCTGGTGTCTGTCCTCTGCTGCTGGGGTTCAAGGAGGGTCTGCGCTTTCATGCAGAGAAAGAGAGAAAACGAGGAAAACCTCAGGGCACCTCAGTTGCGCCACCTGGTGGCGAGATATGTCAGGACGGCAGCCAAGCAGGTGTCCGCCCCCGCCCAGCCCCCTCACTCACCCCAGGACGCGAATCAATCCTGCGCCCTGCCGCCAGGACGGGGTTCCAGGGAGCTCCTAGTGCTCGTCTGGCCCCCCGGGGGCTGGGTGAAGCCAGAGGAGGATGCTCAGAATCATCAAGAACCATGGGCCTTTCCAGCTTCAGGAGGCAAGGTGCCGCTGATGGAAACCCAGGGCTCTTGTAAAAGCTGGACAGGACTTGGGGCGCCTGGGTGGCTCAGTCGGTTAAGCGGCCGACTTCGGCTCAGGTCACGATCTCGCGGTCCGTGAGTTCGAGCCCCGCGTCGGGCTCTGTGCTGACGGCTCAGAGCCTGGAGCCTGTTTCAGATTCTGTGTCTCCCTCTCTCTGACCCTCCCCTGTTCATGCTCTGTCTCTCCCTGTTTCAAAAATAAATAAAAATGTATAAAAAATAAAAAATAAAAGCTGGACAGGACTGTGGCAGCCCCAGGGTGGGCTGGTGGAGGACAGCCCTGCCATTGGCTCTGGGCTTAGGACAGTTTCTGGTTTCCCCCCGTGGAAGCATGGCTTCCACTGAGACAAGTGTCCCTTCTCTTCGGAGGTTTATCACCTGACGGGCTCAGGGAGGAGGGGCCTGGTCTGTCCGGATGAGGAACACGGAACGTGGAAAATCGCCATCACCCCGGCACCAGTAACTCCCACCCTGTTACAGCCAGGGACCAGAGAGACCTGGACTCGGTCACCAGGAAGTTGCTTTACCTTTCTGGACCTTTCTTCATGTTACAAAAGGAATACAAATATCCTTGTCGATGCGGTTGCCAAGGGCAAGTGAGAAAATGTACCCAAAACGCCTAGCGTGGTGCCCGGCGGAACCATTCAGGAACGAAAAGGCGGTTGTGACTTTATCGCTATTATTTATTGAGCATTTACTGCGTTGCAGGCTTGATAGCCAAGGAACATTAATAGTAACAGACGACATTGGATGAAAATGTGCCACACACGCCTGGCGCTGGGAGCTTGGATTCGCTGTTTCGGTCAACACGACCTTCTAAAGCAGGGCTGTGGTCTGGATGTGTCCTCCCCGCCCCCCCCCCCCCATCCGCAAGTTGAAATCCCAGTCCCCAGGGGGATGGTATTAGGAGGTGGGACCTTCGGAGGTACTTAGATCGTGAGGGAGGAGCCTCCGTGAATGAGAGCCGTGGTCTCTGCAAGGGACCCCACAGAGTCCCCTCATCGCCTAGGCTCACTGGGGCTTCCACAGTGAGACAGTGTGACCTACGAACCAGGAAGAGGAAACTCACCCAACCAGGCTGCCGTCTGATCTGGGACCCCCCGCCTCCAGAACGGCGGGACACAAACGTGTCGCGTAGAGGCCGCCCAGGGTGGCACCTTGTGATAGCAGTCCAAATGGACTAAAACGGGTAGGTTACAATTATCCCTACTTTTTTTTGTTTTTGATATTTATTTATTTATGTTTGAGAGAGAGACAGAGCAGGGGAGGGGCAGAGAGAGAGGGAGACAGAATCCCGAGCAGGCTCCGTGCCGTCAGCACAGAGCCCGACGTGGGGCTCGAACCCGTGACCCATGAGATCGTGACCTGAGCTGAAAGCAAGAGTTGGATGCTTAACCAACTGAGCCACCCAGGCGCCCTTATCCCTACTTTTTTGATGAGGCCCAGAGAGGGTAAGAGACATGCCTGAGGTCACACAGCAAATGAGGTCCAAAGAGGAGTTTGGAACACAAGTCCACCCACTCCAGATGGCTTGGGGGAGTGGAAGTGGGTGTTCAGGGCACCTCCACAGCAGGGACTTGAGATCCGCAGCTGCAAACTCAAGCGGGGTTCTTCCGCTTGAGGCTAGCTGTTCAGCTCACGAAGCACATGAAGTGCAGACAGTTGCCCTTTAGGGGGGCTGGATTGGAGACGCTCTGACACTCGGGTGAGTGGGTGCGTATCAGGGAGGCTTCCCGGGGAGGTGTCACTGAAGCTGACTCAGAACCGAGAAGGTTTGAGCAAAGGCAGGAGGCTGGAGGGAGCACGGACCGTGTGGGGAGCTCAGAGAAATTCAGGGTGGTCATAGGGTGGAGCTGAAGCGGGCAGGTGAGGGAAAGGGAAGGGCCGAGGTGGGTGGGGGAGGAGGCCAAAGGAAGGGTAGGGCTCTGTAAGGGTCTTCAGGGTCAATGAAGCCAAGGAATTCAGGTTTTATCCTGAAAGCAATGGGGAGTGGGGGTGGGGGGTCGGGGTGGGGAAGGTCTTTGGAGATTAGTTTGAAGGTTACTTTCAGCAGTAACGTGATCAGATCTGTGTTTTAGAAAACTCAGGTTTGTAAGTGTGGAGGATGAAGTTCTCCAGCCTACCTTTTAAATGTTTTTAACCAAGGGGCGCCTGGGTGGCTCAGTCGGTTAAGCGTCTGACTTCAGCTCGGGTCTTGATCTCATGGTTTGTGAGTTCGAGCCCCACGTCGGGCTCCGGGCGGACGGCTTGGAGCCTGGCGCCTGCTTGGGATTCTGTGTCTCCGTCTCTCTCTGCCCCTCCCCCACTCACAGTCTCTCTCTGTCTCTCAAAAAATGAATAAAAACACTAAAAATGAAAAAAAAATAAGTGTTTTTAATGAAAATTCATATGAGTTCACTATAAAAAATATAAATGGCACAGAAACGTATAACATAAAAAGGACAATCTTTTTCCAATTCCGCTCTCCAAAAGTAATTACCTTAAAACAGTTTGATGTGTATTATTCCAGACTTTGATAGATAGAAGACAGATAGACAGATAGATGGACAGAGATAAGGATACATAAGATGTAAAACTGTTTCCCAAGGACTTGTGAGAAGAGCCCAAAATGCAGACCATCTCTCCCTGGTGGAATTCAACATGGTCCAGACCACCAGTTCCTAACTGCAGTGATTCTGTCCCCCAGAAATCTCGGCGACATCTGGAGATACTTTTGGCTGCCACAATGTGTGGGGGGGCTGCTACTGGCTATTAGTGGGTCGGGGCTACTGCAGTGACATCCTGCAGTGCATAGGACTGTGGTCCCCGCAACCAAGAGTGAGCTAGCCCGGAAGGTCAGTAGTGCTGAGGCTGAGAAACCCTGCTTTCAGAGGAACCCCCCATCAGTCAGATTTGCTAGCTGCAAGGAAGAGAAAAGGTATTTTCGCAATACGGGGTAGCCCAGGCAATTATTGAGAGGCTGAAGGCCAGGGTCACACAGCCAGGGACGATGCCGGTGTCGTGGAGCAGAAGAGCTGTGGTGATCACAGCACGCTCAGCTGTGCCCCGACCGTTTGCTGGATTCTGTCTCTGGAACCATCACCTGCCCAGGACCTCCGGCCAGTTTCCCATGTAGCAAAGACTGGCAGGCATCGGCGTGGATATCTGGGACAGACCACAGTAGCCGGTGAGGGTTGTCATAACTTTTGTTTCCTTTTTGTCCCCAGAGTTCTCTTTAGACACTTTTTCTAATCGCTCTCCGTTATGAGATTTCAATACCAAGTATATATTTACGTGCTGTCTGCTTATCTGTGCTTTATGCATCAAGACACTAGGACTTTCTCGTCCACCCTCCTCCTCCCCCAACCAGCCTGGGCCCCTCGAGGGCAATCTCGTCCACGGAGAATGCGGCGGGCAGATTGACATCTTGTTCAGAGTCTCTTCCGGCACTGGCCGGATATCAGACTCGCCTGAGGAAGCTTCCCAAAATTACAGATTCCCTGGCCTTGACCCAGGCTGCCTGATTCAGAACCACTAGGAGAGCAACCTGGGAATCTGCATTTTGACAAGGGCCCTGGATGATTCTGATGATCAGATGTGTTTTAGGAATGGTAACGTGTTTGGAGTGGTTCCCAAAGGTGGTCGCACACTGGAATCCCCCGGAAGCTTTGAAATCCTATCCGTTCCACCGCTTCCTCCAGGGGTCCTCGGTGGATCGGCGAGGGACACAGGGGATGCTAACGTGCGGACAGGGGTTGACCCTGGTAGAGGGGAGCATGCAGAGCGGGATGGAGTGGGTCAGGATGCTGGCTTTGCAGCTCATCAGCTGTGTGTCCTTGGGGAGGTGGCTCGCCGTCTCTGAGCTTCAGCTTCTCAGGCCCATAAGATGGATATGGTGCCCCCCTGGACGGTCAGGTGGGTGTCAGTGAGATGATGAACGGTAAGTGATGGGCACATATTTTGATTCCAAAGCTCAGCCCTCCAGACCCGTGTTTCTCAGACCCCCATGGATGCTGAATCCCCTGCGGAGCTTTGTTAAAATGTGGATTCTGATTCAGCGGGTCCGGGTGGGGCCCGAGATTCTACGTTTATAACGAGTTCCAAGGGGATGCCAACATTGCCAGTCGGGAGTCTATACTTTGGGGAGCAAGGTGCCACCTAGACTAGGCTTCTCAACCCCGGTGCTAGAGGTTTTCTGGGTCATTCTCTGCCGTGGGGGCCGTCCTGGGCATCACAGGGTGTTAGAGGCATCCCTGGCCTCTACCCGCTGGATGCCAGGAGGGCCCTTCTGCCCCAGTTGTGACAGCTCCAGACGTTGCCTAATGTCCCCTGGGGGACCGATCAGCGCCAGGTGAGAGGCGCTGGCCTAGGCCAGTGAGGTCGTGCTAAGGGGATCCCACAAGCACTGACCCAAGGCCCTGGATGATTCTGATGATCAGAATCCGCCCAGAAACCCAGACAGCTGGACGCGGGAACACGGCCACCGGCTTTCTGGATGGAGAAATGAGCGGAGGGAGGGAATGGGTGCAGAAGCCCTGGGGAGGGGCGAGGCTTCTTCAGGCACAAGGAGTCTGCAGGCTGAGCAGGGGCGTGTGGATGAGCGGCAGTCACGGTGACTCACGCTGGAGAACAGAGCCGGCCACTCAGCCACTCAGCCGCAGAAGCTGGGCGGTCGGTCCGTTGGGTGTTTGGTTTGCCCGGAGGGAGGAGGGGCGGGAGGGGTGCGAGGTGCGAGCGCTGACCACTCCAGTGGTGGGTTTCCCAGGGCTGATGTTGACGTTGCCTTAGAAGGGAAGCGACTGGAACCTGTAACGCTGAGCAAACACACCTCTACACCAGGGGCCCCGGGATTGCCCATCCAAACTGGCGGGGAACACCTCCCGCGTGCACGGGGCACAGAGCTGCCCGTGGTCACCTGCAAGCACGGGGTCGTGTTTCTGCAGTCCCCCCTCCCCCCCATCCCGTCAACGTCAAGGGCGGGCGGCTCTCCCTGTGCTCCCGAACGCTGTGCGGTCTGGCTTCGCTTCGCGGGGGACTCGAACCCATGACCACATGACTCCAGAGGCCAGATCGTTTCTGCCAAACATCTCTGCAGTCGTCAGAGCCATGTTACTGTCGTGACAAAAGGACAATAACAGTGCGGCTGCTCTTATCGTCCGTTCACTCAGTGCCGGGGGCTGCACGTTTTGTAGACTCTTCGCCTTGAATCCTCGCCAAACAGCAGAAAACACATCGCTGTTTCGCAGAGGAGAGCACAGAGGGGTTAAGTGACAGGCCCAAGGTCACACAGCTCCTAAGGAGTGAAGGTGGGCCTTGTAAGTGCGGACGCTTATGTTTCTTGTTCTTCCCGGTGTGGGCGGGGTCTCCGAGCAGTCCCCTTGCTCCTTCTTTCCCGGCCCCTTTCCTCTCCTGCACTGGGTCTGGGGTCCTGAGAGGCTGGGGACGAGCTCTCAGGGCTGAGCTGGGTGAGTGTCTAAATTCCAGAGCAGGGTGTCGGAGAACTGTGGGGGTGGGTTTGCCCAGTCAGCTTCTCTGCGTTTCTAAACCTGATACTGAGGCCAGAGGTTCTAGGTCCGAGCTCTGGTTTGCCTCCGCTCCCCAGTGCGCCAGACTCTTCTCCAACCTGGGCCTCAGTTTCCCCATCTCTACGATGGAAATGCTGGCTTCGGGGGTCTGGGATTCTCGCAGTCGGTAACGACGGCTTTCATCTGACCCTCTGAGGTTTCCTTAGTAAGTAGAGTCACATGAACACCATCTCCCGTCAAAGATCACGCAGACCTTGGCCTCCCTATGCCCTGAGGTCCACTGAGGCCCCTTTCTCCTCTTCCGCTCCTCTGGGCCCTGACAGCCAGGTGGGTGCAACTCTGGCTGCCTCGGGGGTGGGGGTGGGGGTGGGGGGAGGCCACATTGTTTTTCTTTCCTGGCACTGGGTGAGTGTCAGAGCCCTGGGGGAGCCGGGTGTCGGGTGTCGCCTCAGCACTTGGCGAGCACATTCTCGACCCCTGCCGTGCCCAGGTCTCTTCACACCCAGGCGGGTGGCAGAGGGGCCTCGAGCCCCCCCTTTTGCACACGCACCTCTTCTTGGCCTCCAAGCTCTGTAGGTAGGTCATGTCATCGGCCCCTGAGGCACAGAGATGGGAGATGACGCAGGGCTCGGCTGCTGGCTGCGGGAGGGTCGGGGGGATTGCTCCCTTTCTTCCTTATACTGTGACCTCTTTCAAGGCGTCTTCCCCAACTGCCGTGCAAAGACCAGGAAGCCCACCCCCGCCCTGGCGCTCCTTGTCCCCCCCCCCCCCCCCCCATCCTGCTTTCTTGCCTCTACAGGACCATCAACCTTGACATATTATTATACGTGTCATTTCTTTTTTAACAAAGTCTTTTTTTTTCTTTCTTTCTTTCTTTATTTTTGAGACAGAGAGAGACAGAGCATGAACAGGGGAGGGGCAGAGAGAGAGGGAGACACAGAATCCGAAACAGGCTCCAGGCTCCGAGCTGTCAGCACGGAGCCCGATGCGGGGCTCGAACTCACGGACCGTGAGATCGTGACCTGAGCCGAAGTTGGACGCTTAACCGACTGAGCCACCCAGGCGCCCCTATACGTGTCATTTCTTTATCTGGTTTTCGGCTCACCCCTTGAGAGTGTCGAGAGCGTGGGGGCAGCCGTGCGCTCAGTTCTCTGGTGTCCCCCCCAGCCGTAGAACGTACATACGGTGGACACTTAATACTTGTCAGACGAACGAGTTCAGGGATGGTCAGTTAGCGTGCCTGGCCGTGATCGCCGCTAGCAGATTCTTTAAAACCGGGGCCCGGCCGTCAGAGGGCCCCCGGGGCACTGTGTGACCCCAGGAGGATGGGAAAGAGCCCCTGTCATGGTTAGCGCTGCTGCTGAGGAAGCGGGGTCCCTGGTCAGAGCCCCTCCCCGGCCACACAGGCGTGGCTGCTTCTCCCCCAGCCGTCGGCCTGGCCACCAGCCTCACTGCGGTGTCTATCAGTCCCGGGACGGACGTCCGACCTGCTGGTGCTCTGGAATGTTCGTCCCTTCGCCGACGTCATTTCTTTCTCGGCCTCCCCGATACCGCCGTGAGGTAGGCACTGCTACGGGGACCCCGGAGTAGTCTGTGACTGCAAAGCCACCACGTGAGCGCAGTAAAGCCGTCAGGACAGTCCAGCAACCGGGCTGTGTTGTCTTCTGACCAGGAGGCGTATCCCTCCCTATATCCTGATCGTTCAGGTCAGCAACCGCTTCGGGGCAGTTTGGGATGAGCCTGGCCTGCTGGGGGGATGCGACTGGTACCCATCGGGAATGCTGCTCCCAACGAGCTTCCGGATCAGTGCAAGTGTTGAGACGGAAGCTTCTAGGGCCAGCGGACTAGATCCAGAGGGACAAGCACAAGGAGCAGTGTCCCTGGCGGCTGGGGAAAGGGCAAAGCTGTCGTGGGCTGGCAGGGGGGCTTCTCTTGGCTGAGCCGGAGGGCGGCAAGGTGTGGGCAGGGAGGGGAATGCGGGGGAGGCAGGCGGAGAACAGCCCGAACATGTGCTCTGTCTCCATAAAAAAGGATGTCAGGGGCCAAGTGACGACGGCTTTGGGCCGAAGCTTCCGGGAGTCCGAAGGAGGGAGGGAGGGGATGGCAGAGGTGGGTCAGGACCCACACAGGCGCATGCCTGAGGATCTGACCAGGCTGGCACCTCGGTCAGGCTTCAGCTGGGGAGGCAGAACCAGTAAGAAGTTTCAGTAGAAGAAACAGGCCCAGTAGAAGGGATATAATAAGGGATTCATTGCTGGTGTAGGCGACTGTGGGTCTGGATTCCATGACCTGGAATCCATGGGACAGGTTGTTGGAAAAGGCTGGAACCCTCAGGCACGGGCCAAAGCTGCTGTTGACAGGCAGCATTTCTTCTCCACTAGGGATCCTCAGGCTCCCCTCTTAAAGCCTTTCAACTGATTAGACCAGGCCCACCCAAACCATCTAGGACGGTCCTTCTTACTGTCAGCTAATTAAATGAACATAAATCACATCTGCAAAATGCCTCCGCCGAAGCAACTACATGCCTCTTTGGTTAAATAACTGGGGACAGGGGCCTCGCCAGGGGACTGGGCCCTCCTGTAGTGAGTGTAGCCTGGCGTTGTCTCTCTGCCCACATTCCCACCTGCTCTCCCTCATTCTGTCCCAGACACACTAGCCTCTTGTTGTTCCTCCAATGGGGCAGGCACACTCCCACCCCAGGGCCTTTGGACTTACCGCGCCCCGGCCTGGAGCACTTGCCTCCCAGAAAAAAGCAGGGCTCACCTCCTTCAAGTCTCGGGGAGACCTTCCCTCACAGCCTTATCTAAAGTAGCCCCCCCACCCCCCTCTGCCTGCTGTGTTTTTATCAAAGCGTGGACCACTCCCCAACATGATAGTAAATATTTATCTGTCTATTACTGACCCGGAGAACGCTAGGTGAGAGCAGGGGTTCAACTTCCCCTAAAGGTGGTGTCTTCAGACTTGAGACCTTGGCACCTGGGAGGAGCTTAACACACATTTCTTGCACGAATGAGAGAGGGGGAATTAACGCGCTGTTCACCTTCAGCTCAGTTAGGTCTTACCAGCTTCTGCCTTTAATATATTCCCCGTGACCACGATCGGACCATTCAAGCATCGCTCTTCCGTTTAAAAAACAAAATAGAACAGATCTGCTGCTTTATGAGTGAAGTTTTCATGATGTTCAGCGGGGGGAGGAGGAAGGAGGCTGTGAGCCCGGAATCGGGGGTTCCCGAGATCCGCCCACAGTAGAGCCCAGCCTGTACCGTGTCCCGAAGCGGTGACTCTCGAGGCGGAGAACTCACTGCTCCCCGCATCCCCTGCTGTTGGATTTAAGCGACTGCCCACTCTTTTGAGTAGAACAGGGTCCCCTCCCCTGCGGCCCCCACCCCGCCCGCCCGCCCCCTGGACAAATGGCTCTGTTTCTCAGGCTCTGTGGCAACTGCCCGCTCCTGTCAAGGTTTGGAAAAGCGGGATTTCCAGAAAGCCCCGCGGCCTCAGCCAGACGGGGCCTGCGGACAAGGGCCACGTCCTAGGGGTGGCCAAACCCCGTGCCACACTTGAAGCCTGAAGAGAGCTCTTCCCGGATCCCCCGACGAGAAGCTTCTGCTCTGGCTTCTGGTCATTAGCTCGCTGCTCTTATTATTTTTTTTTTTTTTTTAATTTTTTTTAACGTTTTTTATTTATTTTTGAGACAGAGAGAGACAGAGCATGAACGGGGGAGGAGCAGAGAGAGAGGGAGACACAGAATCGGAAGCAGGCTCCAGGCTCTGAGCCATCAGCCCAGAGCCCGACGCGGGGCTCGAACTCACGGACCGCGAGATCGTGACCTGAGCTGAAGTCGGCCGCTTCACCGACTGAGCCACCCAGGCGCCCCAGCTCGCTGCTCTTATTCGGAGCTTGCAAAGTTTGCAGGGCGAGCTTCCAGCCCTGCGAGAGAGAAGCCACTTTTCCTTTGGATATATATATATATATATATACATATTTGTGCTTGAGGTCTGGGGCCCGGGGCGTGGTACGGGAGAGATTTGAGAAGCAGCGACGTTCCCTTCTTAAGACTAGAGGCACCTGTCTCTCTCGACCACACCCCCCACTCCCCATCCCCTTCCAGAAAGATCTAGGTCCAACTTGATCTCCCAAAAGCTTTTTTTTTTTTTTTTTTTTAACAGAAACTCTGCTTGAAAACGCTCCCTGACATGAGATAACAGGGCTGCAGACTTAAAACAAATGACACAGGCAGCGAGAGAGGAGAACTGGCCTCGGGGGCCATGTATGTTTTCAAATGCAGGGGATGATTGGTTTGGAGATTGAACAATTCCTCCTCAACCGGAGAAGGGAGAAAGAACACAGGGAGAGTCCCAAGGCTCGGAGTCCTTGGGGATTCTTTAAATTCATCTTTCAAACGGTGGGCATTCGATTCCCAAAGTTTCCAGTTCCCTGTGCAGAAAGGGGATGTGTTACCTTCACATCCAAATTTGCCCGCTCAGCTATCTAGCTTCTCTCAGAGATGTCAAGGCTCAAAGAGCACATTCTGCCTTTTTTTTCCCTCCTCTTAGACCTTAAAGTGACATCATCGTGACTAACAGCGAAAGGTATTCTCGGATCCCAGTTTTGTTTTATGAACTGTTATATATTAAATGCTGCCCCTTTGGTGAGAGCTGTCAAAACAGTTTCATGAAATCTTCCCCGGGAGAAAGATCTCCGTGATGCCACATAACTCAAATTATACAAATAACTGTCACAAGCCATTAAAATCAGCTGCAGAGGTGGGGGGTGGGGAGGGGAGGGAAGCTCGCAAGGCAAATCCTCACTGAATGTGAAAGGAAAATGCCCGACGTGGTATCTGCTCATGGGGATGGGCAAGGATTCCTCTTTGTCTGGAGTCTGTGGACGGCCGCCGGTCGGCTTGTCCCCACTGCAGAGGACACACCGCGTCCAGGCCAGGAGGGTGGGCGCCGAGAGACCCGCCCCCTGGTTCTGAATTCAGGACCGTGAGAGACTGTGTCCGTGCCCTTGGGGGACCCACCGAAGCACACTGGGCATCATTCCTGAAGTCCCAGGGCCCGTGCGGAGGGTTGAAGTCGCTGACCGACGTGGGCACAGGTGGATACGGCGGGGCGGACGGTGCCAGACCGCAGCCCCTCTGCCCCCCGCGCGCGCACCCTGATCCACCAGCCAGGGGAGATCTGTCCGGTCTCGAGGAGACCCGGCCCTCTCTTGTCCCCACTCCATGTGGTCTGGGCAAACTCCGACTTCGAGGTCCACCCTGGGATAAGAGAATGAGAAGGAGGCAACATGAATCTCTTGCTACACCTGAAGTTTCAAGCGTGTCGTGTTCTCCGAATGCGGGAACGAGCCCAGAGCCCTGGAGGTGACATCCCCTGGTCCCCGGGCGAAGAGCAGGCTCCGGGCGCCCAGGAAATCTCAGAGCCATCTTTCTCGATGCTCAGTGGAACTGGGGGAGCCTGGCTTCCCCGACACCTGCCCCCAGGAGGGATGGGGGGGCGGGAACCGTCCCCTCTCCCACACCCCTGCCGGGGCCCAAAGCAGAACCAGCTGTGGGGATGGGAGCTGGCTTTTGTCATTAAAAAGCCCCCATGAAGCCAAGTGACCCTCCCCTCTGGGCGGTGAGGGGTGAAATTCTTTGCCACCCGCCCAGCAGGTGTCTCCCCGAGTTCTCGGCACCAAAGCCTTTTCTTCTGGAAGAGCCAATCTTCAGCCTCATCTGAGAGGCTCAGCACGGCCCTCCCTCACCTCTGCTAACTCATCTCTAGCCACACGCAGGCTGACGCAGAAGCAAGAGGGATCTTTCTAGAACTGGAATTTGATGCGACTTAACTTCTCTCTGGGACAATTCAAAGCCTGCGCGGCAGGGGAGACAGGATGCCGAGGGGCCGACCCCAACCGGCCAGGTTTCTTCATCCGCAGACCCCTGCTCCACCCTTCGCCAAGGTGGCGCCCCCCAAATACGCTTTCTCCCTTCTGTTCCTTCGCTCCTTCCATCCCCTCGCTTGAAATCCCACCCTCACGTCCCACCGTCTTCTCTAGTGAATTTTTACTTACCTTTTGTGGCCGAGCTACGGGCGCTCCCTGAGAAGGCCTTCCCTGACACCCCCAGGCTGGGCCAGGCCTCCCCCCACACCCCGGGGTAAGCCCCTTGGTCACAGCCCTTATCCCCCTGCCCTGTAGCTCTGTCTCTCCATCTCTCCTACGAGACGGTGGGTTTCAATCCTGGCTGCACGCTAAACCCCCCCGGGGGGGGGGAGCGGATTTTCGAGCTAACCCCCTGCCTGGACCCCGCTGGCTATCAGTGCTGTTAGAATCTCCAAGGGCAGGGCCTGGGCACCCCAAGGAGTTGGGAAGCACAGTGAGGGGTGGGGACCTCACACTGGACCCCGAGCCTCCCCAGGGCGGAGGCTTCACCCCGTGGACCCACGCACTCCCTGCGTCTGGCCCACCGCGTGCTGGCCGCTGGCACACGGGAGGTGCCCCCCGGCTGCTTGGGAAAGGACACAGGGGTGTTGATGGAACAGGCAGGGATTTGGGTCCACAAGCAGAGGGATGTGAGAGAGATCACTGCTTTAGTTTTCTGGAATCAAACTTTTTTTTTTTTTTGCACTGAGTGTGCTTTGTCGGGGCTCATAGAGAAAACAGGTCACCTTACCTGGAATCCCCGTCATCAGGGCTGTGCCCCGGTCCGAGGGCAGAGGGGAGAACAGACACACGGTCCTCTGAGGTTCATGCACACCGGTTGCCATGGAGATACCAGCATCCCTGTCTGCAAGGCAACCTTGAGCTCTGGTTCTCTCCTGCTTCCATGGCTTGCTCGGAGGTGAGAAGTTCGACGGCCCCATCTGCCAGCCACGCCTCGGGGCAGCACGCAGAGAGCAAGGCGAGCCTGGGCCTGGGCGGGGAGCACTGTCCTCCTTGCTCTTCACAGGCGCTTTGTCCCTGCCCAAGATTTCAGCTACTCTGTGATCTCTCTAAATTCTCCGTTGCCTTTAGAGAACAAAAGCCAGAAAGGTTTGTAAGCCTCTACTCCCCTCGTCCCCGCCTCCCTCCTCTGGGACCAAGGAGCACAGAGGAGGCAGGGGCGGGAGAACAGGGAGAGAAAAAAGGTAAATGCCTACAAATCCTGCCGGGAGGCAATAAAAGGAATAGCTAACATGATCTCATTTCGCCCTGAAGCCCCTTGTGACGTGGCTCCTATCGTTATACCCATTTACCAGATGAGGCAAACGAGGCTCAGAGAAGTGAGGTCACCTGCCCAGAGTCACACAGCTCAGAAAGGAAGAGCCAGCATTTATATTCAGGTCTGTCTGAGCCCCACGTTCATGCCGTCGTGCCCTGGAGAATGAGCCTCCCCCTTGGTGTTCCTGCCCTCGGACGAGATTGGCTTTTTCTCCAGTTTTGGTTCTTTTTTTTTTTTTCTTCCCATTTTATGTGCCTATAAATGTATTTACAGTCGCTTTGAGATACTCACCGGCTTCGGGGCACCTGGGTGGCTCAGTAAGTTAAGCATCTGACTCTTGATTTCCGCCCAGGTCAGGATCTCCAGGTTCGTGAGTTCGAGCCCCGCGTCAGCGCAGAGCCTGGGGATTCTCTCTCTCACTCTCTTGCGCGCAAAATACACACATCAACTTTGAAAACAAGATACTCGCTGGCTTCCAGCTAACATCTGTCATGTGAGAGGGAAGAATCCAGAGCGACTGTTAGAGCTCAGAAATGTTGTTGGACACATTAATATAGAGAATAGACGTACTCCTATGTGACCCCCTCCAGGGGTCCCCCGTGAAAGTCTGTGCTTCAGAGGGAGTGAAAACCTGGCTCATAAAACCCCCATCCTGTTACTCTCCTCCCCTGACCTCCCTGCGCCCACCCCCCCCCCCCCAGCCAAATTACAGTCCATCCGAGTTGTGCATGACTTTGGTTCCCTCCCACAACTACCGTGTCTAAGAATCTTTCTTTCTTTCTTTCTTTTTTAATTTTTTTAACGTTTATTTATTTTTGAGACAGAGAGAGACAGAGCATGAACGGGGGAGGGGCAGAAGAGAGGGAGACACAGAATCTGAAACAGGCTCCAGGCTCTGAGCCGTCAGCACAGAGCCCGACGCGGGGCTCGAACTCACGAACCGCGAGATCATGACCTGAGCCGAAGTCGGCCGCCCAACCGACTGAGCCACGAATCTTTATTTCTGTAAGGGCGTAACCAAAGTGAACGTTCCTCATTGAGGCTCCGTACCCGTGTTTTCCTCTGCTCCTATTTTCTGCTTTCAATCTTTTGGTCACTTAAACAACGTTTCTTCCCCGCCCCTAAGTCATTCTGGCCAATTTTAGCGCCTTTCCCCCTGCCCCCCCCATCCCTCTCCCCCAGGGTTTTGACATTTGAGAAAACATCTAGGTCAGTGGGTACCTGCTGCTGAAAAGAACCCTCTGGAATGCCATTTTGATTTGGCGTGACCTTTGTCGGGGGTTCGCGTCAGAGGTCAGCGAGCACTGATAGTGGGGGGTCGGCCGAAGCCCAAACAAGCGGGTACGTGTCAAAAGCAATTTTCCGAAAGTGCTGGGCTTGACAAGCAAGTCCCTGGCCCCGGTGGTCCGTCCCTCAATGCATTCAAGATGTTTCTCGCCAGGGCTGTGGGAATGACCCCTCCAGATGTCCTCGAGGAAGTCCTGTTCTCACCTGCCCTTCCAGCAGAGGGAACGGCCCGGCTTTGGCTGTCAGCCGCCTGGTGGGTGTTTACGGAGCTGAGCTTTGCTCCCAGTTAATTTACTCGTGAAACTAATTGCCGCTTCGTGGGCACAGAAGTTTATGCCAAAGCTGCACCTGATACCTTTCACTTGGACATTTTCCCCCGCTCGTTGGCAGGCCTCGTGCCCCACGCCTGCCCCCCAACCCCAATGTCAGCCCCTCCCTCGTGTGTTCAGACCCTTTGAATCGAGAGGGTGCCCTGCATGGTAAACACCGGTTTGCTTTTCTGAATACAGAATTGTCACGTTATTTGATGTTCAGATACGCCAGAGAGAAAAAAGGAAAAGCCTCCACTCTGCCTTGCACTCCAGCCCCCTGGTCCCCTTCCCGGAGGCAAAATCACTATTAACAGTTTCTGGTACTCTTTCCTTTTTTTCTTTTTAGTTTTTTTTTTAATGTGTATTTATTTCCGGGAGAGAGACAGAGATGGAGAGCAAGTGGGGGAGGGGCAGGGAGAGAGGGAGACCCAGACTCCGAAGCGGGCTCCGGGCTCCGAGCGGTCAGCACAGAGCCCGACGGGGGGGGGGGGGCTCGGACCCACAGACCGGGAGATCGTGACCTGAGCCAAAGTCAGTCGCTCACCCGACTGAGCCCCCTGGGCGCCCCTGGGATTCTCTCAAAGACGCTTTATGTGCATGTCAGCAAATCTGTGTACGCGTTCTTCCTTCCTCCTTACACAGATGGCAGCATACTTCACCCCTTGTCCACGGGACACGGGCTGATGTGCTCGGGGAGGGCCCGTCCGCTCTGAGCAGGTACTTTCTACAAGGCCGGTCCATCTGGTAATCGTACCAGCTGACACGCACCACAGCTTTGTGGGACAGGCACCGGGCTAAGCCCTCTCTGTTCATGGTCTCCGTCCATTCTCACCATAACTGATGATTTATATACTCTTATTAACGCATCTCTGCAGACAGATCGGAAGATCGGGGAGGTCTGTGGTGAGTGACGTCAAACACAGCCAGGAAGTGGCCGAGATGGGATTGGGACCCAGGTCTGTCTGAGGCCGGGGGTCCCAGTGACAGGAGATGGGTGTCCCGAGGCAGGCCAGATTCTTTTTTTTTTTTTTTTAATTTTTTTTTTAACGTTTTTTAATTTATTTTTGAGACACGGAGAGACAGAGCATGAACAGGGGAGGGTCAGAGAGAGGGAGACACAGAATCGGAAACAGGCTCCAGGCTCTGAGCTGTCAGCACAGAGCCCGACGCGGGGCTCGAACTCACGGACCGCGAGATCATGACCTGAGCCGAAGTCGGCCGCTTAACTGACTGAGCCACCCAGGCGCCCCAAGGCAGGCCAGATTCTTAAAGTCACACAAACCAGAGCGGTACAGTTCATCGGACCTCGAAAGCTCACTCACGCGAGCTAAGTGCTCAGGGCGCAAAGCGTCTCTTGCAATCGTAACTGCCTGGTTTCACCTGACGGCTTTCCGCTGAATCGCAACCCTTCCTTAGCTTGTGGGTTGTGCAAACACAGGTGACGGGCCTGACGCGGCCGTGGGCCGCCATCAGGGAGGACCCAGACCCCGATGTCACTGCAGCTTTTGCCCAGCGGATTCCCAGTGAGCGAAGCCTGGCGAAGACTGGAACCTTGACAAATAGTAGTTGAAGGAATAAATTACACGAGACGGGGGGAGGTAATGGTTAGGGACTAACTTGTCAGAAAAATATTAAATTTGCAAATGGGTTTTATTTGCTCTAAAGTGTCGCTGCTTTTTCTCCCCTGTTGAGTGTTATGAAATGCTAATTAGTTCCCGTCACAACCGCGGTTCACAGATCCGTTTGATGTCCTTTGCCGGGGTGTGGACCCAGCACTGTGTGCGACAGACCGAGACAACTTGGCCTGGCCACGGACAACGGCTCAGCCCCACGTCACAGAGACGGTCAAACTAGGGAGGTAGGGCCGGGTGGCCCAGCGGGAGACCAAAGCGGCAAGAAGAAATCAAATCAGCCCCAGAAAAGTCTGGCGCCGAGTTCGTGTTGCTGGGCTACTTGTGGGACTTCCCAGACGATTGGAAAGTAATTCACCCCGCAGCAAGTTAACGTGCAAGGGTCTCCCCTGACCTCGCCGGGGGATGTGCAAGGCAGGGCACGCTCATCTTTCTCTGAGCACAGCTTCCGTTGTCCCTCTGGCGCATCCGTGGAGTGTTGGGCTCCTCCCCGGCCGTCCCTCAGGGCTCCACTCACCTGCTTCTCAACTCAGCGCTACCCGCGTGGGGAACAGGGTACTTGTCTGTGCCGGGGCCCGACCTGTGCCCTGTAGGATGTTAGCAGCGTCCTGGCCCCCACCTACTAGACGCCTGTAGCCAACCTCCCCGAGGTCTCCAAGGTTGCAAAATAAAAAAATGTTTCCAGGCATCACCAAATGTCCCCTTGGGGACAAAATCGCTGCCCACTCTCACCCTGGCTGAGAACCAGCACTAAGGATCAGCACTCCTGAGTGCAAGTCTTCAAATTAGGGTGAGCCTGGGATGGAATGTTCACTGGCCCTTGGCAAAACGAGAAAGAAAAGGAAAGAAAGGAAGGGAGGGAGGGCAAGAGGGAGCGAGAGAGGAAGGAAGGAAGGAAGGAAGGAAGGAAGGAAGGAAGGAAGGAAAAGAAAGAAAGAAGAGAAAGAAAGAAAAGAAAAGAGAGAAAGAGGGAAAGAAAGAAAGAAAGATAAAGAAATAAGGAAGGAAGGGAAAGGAAAGAAAGAAAGAAAGAAAGAAACAAAGAAAGAAAGAAAGAAAGAAAGAAGGGAAAGAAAGAAGGGAATAAAGAAAGGGAAAGAAAGAAAGAAGAAAGAAAGAAAGAAAGAGAAAAAAAGAGGAGGGAGGGAGGGAAAGAAAGAAGGAAAGAAAGAAAGAAAGAAAGAAAAGAAAGAAGAAAGGAAAGAAAGAAAGAAGAAGGGAAAGAAGGAAAGAAAGAAAGAAAGAAAGGAAGGAAGAAAGAGATACCAGAGTGAGTATTTTATAGTGCAGAATGTGATTGATGTCTTCTGAGATTTTCTTATGTGTTTTTTGCAAAACTGTCTTTCATGAAATGATATCAGCCACTTTTTTCCATAAATGCTCATACCTGGCAAAGGCAAGAGTCGGCAATCCTAATCAACCCATGCGTTTTTTTTTTTTTTTTGAAGTTTTACTGGAGTGAAATTCCAGATTTTAGGAATGGCCGCATCAGACAACCGTAAGAAGGAAATTGGGTTTTCCTCTCTCTTTCTTTAAAGAGCCCCCAAATCTAACAATTCCTGGCAATTTGGCTCAGTTGTTTTCGACTATGAAACAGAGATAGGGACGCTTATGTGGCTCGGTCGGTTAAGCGACCGACTCTTGATTTTGGCTCAGGTTGTGACTCATGGTTGTGAGATCGAGCCCCACATGGGGCTCTTTGCTGAGCATGGGGCCTGCTTAGGGTTCTCTCTCTGTCTCTGTCTCTGTCTCTGTCTCTCTGTCTCTCTGTCTCTCTGTCTCTCTGTCTCTCTCTCTCCCTCTGGCCCTCCTCAGCCCGCACACGTGTGTGCTCTCTCTCTCTGTCAATAAATTTAAAAAAAGAACTAATCCTTTATTTAAAAAACACAGAGATAATGACTGTGCCCATCTCATAAGCCTTTTGGGAAGAAGAAATGAGAAATCACATTTAAACCATCGGCTTAGTTTCTATCCCGAAGATCGTTCAGTTTAGAGCCTGTAATTCGTCGGGATTCATGTAAGCCTGGATGAATGTCAGGGATTATTATTATTATTGATCTCTTCCAACTCCGTGGGATATCTAGCAGTGTGGTTGTCTCTGCCTTATCCAGAGCCTCCATTGCTGGCGAGTTCTACAGCCTGCCACATCATTCCAGGCGGGAGAAAACCGGGAAGTTCCCCGAGTGTCCTTACGTTCTGCGCTCGGCGAAGGTGCTTAACAGCGAGAATTTCTCTAACAGTCCTTTCTCCTCCCTGCAGACTCGCCCACTTACAGAGCAGCATCCAGGGAGAGAAGGAACTGGAAGGCATAATTACTGATTCACAGCGTGGTCCCAAAGAACCAACATGTTCGCGCTGGCCGCACACTTTAAAGACGTGTGTCATTCAAATGTCGACACCGCTAATTACAGGGTAGGGGACATGAAAGTTGGAGGGGAGCGGTGGGGGGGGCAGCCTACCTCCTGCCCCCTTCCTTTTAAGCGTCCCTTGTGAAATATTTATCTCTCGGCCGAGTGACAGTCTTGTGGGCTCCCCCTCCTCGCCAGCTTTCAGGTCGGTGGCCGTGGTCCCCCCTGAAGAGGGCCTCCCAGCTCGGGGGGGGGGGGAGCTGCCTTCCCCACCGCCAGGGGCTGGGGGGTGATGGATGCGGGCAATCGGGTGAGGCCCCCCAGGGCGTTCGCTCTTGACCTCCTAGGAGCCCAGGTGCGACGACAATTGACGTTGGGGGGCTTACCCACATTCACTGTTAGTTAAAGGTGCTGGTGTTCTTTCTACGAGGCAAACATTCGCACGTGAGGGGCTGTCTCCCCAAGAACCACGGCCGAGGGAGGAAAGGGACGGACGAGCCAGAAACATACGGATCAGATTTTCCTTACGGAAAACCTCAAAAACAACCCAGGAGGCAGCAACCAGATTGCAACTTTGTGCTCCGAGTCGAGCCGCTGAGAAATGGGGACCCCCATGTGGCAGATGGCCCGATGGACCCTTCATGCGTTCGACGAGTGTTGACGGAGCCCTCCTAGGTGCCAAGGCCCGGGCCCAACGCGGCCACCGAGCAAGCCACGAGCCCCCCTCGTGGAGCGGACGGTCCCCCCGGGGAGACAGGGGGTGGCCGGCTGACTTCTCTCTGTGAGCCTGGCTTTGGAGGAAATAAAGCAGAGAGATTCGTGGGGTGTCGAGGGGGTGCAGGGGACCCACGCGATCTGGAAGTTCGCCCAGGGCTCTCCGAGGAGAGGACGTTTGACCTTTATGCCTAACGTGCATGTGGGGTGACCCACAAATACCGGGCGGGTGGGGGAGACGGCGTCTGGAATCAGGGAGGAAAGAATGAGCTTGCAAGTCCGTGGAAGAGGTACATGACTTTTTGGGTGCTTTTTTTTTTTTTTTCAGTTTATTTATTTTGAGAGAGACAGAGACGGAGTGAGTGGGGGAGGGGCAGAGAGAGGGGGAGAGAGAGAGGATCCCAAGCGGGCTCCCAGCTGCCAGCACAGAGCCCGACGCGGGGCTTGAACTCCCGAAACCGTGAGATCATAACCTGAGCTGAAACCGAGAGTTGGATGCTCGACCGCCCCTCTGGGTGCTTTTTATTTAGCGTTCCCGCCCCTCCCCCTGCCATATTATAAACGCATGGCATGTGCACGGTTTCACATTTCTAAAAACTAACATCTCCCTTCAGAAGTTTTAGCAACAGCTACCTGAGCCCAGTCGGCTTCGATGTCCCTTCCTTCTTGGGGGAGATGGGTGAGGGACACACAGAACACTCTGGGGAGGGGGGGGGCGGTCATGCCTGCTGGCAGGACAGAGGACATTCGGGGAGGGGGACAACTGCGCCCCCCCCCAGCCCTGACAGGGGTTCCCCAGTCTCGGCCCACACAGGCCCTTCGCTCTTGCCCGGGAGCCCGCCAACTCTCATAAGAGTCGCAAGAAATGCACGCCACGGTTTGGACCTGTTCTCATGAGACACACGCACGGACTGCGTAAAGCAGGGGGTGACGGATGGGCTGCGTCTCAGAGAGGCGCAGGGACTTGCCCAACGTCACCCGGCGGGCGGGTAGTAGAGCCGGGCTCAAGCCCAGGCCCCCTGCCTCCAAGTCCCAGCCTGTCTCCAGCCCCCACCGCTCACCCTTCCCGGGAGGGGAAAACACCTGCGCAGCGAGATGTCTGAGCTCCACGGTCAAGGACACTCCCAGCCTTCCCCAGACCTGCCCTGGAACACCAGCCTGGGCGGGGGACGTCTTCCCAGGGAGCAGGCCCAGCGCGGGGAGCTGGGCCCAGAGCTGGCGGCAGCCACGAGGCCGAGTGATCTCAGGGGACAGGTGGGGGCGATGGCTTCTGCAGGAAGCCTGCAAAGGGAGGCCCAGGAGGGGCAGGCGGGACGTCTCTTCTCAGCCCGGTGTTAGCAGAGCCTCCTGCTCGTGGGGACCGGGGGCCCCGTGTCTCCCCAGACCTCCCTGGCGTCCTGGGGAAGCCCGAACACTCTGCTCCCCCGGGGTCCTTCCGGTGCTGACTGAGTCCAGCCTGGGAAACTCCGCCATTTCCCCGGTTTCCAACGATAAAGCCACACTCTGCGTCGCAGCACTTTTTACTGAAGGTTCAGGAAGACGTGGGAGGCTAACATGGCCCTGATACAAGCAGTTAAATCAGGGGCGCCTGGGTGGCGCAGTCGGTTAAGCGTCCGACTTCAGCTCAGGTCACGATCTCGCGGTCCGTGAGTTCGAGCCCCGCGTCAGGCTCTGGGCTGATGGCTCGGAGCCTGGAGCCTGTTTCCGATTCTGTGTCTCCCTCTCTCTGCCCCTCCCCCGTTCATGCTCTGTCTGTCTCTCTCTGTCCCAAAAATAAGTAAAAAACGTTGAAAAAAAAAAATTTAAAAAAAAAAAAAAAAAAGCAGTTAAATCAAAGCTTTTCTCGTAAAAAGCTTCGTTGCCATTTCTCCCAGCTTCTCACCTCCTGTCCTGTCTCCCTTCCTCCGTCCCCATGGCTGGTGTAAAGCTACCTCGTGTCTGGTCTTTTTCGAACACTGCCTCTGGGCTCTCGCCGCCACACCTCTGCACATTTATTGAGGGATTTTCCTAATTCCCGATTCCCTATCCGAGAAAAAAAAATCGGACATCTGGTGGACTCAGTTGTGTTTTGGTTTGTTTTTGTTTTTGTTTTTTTCCTTTTCTACATCAGGGGTTGGGAAAACTTTCTGGAAAGGGTCAGACAGCAAATATTTTAAGCTCTCAGGCCACACAGTTTCAGTTTCAACCATTCAGCTCACCCAGCATGAAAGCGGCTGTAGGTGATACGTCAATGAACGAACGAGGTTCTGTTCCAATAAAACTTTATTCATCAAAATAGGCTCCTGGCCCTGGGGCGGTGTTGGCGGACCCCTGTTCTACATAATCGATCACTTAGCTGAGGGAGAACAACCCTTCTAATTCCCACCTTTCTTTCAGAGCAGGGAAGCCACCAGATCCCCACCGATGCTTTCTAAGAATCATTGTGTGCTGAGTTCTGTGGGAAGGGAGGGAGCAGCTCGTAGAGGTCCGATTGTGATCACCTCATCTTTGGAGATGAGAAAAGGTCAAGAGAGCACCCCCTCGTGTGGTGGGTTGGCAGCGCCCCTCCAAAATCCACGTTCACCTGGAACCTCAAAACATGACTTTATTTGGAAACAGGAGCTTTGCAGACATGATTAAGATTGAGAGGAGATCATACCAGATTCGAGCGGGCTCTAAGCCTAATGAGAATGTTCTTATGAGCGACAGGAAGGACACCCGGTGGGACGCGGAGGAGAAGGCCGTGTGCAGTTGGGGATCTCCAAAGAGAGGAAGACGCCCAGGGCCATCAGGGGCTGGAAGAAGCAGAATATTCTCCTCGAGAGCCTTCAGAGGCAGTGTGGCTCTCCCAAAACCTTGACTTTGGACTTCTGGCTTTCAGAACTGTAAGAAAATAGATTTCTGTTGTTCTGACTTGCCCAATTTGTGGCGATTTGTTATGGCATCCATAGGCAACCAATAGGACTTGCGTATCGAAGTGTTCTTTTACTCCTGTCCCCTTGAAAAAAAGAAGCAAAGATCTCATCGTGTTGACATATCAGATGTTGAGGGTGATACGGTTTCGCACCAACCACGGCTCAGAGGAAAACGCCGTATGGGTCTGGAATCCCCAACCGCGTTGATCTCTAGTCTCAGTAAATGACTCTCCCACAGTAAGTAGTATGAAGCGTGTCACCAATAGCCGCTCGACTCACCCCTCTCGGGAGTAGTTCAGCCAATGAGAAGGAGGCCCTGGTTCTGATGCCATAGCCCTGAGGGAAGGAGCCAATCCGAACCACAGAACCAGATGCTCCGGGACCCCGGGAGGAGGGAAGATGTGGGCTCACTGGGCCTGTCCAGGTGTTTGTGATGCTCAGAGACCCAGCTTGTCTCAAACGCCTCCTGGAGGAGACATATCCAAGTTGCAGAAGTGGAGAGCTTGGCCAGCCATGTCACAATCTGGCCAGCGGTGGCGACACAGAGGCGGGTGCAGAATTCGGGGCTTTGGAGTCTGACCGCAAGGGTTACAATTCTCCTGCCGCTTGACTTCCGTCCACCTCGACCACACCAACCGGAAGAGACGTGTTTTCCCAAAGGAAGGATGCTGGATAGATGATGTGCGTCCACAAAGAATGGAGGCCGTCGTCACACATACTCCTACGCACAAGCCTCTCTCGATCCGGAGTGGGTTCTAGCTTTGGGGGGGGCGGACTGTCACTGGGGCCGTGGGTGGGACGCGGTCAGAGTCCTGTGGGTGCAAGCAACAGAGGCTGACTCTGGCTAACGGAAGAAGAGACATGGGGAAGCCATAAGATTGTGTAGAATGAATGATCGAATGAGTGAATGAATGAATATGATGTCTCCGTGGGGCCAGCTGTTTGAGGATTTCCATGGTTGTCCTGGTGAGCAGTCACCACCCAGCGAGCTCTTTGAAACTCACTTTACCCTCTTAATTACAGCATGTGGTTGTGGCCTCAGAGTCACTCACAGGTGCGCACAATAAGGACGACAGTGTTCACTGCCCTTAGAGAACTTTCCATCAGATGCCTTCAGGGGTCATCGTGAAGGCCTATAAAATCTCCCAGAAAGGCACAGGAAGTGCTGTTGCCACACCACGACCCCCGTCCAGAGCAGAAACACGGCCTCCAGCCAAGCTGGCCTGTATGATCTCCGCCTTGGTCTCGGGGTGCCTTATCTGGGAGCAGTTAGGTCCATACCACGACTTAATGCTTCATACGAGGATCCCGGCATGGTATCATCCCCCCCTGAGAAGTGGGGGTGGGGAGTGTGACCCCAAAAGATTCCCAAGGCATTTCCCAAGGCTCCCAAGGGAACCCTCAACATTTGCTCTGGCTTAGCAACGTTTTCCCTGTAACCACCTCAAGAACTTCAGGACTTGATGACATTTTGCCCACAACTTTTAAAACGTGCTTACTTTAAAAAAAAAAAAAAATCTTCCCAGCATGCGTTGGTGACGGGGCTGAGCTCAGGTACAATCGTATCGCCTTGGGGAAGGTGGTTTTCTTCGTTTCTCCAAATTTCTAGGTCCCCTTGGGTCGTTTCAATAGAACGCGGGATCAGGATGATTTTCTTTCTACTAGAGACAGATGAAAATGCAAACATTTGAAGATCGTGCCGGCATCGCCGACGTCAGAGACCTCTGCTAATCATTCTCCAGTTACCATCTCCAAATACCAACTTTGCCCACAGAGGAAGACCCCTTCTCTCAACAGACAACAATTCTTGGACCACGTTGAAATCAAAACTCCAGCAGATTTGAGCTTGTCCCGGGCAGAAGCAGTCAGGAAGCGGTTTCCATGGGTACAGATTTTGACATTATCAACTGCAAACGTTCAGCATCCCAAGATGACAAAACTCTAGCAACTTCAAAGCTGTGAAGGATAGCTTCAGGGCAAATTTTAATTAAAAGTAGATAGCATATATGAAAAGCATCTAATTTGTACTCCATAAAAGAGTTTGGGAAGCATAGCTCCAGACCCTCAGGACCGGGGCTGTAACAATTATGCTGTAACTTTTCACAGCACGATCACAACATGTTAATTTGTTAATGAGTCAGTCAGAGCAGAAGACAGAGCTCCTGACGGGGAGGAAAACATACGGATTGCATTTACATTTCTATTTTTAAATAAATTAAATGTTTCAAGTCAAACTAAAACTTCACGTGAAAGTTTTGGATTTCTCCTGATTTTTTTTTTTTTTTTCTTCTTTAACTCAGATTGCCTGGTGAGCTGGGAGTATTAAGATTCTTGGGATTTCTTGGAGAGCACTAAGTGATTTCTTTATTTGAAGGCGGCTGCAATTATATACGTGCTAAACGCAGCCATTTAGAGGCGATGAAAAGTGGCCTTTTTTTCCCCCCCTCTTTTCCTTTCTGGCCCTTCTAGTAAACTTGGACTCAGGCAGGACTTAGCGGAGGCAGGAGAGTGACAGTAGGGCTTCTGAGACGTTTCCTCGTTGGTGACTCTATTTCTCGATGTAATAAAAAGAAAGAAAATGGAAGGAGGGAGGAAGGTAGGGTGAGGCGTGTTGGACCTTGGAGGTTGTTCACTCTCAGGGTCCTGCCAATGCCTCCTTCCGTTCTGCACCCAAGGTGCCGGCTTCCCTCGTCCTATCCCGACCCTGGACCATGCAGCCCGAGCTTGCCAATCTCAAACTCAGTGCATCCGGTAAGTATCCACCTGACGCAGGGAAGTGAGGAGAGGACACTCAGAGTGCAGCTTTGTGGCTGGAACAGATCACAATGAGATCATTGAACTTCTGCAGATTTTACAAAAACGCGCCCATGCAAAGCCATTGCAGGGCCCCAGCCCAGCACTTTGGGCGGTTTTGGGGGCGGGGGGGTCTCTGCAGGCGAGAGGCCATGAGCTTGCCGTTGACCCACCTCCTCCTGTGCCGTCTCGTTGCTCTTCACCAGACCCGAGGAGACAGACACAATTATTGGTCCGTATTGTAGAGAGGAGGAAATTGAGGCACAGAGCAGGTAGCTAACTTGAATAGGGTCACACAGCTGATGCCTAACATGCAGGGCTGAGATCTGCGTTGAGGTCGGATCCTGTGTTTTCACCTCCGCTGGCCACTGTCCCTCCAGGGAGGGATCTCCGTGCGCCCTTTCTTCCGAAACCACTCACTAAACCGCACGCAGCCTTGGGAAGGAGTTGCCGTGATCATCAACCTGTTTTCACCTGCTCAGAGTTCACGGGGCAAGTAAGCGGTGGGGCCCAGGGTTGGTCTGTCTGTCTGCCTGCGAGCCCCAGTTCAGACGTTCTGCTGGGAGCTAGTGAGGTTCCCCTGACGCGCTGACCCCTGCTTAGATGCTGGAGATCCTGCCGTGGGGACACGGCGGCTGTCCACCGAAAGCCCACGGTCCAGAGGGGAGAGACACGTGAGCAGAATGGTACATGTCTGCGGTGTCGTGGCTAACATGAGGGTCCACGGGAGGAATCGGCCCACGCTGCCTCGGAGGCTGGGGGGAGCGGAGGGAGCAGGTGGGCTCCAGGGAGGAGGTGTCGTGCAACCAGAGTTTGAGAGAGGGATGTGGGCGGAGGGTTGGGAAAAGTAAACACGGGAGCCAGGAACTGATATGTATTCAGTTGTTGATGCATCCGAAAGAGGGGGATCCATGAGGGTGGTTCCACTTGCGAGTGGTCAAAATCCACCCTTAAAGAGCTGCAGGAGAAAGGGACCGGACTGGCTTGTGTCACTGGAGGGGCCCTGGGACCCGCTCACGAGGTACAAGGACAAGCTGAAGGAATCGGGGCCCCTGGGAGGGAGCGGGGGGTTCCCCGCCCCGTGACTCTCCCTCCAGCCTCCTATCTCCATCTCTGCCGGTCTCGACCTGCTGTGCGTCTCTGCCTCATTCTTGCCTCCAGCAAGAGGGACTTCCTTCAGTGAAGAACACGGCTGCCCACAGTTCCAGCTTGCCTGCTCCAATGCCAACAGATTTTGTTCTCCCAGCAAGTGCCTATCAGTCCCAGAGAAGGTCTCATTGGACCAGCTTGGGTTCCATGGCAACCCCTTGGACCTAATGGAGGGCCATTGGCCATCCTGAATCTCGGGAACGGTCCCTAAGACCAGAGGGCAGTGACCAGCGATGGAGAAGAGAAGAGTTTGCTAAACTGGCTAGATAAATAAATAGATACAATTAGATTTACTTGTCTACCTACCTACCAGTCAACCCAGTCCACCGGGTAGACCAGGAGACTCGCCACCTTGGTTCACAGGAAATTTACAATAGAGCTTGAGAGACAAGGGATCATTAGTTATTTAGAATGACCTTCAACCTTGGATTCAGCAATGGAGTCTTAGGTGCGATACCAAAGGCATGAAGAACAAAATAAAAATAGGTAAATTGGATTTACCAAAATCGAAAAGTTTTGTGCATCGAGGGACAATATCAAGGAACCGAAAGAGGGTACAACGTGGGAGGAAATATTTGCAAAGCATGTATCTGGTGAGGGTTTTATACCCAGACTATATAAAGACCTCCGACAACCCAATAACAAAAAAGCCGATTAGAAAATGGGTGAAGGACGTAATAGACACGTCTCCAAAGAGGATGTACAAAGGGCCAGGAGGTACCTGAAAATAGTGTCAATGTCGTTAGTCATTAGGGAAATGCAGATCAAAACCAAAATGAGACACCATTTCATCCCACTAAGATGACGATAATAATAAGCCTTTAGAGAGAAAGACGACAAGTGTTGATGAGGATGGGAAGGAACAGGGACTTTGAGACATTGCTGCTAGGAACGTGAAATGGTGCAGCCACTGCGGAAACCAGTTTGGCATTTCCTCAAGAAGTTAAGCGTATGAGTGACCATATGACCCAGCAGTTCTAGGTAGATATGTGCCCCCACCCCCGAAAGCAGGGGCTCAAACAAACACCTCTACATCAATATTCGTTGCAGCACTATTCACGGTAGCCGAAAGGTAGAAACAGCCCATCAACAGATCTGTTCATCTGTTCATCCATCAACAGATGAACGAAGGAGCAAAATACGGTGTATACATCGAGTATTATTTAGCCGTTAAAAGGGAGAAGTTTTGACACAATGCACCTGGTTTCTGAAACCATTATGCCGAATGAAATAAACCAGACACAAAGGACCAACGTTGTACGATTCCGCTGATAGGAAACATCTACAGCAGGCAAATTTATAGAGAGGAAAGGGGGATTCCAGTTAGTAATGGCTGGGGGAGGAGAAGAAAGGGATTTATTGCTTCCTGGGCACGGAGTGTCTGTTTGGGGTGATGAAAAGGTTTTGAAAATCGTCAGTGGTGACGGTTGCACAACGTCGCAACTTTAATCGATGACCCTGAATTAAACGGCAAATTTTATTTGTTGTACTTGTGTGTATTTTGCCACAAAAACATTTTTTTTTAATATGATCTCTAAGAGTCGTACTAAAAGGATCCAGTCCTATCGCAGGTTCCAAAGCCCCAAGGACTGTTCCTGGAGGGAGCCTCTCCGGTTACTTGCTTTTCCTTTCTCCGAGGAGTGCGTCGTATTGGTCTGACGACCTCTAGCCCACAGTGAGTCACAGAAGAAAATCCAAACATAAACACACATGCGAGCGTTGGTTTTGCCCATGCTGTCTCTGACGGTTGGCGCTGCAGTTGACCTAGCAGGAATGAAAAGAAAAAGATCTCTTGGACTAAATTCTCTCGAGGAGAGGAAAGCTGCACGGGGCTGGGGGTCTGGTGTGGCTCAGCCTGACAGTCTCTCGGACAATTCCCAGTTTCTTCTATGGCGGCAGAAGGCAGACCCCCAGACGCGACTTCCTATTCCAGTTTTTGGCACAAGGGCTTTTGTTGCTGCCTTGTTTATTTATTATTATTTTATTAATGTTTTATTTATTTTTGATAGAGAGACACAGAGCATGAGCGGGGGAGGGGCAGAGAGAGAGGGAGACAGAATCGGAAGCAGGCTCCAGGCTCTGAGGCATCAGCACAGAGCCCGACGCAGGGCTCGAACTCACGGACCGCGAGATCGTGACCTGAGCTGAAGTCGGACGCTTAACCGACTGAGCCCCCCAGGCACCCCACTGCATTGTTTATTGAAAAACAAAAGCCCAGGTGTCAGATAGCAAAAGTTTGAATAAGCGAATCAAGTCCCAGCCGTGTAACGAGATGCTATGCAGCCACAAAAAATGATGTCGTGAAACCCGTACAAATGGCCAGTACGCCGATGTCAGGTCACCATGCCAAGCGCTGTATAGGCTTTATTCTATTTAATGCGCCCAACCGCGCGGTGGTGAAGATGAGACCTATAGCCCCATATGCAGATGAGCAGACTGAGGTGCAGAGAGATTCCTTAACTCTTTCAGGGTCACGCAGCCCGTCTGTCAGTCCGAGGACACGAATCCCCGTCTGTCTGCTTCCAAATCTGCCGCTCCTAACACCTGCTCTGTGTTCCTCAGAAACGTATCAGCCGAGCTGGGAAGATGCTCACCATAGATGTAGTGGACAAGTTGGAAACATCGTCTGTTTCTGCAAGAAATTCAGTCGTGGATCGACAGACAGAATAAAACACACGAGGATACAATCCAAGAGTTCCATATCGGTTGTGCCTTGGGGATAGAATCGGGGCTGACTTGTGTTTTCCCCTTCGTGCTTACGTGTGTCATCGAATTGTTCTCTTTCCGTGTTGCCCGATGCGGTAGCAACCGGCCAGCTGTGGTGGTTCGGATGTTAATTAACCGTGATCTGCGCGGGTCACATTTCCAGGGCTTAGTTGCCACCGTGGCAGATGGTTCTGGTGTTGGAAATGCCAGACGCTTCCGTCATCCGGGGACGTTCTGACGGGCCTGATCCACAGTGATCATGGGTTTCTTAGACGATTAAAATGGTTTTCAATACAGCTTGAGGCAGGAGAAGAGAAGGCTGTTTAAGGCTCGGTTTGCCCCAGGCCGACCCCGATTGAGGCTGGAAGGCAGATAGGGGAGGCTCCTGCCCGTGTGCGCAAAGGTCTTGGGGAAGAAACTATCATAGAACAGGTGGGGATGGGCCGGCTCCCGTCACGCTCCTGGATGGCTGCAGGCCTACTGGGCGTCTCTTCCCGACGCCGTGACCTCCAGAGGCCCGGTGAGGCTGCTGCTCGTGACATGTCTGCTTTTAAGAGCAACAGAAGGTGTCCCAGGAGCCTTCAGGCAGCCTCCCTGTCACGCTTTGCTGGCCAGAATGGTGTCGAATGCCTGTGCCCGAGGAGATCGCTGCTGAAAGGAATGGGGTTTAGACAACTGGCTTAGACTGAGCAGAGTCACTCCTGAGCTGGGTCGGGGTTGCCTCTCCTGAGGGGCAGATGAGACAGGGGAGTGTGAATGGTCACTGAATAACCAACGGTGTCTGCTCCAGATCGCAAGTACCAGAAAACTTGCAGAAGCTCAACAATGGCTGGTGCGTCCTGGGTGTCTGTTTTCTTAGAGCAGCCGGGATCTCGGTTTACAAAATGGCTGCAGACGTTCTGCTGTCGCACCCTCATCACCGTCCAGTGGAAGCGAGAACTGTTCGCTTCTGCAAACATCTCTACATGCGTTAGACTCTCATTCGACTCCCTGGGTGCTTGGGTGACTCTGGACCAATGACAGAACTCTCAAATTACCCTCAAAGCAATGAGCTAAGAAGCGGGGAAGGGCAACCCAAGGGTACTGGCCGCACTCTTTTCTAGAAGCAGCAAGGGATAGACGAGGGGCAGCTGGTGACAGATTTCCACTACAAGCCGGCAACTCGTTAGCACGATCAGGCGAGGCAAAGTCTTGGAGACCACCTCGTTCCCTTTCCTGAGAGTGGGGTCCCCCTCTGGGTGTGGACAGACCCAGCCAGCTACAGGGGACAGTGACAGTGGAGACAGTGAGTAAAGAAATGGTCGCGCTTTGTTTCTAAATTGCACCAAGGTAGACCCTTTCCAGAAGTTACCTGAGCGACGAGAGAAGAAAAGAATGTCTTTCAGAGCGCTGCCTCTCTGTGAAAGGGCCCATTTCTCTGAGTGTTTGGCTAACCTTTCCTTTAATCAGGAAATCGCAATGGGATTACCAATTTTCTGCAAAGAAACTCTTTGGGTGACCTTCTCGGGGAACGAATTTGAGTGGCACCATATGCAAGGTGCATTATCTTTTGCCTTAATGGATTATGCATGCCTAAAAAGAGATCTCTCCACATCCTTCTATATCCTTCTATATCCTGCTATAGATAGATAGATAGATAGATAGATCGCCGCTCAGCTTCTGTTTCTCTCTGTTTATCAGTTTAGTTCCATTTCGTAAACCCCTCCATCCATTCACCTGTCCATTCGTCCATCCAACCATCCACCCCTCCCTCCCTCCCTCCATCTACATGTTCTGTTTGTTTATTACCCCTTCATGGATTTTCACCTAATTTGGAGGTCTTTGGGGGGGATGGCTGACTTGCTCCCCACCCTGCATCACCCTCAGCAGACACTGATTCCTGATGCTTCACAGTGAAAGCTGAGACCGGCCTGTGAATCATTTATTCGACCAATATTTATCGAGCACACACCGGCGGCTGCCTACTCAACCCGATACTCCCCTTACCACTTTAATACCCCTTAGCTTGTCCAGGAACCACACTTTGGGAAGGTGATCACGTCACCAGCTCGAGAGTCAGTCCCAACTGTTCTAAGCCAACCATGACCCCATTCTTTTGGCCAGCCATCGCCCTAGCCACGCGTACTTACCTAGTTCTGACCGATGAACTGCTTGAGGGCTTCTGGGGAAGGTTCCCTTGCTCTTCAAAAGGAGGAGCCGGAAGAGTCCGCTAGAAGTTACCGGATTTGCCAGTGCTGTCTGGGGCCGCTGCAGCCTCCGTGCTGTCAGCGTACGACCTGACAAGGGGCTCGTGCCCGTGAACCGTGAGATCATGACCTGAGCCGAAGTCAAGAGTCGGACGCTTCAGTGACTGAGCCACCCGGGGGCTTCCTTCCGAAAAGCTCTTGTTAAGTTGGGATCTGTGTTACAACCGACGGCATCCTAGAATCAAGGACATACAACAGTTAGAGCTCTTTTAAGATACGTTTAATCAGAATTTATGGGACACGTTTTATCTTCATATAAAGCGTTCTGTTTGAGGGAAGCAGGTACGTAAAAGCAGGCTCCTTCGCCGTGGGGTACCCGCTGAGAAGGGAGAAGTGGAAAGAAGGGGTGTCCGCGGAGCTCCTGCTCTGTGTCAGGCTCAGGGCCAGGACCCGAGGTGTCACGGAGCCCTCGGGCGACTCACGAGCGGCCGGCCCAACGTACGGCTGAGGGGTCCGGGGCTCGGAGTGGGGTAGGGCCGGGCCAAGGTCAGGCCAGGGGCACAGCAGCGTCCTCAGCCCTGTGCGTCTGCAGCAGAGTTTCTCAGCTGTGATGCTGTTGACACGGGGGCCGGGTCATCCTCCGTGGTGGGGCCCGTGCAGCGCACTGCACGATGTTTGAAAGCACCCTTGGTCTCTACCCAGGGAGCACCCTGCCTCCAGTTGTAACAACCCACATGGCTCCAAATATTGATAAATGCTCCCTGGGAAGGAGGAGGAGGAGGGAGAGGAGGGGGAGGAGGAGGGGGGCACGGAGGAGGAGGAAAAGGAAGACGGGGAGGAGGAGGGGGAGAGGAGGAAGGGAGGGGGAGGGGAGGAGGAGGAAGATGAAGAGGGGGAGGACGGGGGGAAGGAGCAAAATCTTCCTGGCTGGGAACTCCTGGTCTACACCACACCCGAAGACAATGAGAGAGAGCCCCTCACCCCAAAATGCTCCCTCCCCCTGTTCCGGGTACCACAGAGGCAGACTTTTTGAATGCGGGAGGCACACCTTTGCCCCACCCCGGCGTCCAGCACGGTGCTTTAGAGAGCAGGTACTCTAATAAACTTGAAAAAAAAAAAAAAGAATAGAAAACCAATGTTTGTTTTTTTTTTTTAATTTTTTTTAACGTTTATTTATTTTTGAGACAGAGAGAGACAGAGCATGAATGGGGGAGGGTCAGAGAGAGGGAGACACAGAATCTGAAACAGGCTCCAGGCTCCGAGCTGTCAGCACAGAGCCGGAGGCGGGGCTCGAACCCACGGACCGCGAGATGGTGACCTGAGCCGAAGTCGGACGCTTAACCGACCGAGCCACCCAGGCGCCCCCCAGTGTTTGTATTTTAACACACCAGCAGGAGCGATGGAACTGTGACGGATCGGAGTGGAGCCGCGGAATGATCTCTGAGTTTCTTGGAGCTGCCGTAACAAAGGGCTGAGTGGCTCTGACGACAGGCGTCTGTTGTCTCCCGGCTCTGGGGGCTGCCGAGTCCGAGATCAAGTGCCGGCAGGGCCGGGCTCGGCCACGAAGGAGCTAGGGAAGGAGTGGCTCCAGGCCTCCCTCCCAGCTTCCCGCCGTCCCTTGCTTGTGGGACATCACTCCTGCCTTCACCAGGCGTCCTGCTGTGTCCAACTCCCCCCTTTCTAGAAGGACACCAGTCCCACTGGATGAGGCTTCCACCGTCCGCGGCCGTGACGTCCGCTTCACGGAACGAATTACATCCGCAACAACCCTATTTCCAAAGGAGGTCCCATCTTGGGGGCTGACGTTAGGATTTCAACAGGTGAATTTGGGGAGGGACCTCAGCTCAACCCAGGACAGATGTCTGGTGCTGGAGGCCATGAACACGTGAGCTACGTGGGCACACGGCACTGGCCGCCCCGGCCTCTCATTTCGCCCCCAAGACCCCCCATGTCTGGAACTATGATTTCCATTGACCAAGGACTCACTGAGCTGAGTCAATGGGGGCTCAGAGGGGAGGAACTGCTTGTTCAGGGGTTGTACGTTACTGAAGGGCGTGCTGTGCCTCAGTTTCCCCATCTGTAAAGGGAAGACGACAGTAGTACCCAGAATACTTGCAGGGCCGTTTATGGGACTGAGGGGACAAAGATCTGCCACTCCCTTAGGTCTCTATCTGGTCCGAGGTAGTCCCTCGTTACATGACAAATACATGTATGTCCCCGAGCAAAGGGTCGATCTGAGAAGGTCACAGCAGGGGTAACGGCCGGGTGGCAGCCTGGAGGCTCACAGACCCGATGGGATCAGCCGGTGCATTTGGTTTGGCCCCTGGTGGCGTCCTGACATTTAAGAACTAGAAGGCTTCACACAAGAATGTAAGTTCCTGGGTTTGTTTGAGAACTCGGGAGATCTGGCCTGTCCCCGGTCCCTGCCCAGTCCCTGCCCAGTCCCTGCCCCAGTCCCCAGGCTGCATCTGAGCGCGCGGCCCTGCCGGGTGCTAACCAGTAAGGGGGTTTGTGCAGCCCTTCCCGCCTCTTAGAAAATACCCGGGGCCCCTGGGTCCCCAAGCCCTCTGGGGTCTCTGGGCTGGGAAACAGTGGCTGGGTTCAGAAGGGCCACCCCTTGCCGGCCCCGACCCTGGGCGGTCACGGGGGAGCCCGGCTCACCCATCGGCCCCAGGTACACCCCCCACGCCCCCTGGGAGACCCAGGGGTGGTTCCAACAGCCGCAAGCTGTCTTTTTCCTTTGGAGTTTTCCCAGGCTCTCTTGGCTCTCCGTTTACATTTGCTTGATTTTATCTCATCACGACAGCAACATGTGCAAAAGCGTTGGGAGAATTGAAACCAAATGTGCACGGAGCGCAGTCAGCGGTGAGGGTCCCGCCTCCCTGGCGAAGGCAGAAGTGCCTCCCGGTCGTCATCCACGGTGGCCCAGGCCGGGTGCGGCCCTGGCTACCCCTGGCGGCAGCGGGAACAGGAATCCGGGCATTTTCGAGCTCCGGGGATGCTTCGAGAGAGAGCACCGTAGCCTCCGCATGTTTGAAAGGGGGAAACCGAGACCCAGAGGGAGGAGGACACTTGTCACCTGTCCCTCAAGGTGGCGGGGGAAAGAACCTGATGTGATTTGATCACTTTCTATAGACTTCGTTCCTGCTTTACATGGGATCTCGGGCGGTCTTTCAGGAAAACTTCTTTGAGTCCACGTTTGCTTTGAGGTCAGACGTGCCTGTGTCAGAATTCCAGGTCTGCCTGTGGAAGGTCCCGGAAAGAGTCTCTTAACCATCCCGAACACTGGTTTCTCCGGCTCAAACACAGGAGAAACAAAAGCACCTGAATCTGGCTGCAAGCCACAGAGCTGGGTCCCTCCCACAGGAACTTGTCACCATCCTGCAAGTATTTATTGAGCGCCTACGACATTGTCTTAGACCCTGAGGATGCAGGCACTGTCCTCCAGTCATGCCATCAAGGTGTTGAGTGCCTACGTGGGCAAAGCACTTAGGTGGCCGTGGCGGAAGCCGGGATGGGCTGGGGGAGTCCGGGCAGGGCAGGCAAGCTCTTGGACTCAGCTAACACTCCTCAAGGAGGGGTGCCTTTGCTCCCCAGGCCCCTGGTCTGCTTCCCCCCCCCCCCCCCCCCCCCCCGCCAAGGGACATTTGGCAATATCTGAAGACATTGGCGGTTGCCAGATTGTGGGGGAGGGCACTGCACGTGCCTTCTACAAGGCAGGGAAGTGTTAAATTTTTTTTTTTTTTCAACGTTTTTTATTTATTTTTGGGACAGAGAGAGACATAGCATGAACGGGGGAGGGGCAGAGAGAGAGGGAGACACAGAATCAGAAACAGGCTCCAGGCTCTGAGCCATCAGCCCAGAGCCTGACGCGGGGCTCGAACTCATGGACCGTGAGATCGTGACCTGGCTGAAGTCGGACGCTTAACCGACTGCGCCACCCAGGCGCCCCAGGCAGGGAAGTGTTAAATATCTCGCAATGCCCAGGACAGCCCCCACCACAGAGAAGTATCCTGCCCAAAGGTCCCCCTAGTGCTGGAGGTGGGAAATCTGGGCCAGGGAAGTGGCAGTAAGGATGTACACAAGAGGACAGCCTGGAAAGGTAACTACCAGTGGAAGTGAATGGCACCCGGGCTATGGGGGGGGAGGGGCGGGCTCTCTGGGTTTGACTTGTACTGTGACATGTTCACTTGGCTTGCTTGTTTCTTCTCTGTCCGCACTTGCCTTTCTTGCCGGAGAACACCAGCTACAGGAGCATCGGAGCCAAGCCCCAAGACCCTCGGTCTGTCCTCTCACCGCTATGAGCCACTTGGCTCCCGGGGACAGTTCGGGGCCGGAGGGGAACGGGTAACAGCAAATGCTTTCAAAGAGTCCAACTCTGGTCCTGTTTTCCGGGCTACAAAAAAAATGGGGAAGCAGCGGGCAGTTGAGAGCTTATTCAATAACCTCCTGATCTTTCCGTTTCCATGAAAGGGTGCTTGTGTCTCTCTGGAGATGAATGTGGGTGCCTTTGCTCAGGGAAAGGGGGGAAAAATGTCCTGAAACTGTGTTCCTGGAAACTTTCTTGTTAATTCCCCAAAAGACGTGAACCCAAGCAACCACTAAATACCCAACCCAGAAGTAAGAAAACTCAGTCAGTGGCTTTTAGGAAAATAAAAATAAATGAGAAAAACCCCAAACAGGAAATACACCCATTCAGTGGAGCATTTCGGTAGATGGGATCTTGGTCTGGAAGCAGAAAGCGAGACTTGGCCCCTGCCTCGTGGTTACTTAGGATATCCACATCCAGACAAACAGCTACGTTCGTAAGTGTTTACTCAGTACCATAGAGTCCTGGGGCCCAGGCGGAAAACTAGTGGTACAGGCCAGAGTGACCGGTCCTGTCCTCATGGGTCATTTATCCCTCTGTCATTTGATGGGTGCTGCCCTCTTATTCCCTCACTTATGACTTTCTGGAATTCTCTTGCTCACTCATCGGCTCGCGTGAGTCTCTTATGCTTCCTTCCGCGTGGAAGACAGATTCCAAGATGGCACCCAATGGCCCCCACCTCCTGGTACTCACGTCTTGTGTGAGCGCCTCCTTGTGAGTGTGGGCTGGCCTGGCGACACACGTCAGACCCACCGCAAAGGTGATGGGATGTCGCTTCTGAGATCAGGTTACAAAAATTGTGACCACAGACTCTCTCCATGGCCCTCTCACCTTGTGGACCTTGGGAAAGCCAGCTGCCACGATGGGCCAGTGAGGGCGCTTTCCAGCCAACACCCAGAAGGCATCTGATGAGCTCAGCCCAACAGCCCACGAGGGACTGAATCCTGTCAACAAACACTGCGTGAGCCTTGAGGTGGATCCTTCCCCAGCAGAGTGTTCAGATGAGATTTCATCCCTGGCTGACATCTTCATTTGTGCCTTCTAAGGAAACTGCCCCTTCCTGTGCGGCAGTCCCATCTACCGGAGGGCATTCACCGCCTGACTCAACCTTCACTTCCTTAGTGGAGCCCTCCTCAAGTGCCCCACCTGGGTCAAATCCCGCTCTTAGGGGACCGCACCCACTTCTTGCCTATCACACACCATCAGTGCATTTACAGTGTTGTTGCCCACGTGGCTCATCAGAATTTATTCCCCACCAGGCGCCGCCTACCATGAGGAATGAGACAGGGTCAGTGTGTCCCCAACAATTAGCACAGAGTGAAATACATGATAGACACTCGATACATTTTTTGCCGAAAGAATGAATGAATGAATGAATGAATCGATTGGAAAGCAGGAGGGTAACACCACAGTTTCTGAGAACCAGGGAAACCCACAGAAGAGGAGCATGGGCACCGAATAAGCCTCTTGGCCTTCCTAACTCAACAACCTGGGTCCCATTCACCCACTGGACCCAAGTCCTGGCCCCACTTCACTGGTGGACGCCAGGAGCTGAAATTATTTTCCAAAAGAAGGCAGGAAGTTGATGTCATCCTACCAATAGGGAGGGATTCAGGCAACAAGCGTTCAGTTGCTACGGCAACGTTAAGTGTCAGAACACTGTAGGCTTCAGGAGTGGGGGGGCGGGGGAGTTGGGAATGGAGGGCCAGCACTGGAGTTCAGACAGACACGGAGACATCGAGAGGGGATTGAAGAGTGTCAAAGAATGACCTTAAACGTGTTTCCCAAATCCCAAAGTACGAAATCTCACGGGATTGGGTTTGAGGGCAACTGTGTGGCTTTCAAGCAACAATCTTACAAAAACCAACCTTCAAGAAAGGCTCAAAATAGAAGGTAATACGTCCAGTCTGGGGAGGTAGTGGTGAGGCAGAAAAGAAACACGCAGATGAGATTTTTAAGTCCCTGATTCTACCTCTTATTATCAGTTTGACTCAGCCTCCAAAACTCAGTTTCTTCTATGTTTGTAAAATGGGAGTAATTATAATACTTCTCCTCCTAGAGTAAAAGGGATGGGGTGGGGCAAAGGGCAGGGCCGGGAACAGCATGTGCAAAGGCCCTGCGGGGACTAGAGACGAGTTCTCTTGAGGAACTGCAGGGAGGTCAGGGAGCCAGGTGAGCGAGGAGGAGTTGTGAGGGGTTGGCGGGAGCTTGACTGTGAGAGGCATGTAGGGAATGGCTGTGGAGAATGTTGGAGGGCTGGTCTGTACCCTAAGAACACAGATCTCAAAGTATGGACCCAGGACAAGCATCTTGGGACTTGTTAGAAATGCAAATTCTGGGGGTGCCTGGGTGGCTCAGTCAGTTAAGCGGCCGACTTCAGCTCAGGTCATGATCTCGCGGTCCGTGAGTTCGAACCCCACGTCGGGCTCTGTGCTGACAGCTCAGAGCCTGGAGAGCCCGTTTCAGATTCTGTGTCTCCTTCTCTCTGACCCTCCCCCATTCATGCTCTGTCTCTCTCTGTCTCAAAAATAAATAAACATTACAAAAAAAATTAGAAAAAAAATGCAAATTCTGGGGGTCCCACCCGAGACTTACCGAACAGAAAAATGGCAGTGGGATCCACAGCCCTCCAGGGTATCTGATGCATACTCAGAGTTTGTAAACCATTGCTATGAGTGATGGGGAATGGCTAGTATTTTTTCTTAAGGCTGATTTATTTTGAGAAAGAGAGAGCTCACGTGCACAGGTGGGGGATGGGCATGAGAGAGAGAGAGAGAGAGAGAGAGAGAGAGAAAGGATCCCAAGAAGGCTCCAGGCTGTGTGTCAGTACAGAGCCCGAAGCAGGGCTTGAACTCACAAACCGTGAAATCACGATGTGAGCTGAGATCAACAGTTGGACGCTTAACCAACCGAGCCATCCAGGTGCCCCGGAACTGGTTAGTATTTTAGGCAAGACCTTGACAGGGTCAAGATTCAGTTTTGGAGGTCCATCTTCTAGAGATTTGAGGTTTGCTAGGCGTGTGTTACTTTTGCGCAAAAACCAAGAATGATATACGGGCAGGGTTGCAGGGAAAATACGGGACAGGAGGCCAGTTAAATTTGAATTTCAGACAAAACAACAAATACTTTTTCAGTACAGGTCTGTATTGTGTTTTACCTGCCAGTCCTACCACGACCGCTGAATTCGGACCCCCTGGAGCCCGGGCTGGTTGGGTGATGACGAGGTTCCTTGGAATCTTCTGGAGGCTGGGAGTCACCTTCGAGATGTGCCCATTGATAAGATTACTCAGTGTACCATCACTTCCAGGGGAATGGCCTCAGCCTCGACGAAGTGACTCATACTGAATGGATCAGTTTCAGAAGAAGAAGAAACAGAAAAATCTCCCACCGGTTGTTTATTACCGGGCTGTGTTTCAGACAGCAACCGTGTTGCAATAACTTGATTTATAGCTTTCTTGCTCGGCCAACCCCCGGCCGGGAGAAGAGGTATGTTCTATCCCCTTCTCCTGCTGAGCCCTTCTCACCTGCTGGGGGCACCCCCCTTGCCTCCTGGCATCAGAGTTTTTACCTGGTTTCCAGCTAAATGCCTCCTGGGGGCTCTCGCTCAGCCCAGGGCTCTGCTATCACCTGCCAGATTCCGTAAAGGTTTCGAAGATCATAGACCGACATCCGAATATTGGCTCCATCACTTCCTGGCCGGGGGAGTGTATACCGGTTCCTTTATTCCTCTGAGCCTCAGTTTCCCATTCTATAAAATGGGGATAAGAAGAATGTCCCTTCATCAGAATGTTGCCATGAGATACGACTAAGGACGTGCCGGTCGTGTGCATCTTCGGTACAGGAGCACGTCAGGGGCCTGGAGGTGGCTTTTTGTGGGAGGTAGGCCACAGCCAAGCACCCAGGTGAAGACCAGTGAGGCGAAAAAAAAAAAAAAAAAGAGGTTAGAGAGGGAGGGGCCAAAGCATAAGAGAGTCTTAAAAACTGAGAACAAACTGAAGGTTGATGGGGGGTGGGAGGGAGGGGTGGGTGGGTGAGGGGCATCGAGGAGGGCACCTGTTGGGATGAGCACTGGGTGTTGTATGGAAACCAATTTGACAATAAATTGCATATTAAAAAAAAAAATCCAGACGGGAAAGTGGACTTTGGGAAGAGGTTAGCAGAATGCTAGGACACCTTGAGAATTATTGCAGCTCGTTCTGGTTTCAGACTATAGCAGGGGGAGGTGGGAAAAGGGGAACTTCTTTAGCAAGAAACAAACAAACTCTTGTTTTTGTGCTTTTGAAGATCTGAGAAGGTTAATCTTTTCTTCTAGTTGGCGTTTCGTTCTGTGCACTTTGTATCTTAATATCTTTCAGGAGCTCGGGGTTATGACCATGGCCGTGGTGCCAGAATCAATCCATGGATGCCTGCCATTCCCCCCCGCCCCTGCTAATTTCTTCCTTCTCTGAAGTTGTGTTGCTTTTATGTTACTTCATTTCACGTAAATTCCCTTCTTTCCCCAGAAAATAAAATGAATACTACATCTACCCTTTGTAAGAATAGTATGTTCCTGTTGGAAATTCAGGGCAATAAAAAGAGAAAGGAGAAGAGAGATCCCGACCACTCAAAGAGACCCTCCCTCTTTTAAAATAGCATTTTCGTTCCCTGATTATTATCTGAGGTTAAATGTCCTTAAAGTAGAAAATTTGGAAAATAAGCAGAAAGTGTGGAAAATAAAGGGATAAAACAGAGAATAAAAATCGCACTCCCCAGAGAGTTGCTAGTCACGTTTCAGGATATTTCCTTATATCCTCTCATACATCCTTGCACGAGCACACACATCAACACATCTGAGATGTGATTATGTGAACTCCTTCCATTATTTACCATTTAGAACGTAGCTTCATTTCAAGCCATGAGAATTTTCCCGTGTCAGTTTGTTCTCCTGGAAAACAATTATTCTGGGATTGCCCGACAGCCCATTTCTTCCTGTGGTTTTGCTATGATCTAACCATCCCCCATTGTGGGGCAGGTAGGTTGTTTCTAGCTTTTTCCCCATTGTGCACCGACCGCTCGCTGAGTGTGCTTGCCCACTGATCCGTGCCCGTATTCTGCCCGTGGCCCTAGGACAGATTCCTCAGACGTCGGAGACTTCAGGGAACGCAACGATTCTAAAGTTAAAACTCATTAAATAAATATGAATCTTCTTCTGAAATTATGTCGATGCACGTTGAGCTAGTTGGAATCCCTGGGGCGGAGTAAGGCGGGGCACGTAGGAGAGCAGGGTCAGGGATCCCTCTCTCGAAGCCAGCAATGTATCGTCCCAGAGGAGCGGCTGGAAAGTCTGCCTCTCTACCTGAGACATCTGTGCGTGTGTCGCAGCGGCCAACACAAACACCGGTGCAATGAAACCACAATGCTCCCTGTCAATGCCGAACGCGAAAACAAGAACAGCGCCAGCTTGCCGGAAGAGTCTTCTGGGGACATTGGACTCCGTTCCCAGAAAGACACAGCTCGCTCGCCATTGCAAAACATCCTCCTGGATTGTCCTCATAAGGCTCGGTCTACCCGTCCCTACCCCTTCGGGCGGGAGCCACAGTCTCCGCCCCAACCTAAGAGCCCGTGGCTGCAGTCCCAGGATTTCAACCAGTTGCGATTTGGAAGGGCTCGAGCAGCTGATTTTTATCTCGCACGAATCATGCCAGGTTCCCTGGGATGAAAGGGAACTGCAGGGATGAGGCAGCCGGCTGGGAGGGCGGTGCGGTCATGCCCCAGCCTGCAGCACCCTGCCCTCCCTGGCCAGGACCCCCAGCTCAGAGCACCCGGGCCTTTCCGAGGGCTCCTTCCTCACCAGACGCTGTTCCCAACCCTGACACCGCGTCCACTCCCATCCCTGAGAAAACCCCAGGTCCTCCCGTGTGACCTTGGGTGAGCCGCCTGACCTCTTCGGTAATTACTACTACCTACCTTAGAGGGTTGACACGAGAGTAAGTGGGTCAGTGTGTATAAAGAGCTTGCGACCGGCCCGCCGCGGAGTCGTGATCTCTGCCACGAGGGTGTGAGCCGGGTGGCACGGGCACTTGGGGTTTTTTGCCGCGGCGTCCCCGGGGCCCAGAACGGCGCTGGACACGAGTCGGCGCTCCATAAGCGTGCGCCGACGATATGCACGCGGCTCGCCGGGACCCGCGGTCTGCAGAGCGCCCAGCACACCCTCAGCACCCCGCCGTTCGTCTGTTTTGAATCCGGAGCACGTGCTGCCTCGCCCCGGGCGAGGAGACCCGGCTCTCTGGAAAAGAGCAAAGGCAGGCCGAGGTTTGCCACAGGCCGACAGAGGGCCTGAGCAAAAGCCCCGGCTCCCATCTTCGAGCCCTGACGACTTGCCGGGCTGGTGCCAGACGCCAAGGACCTAACCTCCGTCCTCTAGAGCGGCTCTTTCCCTGGTTGTCAAACAAGGGCACACGGAAAATGACAATATTTAGACAGCGCTCTGGGGTCCACCACACGGGCTCGAGGGCGTCCGCACGGAGCCGGGTGGGAAAAAAATTACAAAAGAGTGTCACATTTGAATGTTCTGTAATTATGATAAGGATTATGGGGTATGTTACTGAGCGTTGTTTACAATTTCCAAATAAAACCCTGTCATCTTAAAAACCACACAAGCAAACACCTCGAACTTGCTTCCGCGAACGCACCTCGTCTGTGTCGGCTTTTGTGCTCAGCATATGACAACACACGAGTCCCGAGCAAGAATTTCCCTGGAGACGGCTTCAAGTTCGTCATTGCCGCTGTCTCCATAAGAAACTTTGAAAAAATAAGGAAGAATTTTTTCAAAACCCATTTGAAAACAATACTCAAGACAGGTAGAAAAAACAAGGGGCGAAATCACATTTGAAGAATCCAGAGGTGTTTTTATTAAAAAAAAAATCTTTTGTGCGTATGTTTATTTATTTTTGAGAGAGAGAGAGAGAGGAGAGAGAGAGAGAGAGACACGGAGCATGAGCAGGGAAGGGGCAGAGAGAGGGAGACACAGAATCGGAAGCAGGTTCCAGGCTCTGAGCTGTCAGCACAGAGCCTGACTTGGGGCTCGAACTCACGAACGGTGAGATCATGACCTGAGCCCAAGGCAGACGCTTCATCACTGAGCCACCCCGGCGCCCCGCCCAGAGGCGTCTTTAAAACGACACATGCAATCTTGCAATTTCTCTGGCTCCAATGGAAGAATCCCCACTCTCTCGGGCTTTGCTGTGTCGCGCATTTCAAAGTCGCGTTCAGTGCCCGGCTGTCAGAATGCTGCGGCCCGCGGTCAGCGGGCTGGCGCTGAAGGGCGCATCAGCTGCAGAGAAACACAAGGTGGGATTCCGGACGGCCCGCCCGGCGCTCGCCCACCCGAAGCCACCGCCCCCTGGCTGCTCCTGCGGCGGATCCCCCTGCAACTCTCTACCTGCTTAACAAGTAAGTGAAAATACAGCGTGTCGGCCAAACGTGACCAAGCGGTAAGGCGTGCTGAACTTAGGGAGCTGTTTTAAGTAAGGTTGTCCAGGGCCGGTCTCACCGAGAAAGGGACATTTGAGCAACGACCTAAAGGAGATGAGCCAGGCGGGTGGCGGGGCCGGGGGGGGGGGGAGGGCGTGCCAGGCGGAGGGAACAGCCTGTGCAAAGGTGCAGAGGCCAGGGTGAGCTAGAGGAGCTAAAGCACAGTGAGGGGCAGGAGGGGGGCGGGGCGTGGGAGAGGGAAGGGAGTTTTAGAGGCTCTCTTCATCACGGTGGTTCTCAACCGGGGGGCGATTTTTCCCCTTAGGGGACATTTGAAAATATCCGGAGACATTTTTGGTTGTCACACCTGGGGGATGGGTGCTTCCCCCCGGGGGGGGGGGGGGATGGGTAGAGCCCAGGGGTGCTAAAGGCCGTATGGCGCGCAGGACAGCCCCACAGTAGAGAATGACCTGACCCCAAGTTTCAATGACGCAGGAGCAAAGAGAGTCTGCTTTACGGCTGTGTCAGTCTACGGTCTGTCACCCTGAGCACGAAGGACTCCGCTAAGGGGGTTCCAGAGGGACAGGATCTGTCAGGTCTCAGCAGCGCCCCCTGGCTGCCGTGTTGGGGACGGCCGGCAGGGGGCGAGGGCGGCCGCAGAAGGGACCCCCAGGTGCCGGCGGTGCCCAGGTGAGAAGCGGCTGTCCTGGGAGACCCGGGGATGGCTCAAGTCCCTCCCAGCCCGTGGTCTCCTCTTCTCACCCAGTAACCCACACCTGAGGAGCCACCCTAAGGAAACAGCCAGGAAAAAAGGGGAAAGATTAAGAGGGGTTGGGGGGAGGTTTAGGAGAGCATCAGATAAAAAATGCCAGAATTATAATTTAAAGGAAAAAAATATCGGGAACTGCATCCATATCCCACAAGAAGAGCGAAGCCGGGCTGAGCCGAGGTGTGAAGCCAGCCAAGGGGACAGCCTGGTGGCCACTGTGTCCCCTGTGCCCCCTGTGCCCAGGAAGGGACCATCTCTGCTTGTCACGCGCTCCTGGGGGGGAGGGGGAGGGAGGTTGGGGGACGGGTCTGTGCCGGGCGGCTGGAAGGACCCACAGTGAAGACAGGATTGCTTGAAGAACCTTCTTTTTCTTTTTTTAATTTTTTTTTTATTTTTGAGAGACAGAGGGCGAGCAGGGGAGGGGCAGAGAGAGAGGGAGGCACGGAATCCGAAGCAGGCTCCAGGCTCCGAGCTGTCAGCCCAGAGCCCAACGCGGGGCTCAAACTCACAGACCGCGAGATCGTGACCTGAGCCGAAGTCGGACGCTCAACCGACTGAGCCCCCCAGGCGCCCCTGGATCTTCTTTGCTTTACATCCTTTCAGGTTGTGAGAACATTCAGAAAGTGCGTGCTCACAGGGGGAGAAAGGAGGGGAGGGGGCAGGGGGCAGCTGAGCCCCCCAGAGAGCAGGCCGGCCTCCGGGGAGGGCGAGGGGCTGACGGAGCCGGAATCCAGGTGGGCAGGGGCCTGGGCAGGGGCTCCGCGCAAGGCCCGGGCCCTCTGAAGGCCTGGCCGCTGGAGTTTCGGGGTCTCCTCCTCTCCTCCCCCCCATTCCACGCCCCGCCCTGCCCCTTTCCAAACCCTAGCGGTGTAATTACAGTCAGCAGTTTCGTGGGGGGGCCTCCGGGAGGACAAGTGCCTACAAGAGCTCCCCATCTGGCCTGCCTCCGGCCGGGCGGGAGGTGTTTCCAATAAACCTCGGTGTTTTTAATGAGTCCTTTACAACTGCTAAATGATTAAGCCAAAGATTGACAGGAGTGACTGGTCGCCCCAAACCTTGGCAGCAAATGAGAAGAGCGAGGTCCCACCCTGCCGTCCCCTCGGGCGCTCCCGTAAATTCCGGCAGCGAACTACAAGTGAGGGCTGGCGGAGCTCAGCCATTTGCGTGGTTTAATTAATAAACTAATAAGTGCCGTGTATTTCATGGTTCCCTGGGAGACCTCGTTTTCCCTTTCTCAGGTCTGACGAGGCTCTGACACCAGAGCAGGACCCGGGAGACCAGAGGACGGCTCTCCTGGGGGAGTGGGGGGACCAGGCTTGCCCAGCTGGGACCAACTGGTAGGGCTGGGAAAACAGAGGCCCTCCAGGTAGACCCGAACTTGAGAGAAACGAACTGTTTTCCTAGTTCTGTACGGATGTCCCAAATACCGCATAGGACACGCTTATACTAAAGAATGACCTGTTCTTTGTCTGAAATTTAATTTCACAGGGTGTCCAGTATTTCACCAGGCAATCCCGTTTCCAGGAAAGACCTGTTTGGAATTTTTTTTTGTTACATGGGGAATAATCCAGAAAAAGGTCACTGCTTTCTTACGGTGTCCCTCCAGACGGTGAACCGTCTCTGGGAGGCAAAATATCCCCGTTGGTAAGGAGGCGGCCTTGGAGCCTGGATTTGAATCCTGGCCCTGCTTAGCTGTGTGAACACAGGCCGTTTATTTAACCTTGGTGAACAGTTTCTCCCTGCGTAAAGTTGAAGCAGTCCGTATCCGAATCCTCTGATGGTCTTGGCATTGAAGGCACAAGATGAGAACGCCCGTGTCGGAAGAAAAGACGGCCCCGGGGAAGTGGCTTAACCCTAAAATTTGGAGAGGGTTGACTCAGAAGGTCCCAGAGTCCCATCACAACCCTCCTTTCGAGCAGTTTCTGACAGCGGAGGGCCTGCACTGGCACCCCCGGGGCTCGAGACGCCACTCGTGAGCTTGAGAACAGGTGACAGGTAATGTCCCCTGCGAGCCACAGCTGTAGATCCTGTCGGGACACGAGTGACTCATTCCATTCGGCAACTACTCCAGTCTCTTGACTTTTTTGAACTCCCCACTGCGCCGAGCACCGGGCCGGGTTCAAAGTAGCATCGGACAGCTCTGGGAGGCTGCATGTGGAGGGGACCGAGGCTCAGGAGGAGAAGGAGGGTGCCCCAATGACACGATGGGTAAGTGGAGAGCTGGGCCTCCAGCCTGGATTTGCCGAAGCTGGATCGATCGAAGCCAAATTCAAGTCGAGGAGAAAAGGAGGTATGGAGGTGGAGGGCAGGAATTTCTCCGGTTTCGAATCCCGAAGGGAATTTTTTTTTTTTTTTAATATAATTTATTGTCAGGTTGGCTAACATACAGCATGTACCATGTGCGCTCCGTTTGGGGGGTAGATTCCCGTGGTTCATCGCTTCCCTACAATACCCTGTGCTCATCCCAACAGGTGCCCTCCTCCCTGCCCACCACCCACTTCCCCCTCTCCCCCACCCCCCCTCCGTCAACCCTCAGTGTGTTCTCAGTATCTAAGAGTCTCTTAAGGTTTGCCTCCCTCCCTCTGTTTGAAACTATTTTTCCCCCTTCCCCTCCCCCATGGCCTTCTGTTAAATTTCTCAAGTTCCACACGAGTGAAAACATAATGGTCTCTGTCTTTCTCTGCCTGACTTATTTCACTCAGCATAATACCATCCGGTTCCACCCACGTTGCTACAAATGGCCAGATTTCATTCTTTCTCACTGCCAAGTACTATTCCATGGTAGATATAAACCACATCTTCTTTATCCGTTCGTTGGATAATAAATAAATAAAGTTGATGGACATTTAGGCTCCTTCCATACTTTGGCTATTGTTGAAAGCGCTGCTATAAACATTGGGGTCCAAGGGCCCCTGTGCGTCAGCACTCCTGCATCCCTTGGGACAATTCCTAGCAGTGCTGCGGCTGCGTCATAGGGTAGGTCTAGTTTTAATTTTCTGAGGCACCTGCACACTGTTTTCCAGAGCGGCCGCACCAGTTTGCATTCCCACCAACAGGGCAAGAGGGTTCCCGTTTCTCCACATCCTCGCCAACGTCTGTCGTTTCCCGAGTTGTTCATTTTAGCCACTCTGACTGGCGTGAGGTGGTCTCTCAGTGTGGTTTTGATTCGTATGTCCCCGATGAGGAGCGACGCTGAGCGTCTTTCCGTGTGCCTGTTGGCCATCGTCTATTCGAGTCCGAAGGGAACTTTTAATCCTCTACAGAAAAGGAGCAAAGCTGAACTATCTAGTAGGGATACCGTGAGACACAGGTGGCTATTTAAATGTAGCCTGGTGAAAACTAGACACACCTTACAATTCCCTTCCTCGCTGACACTGGCCACATTTCAAAAGCGCAACAACATGCTAGGCGAGCGCATGCAGAATGTCTCCATCGTCGCAGAAAGTTCTGTCGTTTCCTGAATCAGGAGCTAAATTTTCCAAGACCTCAAAGAAAAATGTGTCCCTGGCCCCACATGAAAAATTCAACCTTCAGTCGCCATTTGGGTTACTTAAGTCTAAGGACAAAACCTGAAGTTCTGAGTCTGCGGGAGGAAGGTTCTAGAACCCTAGGAAAAAATGCAGGGTGGGATATGTATGTATGCTAGTAGAAAGGACCAGAACCCTAAGGCTCCCATCCTATAAGTTCTAGAACTCTAAGAAAATAATCTAGAGCTCTTAAAATAGAGAATGTTTCAATTTCATTTCACTTGCCTGATGAAATGACAATGATCACGTTAAGATGTCTTTGGGGACTAGTAAAAACCCAGCATTGCTAGTTCCTGGGCACAAGTGTCTAAATTGGCTTTTGGATGGCTAAATCCAAACTGCCAAGATGGAGAGCAGATGAACATCTGAAGATATATTGCAATATATTTCCATGAGGAAGGAAAATAAAGATCAGAACAGGACACAGTTAGAATTACATTTCGTCGCTTTTAACAGAGAACTCAGATAAACGACTTAAATAAGGTATGTCTGTTTCCTTTTCATTTAAAAGTCCTGGCGACAGCAGGCCAGGACGGCCTGGGAACCCAGGCTCCTTCTGGTTTTCTGCTTTTCATTCTTAACGTGAGACTTCCAGCTTTACTTCTCCTCATGGTCTAAAATGGCTGCTGGAGCTCCAGCCATCGTGACTTATTCTAGGCAGGAGGAAGGAACAAGGGGGCTGCACTGAGGAAAAGGACAACCTTCTTAGTTGAGTCTGCCTGCCTGCTTTTAAGAAGCCAACCGAGCAGCCCCATGTGATAATTTTCCCTGATATCTATCTCACGGGCCATTTCTACCTTCAGGAAGTCCGGAAATAAAGTCATTGGGCTGGGCACATGACCACTCAGTATAAAAGCAGGGTTCTCCTAAGAAGGAAGGAGAAAGGGAAGGAGAGGGAAGGAGGGAGAGAGGCGGGAGGGAAGGAAAGAAGGAGAGCTGATATCGGGTGGGCACCCAGCCGTCCCAGTCACACGTGGTACAGGGTAGAGCCACGTGGCCCCCAAACACCGAGGAGCAGATTGGAAATTCGGTGGGCTCCCTGGCGGTGGAGGGCCTGCCGACAATAGGGAGGGGACTGTGGCAAACAGGAGACGCCCCGCCCTGTCTCCCGAAGGGATCTGCCATTCAGCTCTGACTGATGGAACCAGGCCTGCTGCTCCCAGTTTCTGGTTTTCCTCTAAGAAGCATCAAGAAATCTAGATTGTGGGGGCACCTGGGGAGTTCGGTGGGTTACGCGTCCGACTTCGGCTCAGGTCATGATCTCGCGGTTCGTGGGTTCGAGCCCCGCGTCGGGCTCTGTGCTGACAGCTCGGAGCCTGGAGCCTGCTTTGGACTCTGTGTCTCCCTCCTTCTCTGCTCCTCCCCTGTTCTCTTTCTCTCTCTCTCTCTCTCTGTCTCAAACATAAATAAACGTTAAAAGATTTAAAAATTAAAAAACAAAAAGAAATGTAGGTTGCAGTGTCACCCCTAATTTCTAAAGATTGAATTTGCCACTATTTAAAAACAATATTTTTTAACCACGTATGGTATGTTTTGACCCAGGGGAGGCTGTTAAGTTTTTATTCTCTGATTATAGAGAAGAAAATACAAGAACCCCATCCCGCGGAACGATCTAATGAAATGTGTGTAGCCGTGATTAAGGGGGAGGGGAGGAGCGAATGACACAGAAGCAAATCCCCGGGGTGGGTGATGTTTGCGGCTTTGGGTGCCCACAGTGGCGGCCGGGTGAGGGTCCCCGGGGCCGCCTCGCAGAACCGGGCGCCCACGCCACACAGCGTGGTGAGCAGGGTGGGGGGCGCCGTGGCCCTCTGGTTCGGCCTCGTCTATGTTGCAAGCTCCAGGGTTTCAAGGTCTCCCCACCTCCCCGACGCGCTGGGGCCGAGCCTTGGGGAGAGGGCTGTGCCGCGGGGGGTACATCACATCACTGTGTGTGCGCCGCGGGGGAAGGCAAAACCCCATCAAGTCCGAGCCTGCTTCCCTGCAGAGGCTGAGCCTCTCCTCCCAGATTCTGGGCGGATTCCTCTGGGGGTGAGCCAGGCTGCAAACCGGGGGTCCCGGATCTCCAGGCTCGCGTTATGCGCAGCAGCTGAATTCAGGGAAAGGGGGTTCTGGGCCTCGCTCTGCTTCTCCGGCCGTTCCCAGGCAAGGCCACCAACTGTTGTGAGCGCACAGAGCGTTGGGGATAAATAACGCTTCTTGGTTCCAGCTTCCGGCCGGCGCGAAGGCAGCTGTGAGCCCTCAACAGAGGGTCCCTGTCCGCCCTGCCTGGGGTGTGGACTTAGCCTCTTTGTGTCATCGCGTGAGCTCCCAAGAAGGAATTGTAGGCCGCTCTCCACCCAACTGTCCCCGTTTGCCCGGGACTCAGGGGATTCCCGGGATGTGGGGCTTTCCGCTTTCAACTGGGATGAGCTGGTCACCCCGTCTCTGCCATGGCTTTCCTCGGCGGGCTCCACGTCCCTTGCCAGCGATGAAACGGGAAGCCTGTAACTCCCACGCGTGTTCGAAGCTGCAGGTATCTTCCAGGGAGGCCGAAAACAGGCCCGAGTTCTCAGGAAGGCTGATTCTCTCAGGATCACCCCAACCTACAGAGAAGCACACGCCATAACGGGGCAGGAACGGAAAACAAAGTCGGTAACATCGTGGGAGAATCTCACTTGAGAGATTTTTTTTTTTTTTTTTTTTTAAGCGATCTTTGTTCAAGATCCAGTCAGAGAGATAAAGACCAGTCCCCACCGTGCTGGGTTTCCCTCTTGTTCATGGCACAGGTACAAGGTGCTGTAAAGCGTGGTCCCGTGTTTGCTTACACACAGAGCCGGACGAGGGATGTATGTTGGGCGTGCGTGAGTCCTGGGGAGCAGGGCCGTGCCCACGCTGTTAGCAGAGGGCCCTCTGGGCGGCGGGACGGGGAACGTGGGTGAGGCAGGCCTTTGGTTTAGACTGTCCTGTGTTGCTTGACTTTTGAGAGTTAATACCTGCAAGGCTTTAAAAGAGAACTACAGGGTTTTTGTTTTGTTTTTTTGTTTTTAGGGAGAGAGAGAACGCGACTGGGGGAGACGGACAGAAAAGAGAGGGAGAGAGAATCCCAAGGAGGCTTCATACGCAGTGCGGAGCCTGACTTGGGGCTCCGTCCCACGACTCTGGGACCAGGACCCGAGCTGGAATCAGGAGTCCAACGGCCGTGTTCCTTCCTCTAGGGGATCTCCCTGGTGCAAAATAGGACACATCTCGTACACCTTTTCGAGAACAAATCCCTCGTGTAATTAATTCAGCCTGTAATTATCCACCAATCTTTAGAAATGTAATTTGTAGTTTCCCTGCAATACTCGTTTCGAAGCTGACTTCTGATGTGGGCTAAATTATATCGGAACCAATTTTTACTACTTGGAGACTCAGGATAAACCAGGCTTCACTTGTGATTGATTTAAGTCTACTGTCATTTCCATACTTATTACTTAATCGCAGCTGGTATTCAGCCGAGGTACAAACCAGACCCCGCAAAAGGGGCTCCGAAGAGCGAATTCTCTTAAAGCCTCAGAGCCACCTTCTGGCGGCTGGAGAGACACGTCTGCTCCGTTCCAGTTTTGCTTTACCTTTCAGTCGTGATTCATCTTCCACCCTGGGGTTGACTGTGTTACAGGACAGGCTTCATCCGCTGGGGTCGTTTTGAAACGTCTGGCTTTCACCAGGATCCCCTGTGCATGAGTAAAAGAATGAGAATTTCTTAAAAGAGCCACGGGGTTGTGACCGCTCTGCCAACCCGGCGGGTCTGACATCCCCTCGGCTGCTCGAGTTGTAGGACAAAAGATGCCGGGCTTCTCCTTGGCGCTCTGGGATCTCGGTAGCTCGGGAGCCCGTCCTGGCTGTTGGGAGTATGAGGGTGATGCCGGGAGACGCCAACTCCCCGTGAAAAGATGATAAAGGGAACCGCTCTTAGGAAGGAGGCAGGGGGCAGGGGGCGGCGGGTGAGCAGGGGTGACATCCCGAATTCTGCCTCCTCCCCGGGGCTCCAGACTTGAGCGGGCTGTCTTACTGACCCAGGAGGGAGCGTGGGACACAGAGCTGAGTCCTGCTTCCCGGCCTGTCAGGGCACATAGGCCCATTCCGCAGGCAAAGGAGAGTCAGGTGAGCACTTCGCGCCTGTTTGGCACAACCCTGAACTGGCAAGGCGCTGGGACCCCGTCTCCTCCCCCCTGACTCCCCCTAGTCTCAGAGTGAGCAGACACGGGAGTCCCTTACCCTTTGTTTCTGAGTAAAGACGCTGGGGTGGGGTGGGGGGGTGTTTCCTGTATACCCCACCTGTAAACACCTCCCCAGAGGAGCACCTAAACCAAAGCTTCCTACCCAAATGTTTCCTTAGGCTCTTGCTCCAAAGGGACAGCTGCAAGCCGGGGGCGGGGAGGAGCAGGGGGGGGACCCCTGGCCGCAGGGTTCCCAGGGCGGGTCTGCCTAAGACACAGGCGGGCCAGGAAATCAGGGGCAAACTCTGCGGAGATCCGGGACGGTGGCTCGAGTGCCTGAGAATCATGGGGCCAGGCACCAGCCATCCCCAACCTCCCAGCCCTAGCTGGAAGCTTCCTTCGCGCTCTGCTGTAAACCGCCCCTTCCCTACAAATGAAATGAAGACAGTTGTTCCAGAGCCAAAACAAATAAACCTAAAAAAAAAACAAAAAACAAAAAACAAACCAACACACACACACACACACACACACACACACACACACACACTTCCTCTCTGTCTAAAAATACAGACCGCCGTATTTTGATGGTAACTTTACCGGGCAGGAGTTCTCAACCCATTCAGATTAGAACTGGGGGAGGAGAGCAGGGAGCGGAAAAAGTTCTCATGCTCGGGGCTCCATGCGGAAGGAACGGAATCAGAACTTCTGGGCATTTCAATCGAATTGTTTTTGGAAAGCTCTCCAGGCGAGCGTCCCGTGCAAGCCAGAGCAGCAAACCACGGAGCTAAAGCAAGGAGGCTTTGCCTGGAGAAGACGATGCAAATGCAACGGGCAGAAAGGCATTGGGCACCGGGTAAGTTTCTCCGGTTCCGAATGGCCCCCCATAATAATAAAGAAGCCCCAGGCGGCTGAGGGGTAGAAAAACCGCCTCCAAATTCGTGGGGGGGGGGGGGGGGGAAACCCAGCCAAGGGGGTTTGGCATTCCTGTAGCCCCCTCTGCTGGCCACGAAAATCAGTCACTTCTCTGCTGAAAGGGACCCTGCAAGGCAGCCTCCAGCCTGAGTCCTACTGGGGACGAGGCTCCTCAGATGCTGGAGTCCGAGGACTAGGGAAACTTACAAAGCAAACTCCAAAGACATTGAGGGCTGAGGGTCAGGCCAACCTTTTGTTTTGCAACCACATCTACCAACACCATTGTTTCAGAAAAGAGAAGACATTTCCCCCGCCGAGATGTAAAAGGAAAGCAATTGCAGGAGAGATCATATTTAGCCTTTAGGCGTAAACGTAGCTTTTAGAAAAGCCTCGCTGCATTTTCTGTATATTTCTTAGCTTGCTGCCAGCCCGTGCATCCTCAGCTTGGACCTGCGTTTGGGGAGCCTTGACGGAAGTGAGAGATTTTAATCAAGAAAGTCCTCTCTGGGGGCGCCTGGGGGGCTCAGCCGGTTGAGCGTCCGATTTCGGCTCAGGTCACGATCTCGTGGTTCTTGAGTTCGAGGCCCACGTCGGGCTCTGTGCTGACAGCTCAGAGCCTGCTTTGGATCCTGCTTTGGATCCTGCTTTGGATCCTCTGCCCCCCTCTCTCTCTGCCTGTCCTCTGCTTGCACAGCCTTTCTCTCTCTCCCTCTCTCTCTCTCTCAAAAATAAATAACCATGAAAAAATTAAAAAAAAAAGAAATTACTCTTTGGTCATTGTTATCAAGTAATATTGTAATCAGGGCTAGTAACAGCACGTGACCAGGGGGACACCCAGGGCCCTGTGCTCCGAAGGACCCTGCATTTGGATTAATGCTCTCCTTTTTTTTTTTTTTTTTTTTAAGTTTATCGATTTTGAGAGAGAGAGAGGATGGGAGAGGGGCAGAGAAAGAGGGAGAGAGGGAATCCCAAGAAGTCACCACACTGTCGGTGCAGAGCCCGACGCAGGGCTCTTCTCACAAGCCGTGAGATCATGACCTGAGCCAAGATCAGGAATCGGACACTTAACCACCTGAGCCCCCCGGGTGCCCCAGTTTAATGCTCTCCCGTCGTCGTCTTGAAATTCCTGGCAATTTTTGAAGTAGGACCTCTGCAGTTTCATTTTGCATGGTGTGCTGCAAGTTACGTAGCCCGTCCCGACCTTAACTGGTAAGTCTGTGTGAACGCATGGCTCTCGGTTATTCGGGAAATCCTGATTGAGCCCCCATCAGTGCCGGGCACCGAGGGGACAGCGACGCACAAAACGGAGGGTGCCTGCCCTCAGAAAGCCGCCTTTCTATTCCAGGCGCTCTGCGAACGTTTACAATGGCAAGACCAATGAATAAGATCTGAGAAGACCGTGGCTCTCTGAAGGACGTTTCTGGAGGATGGAAAATGGGGAAAAGGGGCGGCAAGTGCCAGGGGGCGGAGGCCTGGGAAGGCTTCTGGGAGGAGGTGACGCTGGGGCTGGGGCCCCAAGAAGGGAGCCATCAAAGTACGGAGCAAAGGTATCCCAAGGGAGGGAGGGTCTTCTGAAGGCTCTGAGGGAACAGATGGGTTGAACTGGAAGGAGATGTGGAGGGGGAGAAGGATTCCAGATGATTCCCAGTCTCCCAGCTTCAATAACAACGACAGGAACATCATTTGTGCTGAGATCTGGTGTGCATAGGGAAAGGGATGTGCGGGTATGGGGGAGAAAACGTCACCAGAATATTCTGTTTCAGTCAAATAGATGGGCCCCTTCCCACCAGTAATGGTCTTCTTGGCCGGGAGTGGGGGGCTGGGGGAAGACCCCACTCTGGTGACACTATCAGTCACCTACGAAGCCTGCTGGAGAAAACGCAGGATGTAGTTGAGTTTCATCGCAACTGCGCATAATGCTTTAGTGTAAGTGCATCCCACACATCGCACGGGATATACTTATCCCAAAATTTATCTGTGGTGTCTCTGAATTCAAATTTAACGGCTCACTTTTTACATTTTTTTATTGTTTGTTTGTTTATGCTAAATCCGGAACCCTGTCACCTTACCTCTTTCCTTTTTGGTTCAGTTATCTGAAAACCATAGTCTTCTCAGGAAGCTTAGTCCCAAGGGGGAGACCTGATTGGTCCACGGCAGTCATGGCAATTCCATTTCTTCCCAGTGATTGGTTTAGGAAACAGCAGGTGACACAGTTCTGGCCAATGAGAGGTGAGAAGCAGTCTGGAGGTTGGGGGGCTTTGAGGGAAGTTCGTCTCCATTCTGGAACAGGCTCCTGACAGAGACGTTGCTCTCCTTCCTCGAGTGTGGGGGATGAGGCTGTTACGTGTGGAGCTCAGCAGCCACCTTGCAACCATGAGGGAACGAGCCCAGGGATGAAGGCAAGACGGCAGGGGAGAAAGACGTGTCCCTAATGGTGTCCCCGAGCCTCCAAACCTGCCAGCCCTGGAGCCGCTGCCTCCTTTTCCGGCTTCTGGTTAGTGAAGTAAAACATGTCTTATATCGGAGACGATGGAGGTGGCTGTTTTGTGACTTCCACGTGGCCAAGCGTATCCCAACTACTGCATCGGCCAGCCAGCAGCTTGCAGGAGCCCCGGGGCTGAGTTTTGTCGAGGGAGATACAGAACGTTTTGACCCGTCCTTGAGTAGGGTAGAGAATACACAATTAAGACTCAGCAATTAGATTACAGATTCCTGGTGCGTCGGCCTCACTCTGCGCGCACAGATCTTTGTAGAAGCCTTCTGTCTTTCCTCCCTGCTTCTCACTCCCGCTGAGAGACAGTCTCTGTGATCTCTCACATTTCTGCCCACCTTCGGAGCAGAGGCACTGAGAACCTTTCTTCCAGATTATCTTTTCCAGGATGTTTGCCTGTGAACAGTCTTTGAAGACAGAGCCCGTGCCTCCCTCCAGGGCGGAGGGCAGATGTGCCTGGTGTCCGGTGAACAGACCATCACGTCTCCCTCCCAGGCGAAGGCGGGCGGGTCTGTCCGGAGCCTGTCATGGCACGCTGGGGCTTCCTCTGCTGTGACCCAAAGCCTCGTGCCTGCAGCATCCGCCTGGGCCCCTCTGCCTTGCTCCCACAGGCTTGGGGTGCGGGAGGACCACGCAGACACCAAGTTCGTGCAGCCCAGAGTCCTTCCCCTGTGACGCGGGAGTCCTGCGCCTTCCGCCGGCATCCGTGGGACTGTGGCGGCCTCACTTGTCAGCTCCCGAGTGGGGAAAATCTCAGACCCTTCGAGCTCTTGAAATACCCTCCTGATCCCACGGTGCCTTTCAGGACCCTTGAGCTTCTGAACGGTCACTGAATTGTCCCCGAATCAACCAGGCTGGCAGGAGCTCCGTCTACTCTGAAAAAGCAGGCTCCGGGGAAACGAGAGCCTGAGAGCCTGCGCTGAGAGGCCACATGTCGTGGTGAGCGACCAGGGGCACGATCGTCTCCCGGATCTGCCGCACGGAAGATCCATGACCTTGGTCAAGTCACTTCACGCCTCAGAGCCTCAGTTTCCTCATCTGTAGGTTGGCTGCGAAAGACAGAAGCCCTCCCGAGGTGGATTAAGGAGAGGGGCTTTCGCGGTAAGGAACCAGGAAAGTTCCATGGACTCCACTTTGGGGAGATTCCGCCAACCCCAAGATGTCCTGGGACGTAGAGGATGCAAAGGAGCTGCTCGTTCCTCTTGTTCCCTGTGGAGCTTCTGTCCTTCTGTCCCTCCCGTCCCTTCTGTCCCTTCTGTCCTTCTGTCCCTCCCGCGCATCTGCTTCCTTCCTCCACCGCCCCCATCCGTGTCCACTGGGCCCCATCATGGCCACCAAAATGGCGGCCTCAGCTCGGACCCTGCAGCCCGGTGCCCTGTGGGTAACCCAGCCCCTCGGGTCTCACATTCCCAGAAGAGAAGCTGACTGACCAAGTTTGGGTCCGGTGTCACCCTCGGTCCCATCCTCGTATCTTAAGGACACAGGCTGGGCTGTCCTGTCAGGTAGTGCGTGTTCCTTCAGCGGGGAGTTTAGGTGGGCAGGAAGTTACTGTTACCTCTGCAGTCACCAAGGCCACAGACTCCGTAGATAGGTTCGCCGAGAGGTTCACGAGAAGTCCATACCCGGGGCCTGGCACACGTCAGGTGCTCGGAAGAGGGCAACGATCTGTCCGGGGCCCAGCGTGTTAGTTGCTAGTGCAGTGCATGTGCCTTAGAAGGTCAGGCCGTGCCTGCAAGGTGTCTTTCTTCCTAGACCCCTGCTCAGCGCAGCAGGTGCTGAACCGGGCGGGATGAGGCCCCAGGACTCAGCCTTGACGTCAGGCCTACTTCCGAGGGCTCTGCAGGCCAAGCTGTGGGCTCCTCTCCACCTTTTCAGGATGTCGCGCGGGGGCCTGTGGGACATCTTGTCATGGTTAGTGACCACAGGCGTTTGGGGTTGTGTGTGTGCGTCCAGCCTTTTGGGCCCTTAGGGCCAGTGTTTGTTCATCGTTTAGCTTTTGGGGGAAACATTTATACGTGAGAGTTCTCTGCCCATTTCCATTTTTTTAATGTTGATGTATTTCAATTTTTTAAAGTTTATTTATTTTGAGAGAGAGGTACAGAGAGAGAGACAGAGAGAGCGAGCGGGGAAGGGACAGAGAGAGAGAGAGAGAGGGAGAGAGAATCCCAGGAGGGCTCCTCGCTGTCAGGGGAAGCCCGACGCGGGGCTCGAATTCACAAACCGTGAGATCACGACCTGAGCCGAAGTCGGTCACTTAACCGACTGAGTCACCCAGGCACCCCAGCCACCCATTTCCATTTTTAAAGGTTTTCTTTAAAATCAGGAATGGGGGCACCTGAGTGGCTCAGTCAGTTAGACGTCCGACTCTTGATTTCGGCTCCGGTCACGATCCCAGGGTTATGGGATCGAGCCCCGGGTTGGGCTTCTCTCTGAGTGGGAAGGCCTGCTTAAGATTCTCTCTCCCCTACCCCTCTCCCCTGCTTGTGCTCTCTCTCTCTCTCTCTAAAATAAATAAATTTTAAAAATCAGGAATGGATGTTGAATTTTATGAAATTCCTTTTGGACCTCGATCACAACGGTGATATAGTTTTGTTCCTTCACTGACTAATGTGAGTTATACTAATGGGTTTCTTCCCATGGAAACATTCTTGCACTTCTGGAAGGCATCCCACTGTCATTCTCCTGTACTCTTTGGAACGAAAGGACCCTTTTTCATTCTTGTCTAACTCATTAAAGTTTCCTTGGGTTTTATTGGTAATGAACACTTAATATGAAAAACCCGTCACTGTTCTTTATCTTTCATTATAAAAAGCATTTTTTTTTTTTTTTTAAAGTAGGACCGTGCCATAACATGGATCCACAGTGAACATTCTTTGCTCAATGGCCGACACCTTCCCAGGCAGAATGCGGCACTCGGTCTCATCTCCTGTCCCTGGCTGTTCTCTCCGGGGATGTTTCTTTTTCCTGCGGCCCTTTTGGTGTAGATGTTCCCCGGGACTTTGTCCTCAGATCCCTTCTCTTCTCCCTCTGCCCTGCTCCCGGTGGCTGTCACTTGCAAGACTTACAGACCCAGCCTCCTTTCCTTCTTGAGCTGCCGGAGATCCCATCCCCCACCCCACCCCTCCCCCACCCCACCCCCACCTTGTGGAATTGGTGTGTCCCACCCCACCCCCGCCCAGGGAAGCCCCTGACCCCCAGTCCACGGCCTCAGACCGGGGGCAGGGAGCACAATGTCTAGGACGATGGGGGGGGGGTGGGGGGGAGGTCCCGGCAAGCTGGTCTTTAGGAAATACACCCCCAAAGGTGATTCTTTGTGTGTTTCCTTCAAAACAGATGCAATCAGTTCACAGAGGAAAACCACATTTTGTTTAGTCTTTTCCTGGCCCAGATGCCTGATATTTAATAAACCCTGGAGCCAGCCCCGAGGGGGACTGGCTTTTATGGGCTCTGGGGCGCTGCAAGCTGCCCCCAGGCCGGGGAGGGGGGGAGGCTTGACCTGGGGCGGCTGATGGGAGTTTTCCTCCCGGCCCTCACCTCCCCTGATGTGACCACCTCCTTTTCCACCAGATGAGGACAAACACGGCCTCTCGGGGTCATTCTCCTTCCCAGGGAGGCTGTGGGGAAGCTTCTCCAGTTTAAAGGACATTCCCCCGCCCAGGGAAGACCCCAAAGGAACTCAGGGCAACCGCCGACCTCTGGTTGGCAATGTCGTGGCTCAGCCAACTCGCACGTGGGGGCTTGTTAACCTGAGTGAGTTGCAGGCAGGGTAGTCATGGAGGGAGCAGCCCTCGTGTAGACGGCGCGAGGGATTTTAGGGACGTTCGCCAGTGCCTGAGTCACAGCAGGTGCCACTGAGTCCTTAAGACCGCCGGGCCCCGGGGCGCAGAGATGGACCGGACACGCTGGGCATCCCGGCCGTGGGGTCGGGGTCCAGTGCCAGAGGGGGAAACGCGGTGCCCCGGACCTTAGGTCAAAAACTGCGTTGTCATTGGGGCGCCTGGATGGCGCAGTCGGTTAAGCGTCCGACTTCAGCCAGGTCACGATCTCGCGGTCCGTGAGTTCGAGCCCCGCGTCAGGCTCTGGGCTGATGGCTCGGAGCCTGGAGCCTGTTTCCGATTCTGTGTCTCCCTCTCTCTCTGCCCCTCCCCCGTTCATGCTCTGTCTCTCTCTGTCCCAAAAATAAATAAAAAACGTTGAAAAAAAAAAATTTTTAAAAAAAAACAAAAAAAAAAAAAACAAAAAACTGCGTTGTCACAAGACTCCTGGGTAATTCGTGCAAACGTTACAGACCGAGAGACACGCGGTCTACGGCGCTTCTGCTGTGGGACTGGATTAGGGGAGGCTGAGTCACCGCTTTCCCGGGGGTGGGGGGAACACTGTCTTCTCGAAGGGGAAATCTGAGACCACACCGGGCGAGCCAGGCCTTCCCTCTGCCAGCGTCCCGGGGGCGAGTGATGGAGACATAGCTCGGCCTCCACCTCCCCTGTGCCTCCACAGCTGCCTCCCCTAGCCCTGGTGCCCTCACCACGGCCTCGCTCGCCAGGGCCTCCAGGCAAAGAGCCCGGACTCAGTGACCGGAGCTGGGGGGATCCTGGGGCCGGGTCACACCGCCCACAGTCCCCAGAGCCGTCTGCAACCATCCGGGCTTTCTCTTCCCCACTAATCGCAGAGACAAAGCCACGGGTGAGGCTTAACTTCCTTCTTGCTCAGCCTCCCACGATGGGCTCCAGGAGGCCGGGGGGGGGGGGGGCGGGCAGGGGGCTCACAGGAAGGAGAAAGGGTTGGTTCCGGCTTGGGTGTGGGTGTTCCTGGGTCCTTGCTGGAGACCAACATCTCTTTGTCAAACAGCAGTGGGATCCCGGGGAAAGCCATCCCGTGGGGGCGCCGAGATCTAGTGACAGCCAGCGCTCAGGCCTCCAACTTAGTAAGACAGTTACTGTAATTACATACGTTTAAGAAAACGTCTCCTCCTACCGCTCATCGCAACGGTTTTGCGTCCTCCCCACATGCCTGGCGTGTGCAAGGCACTGGCTGTATTTACGCAAAAAGCATAAAGCTTTGGCTCAGAGGCTCCCTCTGCCCCAGCTGCGAATTCAGCGGCTGTGAGAACTCGCCCTCATCTGCCCTGTTCTCTGTGCCTTCTCCTCCTCCCTCCTCCTCCTCCTCCTCCTCCTCCTCCTCCTCCTCCTTCGTAGCTCCAGGAGATTTACAGCATTAGTGTAAACATCCAGCAACAGGACAGGGGATCATCACACTGTGCTGGGCCAGACGCTGGACGCTCGGGAATAAAAACCAACAACCCCCCGACACCCAGCAGCACGGCTGGAGGGGACGTACATTATGATCCAGGGGAGACCCCTACCCGGCCCTTCCCATCCTCTGGGGTGGCCGGCAATCCCCGTTGTTCCGCGGCTCGTCGACACATCACTGCGATTTGTGTCTCCACGGCCGCTTGGCTTTCTCCCTCGGTGTCTCTGTGTTTCTCCCTGGAAGTCATTGGATGGCGTGTCTGTCCGTCCTAATCCCGTGTGACCTCGTCTTTACCCATCCTGTCTGCAAGGACCGTATTTCCAAATAAGTGCACATTTACAGGTGCCAGGGGTTAGGACTTTCACGTTTCATCTTTTGCGGGGGACACAGTTCAGGCCGTCGCGCTTGCCCAAGACAGCACGTCGACGGAGTGGCAACATCGGGGTCCAAGCCCAGATCTGCCTGATTCTGGGGCCCCTACTCCGAACCACAACACCTTCGGTCCCTGAGCTCATCCCACAGAGAGACACCTCCTGTGGGCCGGGCCCTTGGGAGCTGGGTTCCATCCTGGCCTCGGGGAGCTCAGCCAAGCCGTGGAAGGACATAAGCAAAGGCCTGGAGGGGGACGTTGGAGGCCTGGTCTGTTAGGGGTGGGGCAACAGGTGGCCTTGTGTGAATGCACCGAACCCCTCCACACCCTTGTCGTCAGAAATGTCTGCGGTGACCCTGAGCGGCTTGAAGCCGGTGCAGTGTTGGTGCCCTGGGTCGCCTGCCCCGGACCCTGGATCCTGGGCATACGGGACCCTGGGTCCAGTCTTGGACCCAAGATTCAACCACAGTGTGGGGATGACATTCTTCACTCCACCAACCTCCGAGGCCATTTCAAGGCTCAGAGTAGGACTTGGGCAGCATCGAGGTTTTGAGAAAAGGGGCCAGGAGCCCCCAAAGCCGCGAGATGTACGAGGAATACGGTCTCACCTAGAGCACGTGCAGAAGGAAGCAACCCTACCAGCCCCTTGAATTTGGACTGGCGGCCACCAGCCTGTGAGAGATCAAATACCTGTTGTTTTAAGCCGCCCCATTTGTGGGACTTCCGTACGGCAGCCTCGGGACATTAATTGAAGTGTGAAGGAGGAAAGCGAAGCTGGGAGTTGACAGGGAGTGACGGGGGGTGACAGGGAGTGACAGGGAGGACCACAGTTTGGGGTGAATGGCACAGGCATCAGTGAAAGAAGCCGAGTGGGCCAGGGCACATCCGGGAGAAGAGCATCGCAAGTGCAAAGGCCCTGAGGCAGAGGCTTGGGGGAGGTGGGGGAGGGGAAGGAGGTGCCACCGAAGCAGAGTGAGTGACAAGGGTGACAAGGAGGGAAGGAGGGCTCAGCGGGCCAGCTCATGTGGCGCAGGCCAGCAGAGAGACTTCAGTTTTTACTCCAAGCTTTTAAAATCATTTCTTAAGTATTCTGCTGCTTTTCAAAATAGCAGCTTTCCTGAGATAGAATTTACATGCCCTAAACCTCAACTTCTTTCAAGTGGACTCTTCAGGGTGGTTTAGTACATTCGTGGAGTCGCACGACCCCCATCGCTGTCTTGAGGATTTTTTCGTCACCACGAAGAAAACCCCATCCTTTTCCTCCAAATTTGATAGGAGGCCGTCGGAGTGTTCGAGAAAGGAGCCGCAGGAACTTTCACTTCAGGATTCCAGGTACGGGGTGCTGGGGTGGGTGAAGGCGGGACTGGGGGAAGCGGGATGACAGAGGGAAAGCCGGAGGTGGCCTCGGTCAGGTGGTGAGAAGGACGAGATGAACGGTGGCCAGATTTTGAGAGCAGAACCAAGAGATCAGCTCTGAGGGGAAGAGAGAGAAGGAGAGGCATCATGATGATCCCCAAACTGAGCCCTCCAAAGGGATGAGCCAACATTGAAGGAGGTGCGACACTGTGGGAATGACAGGTGAGTAGGCAGGAGCTGGGGTTTTGAGGAGCGGTGCGGTTAGGATGCTTACGACCAGCCGGGTGTTGAGACAGCCGCTGCATTTACCAGCCAGGTGTTGGGAAAGGCTCAGGCAGGAGATGGGAATTCTGGAATCTTCTGCCCACGAGGCTGTTGGGCTCACCAAGGGGGTGAGAAAAGAGAAGGGATCCAAGGATGAGCCCTGAGGCTTTAGGAACAGCAGAGGAGCCTGGGAAGAAGCAACCAGAGACATGTGAAGAATGTTAACAGTCATTTAACTCTGAGTTGCTGAATTACGGGTGATTTTTTTCATCTCTTACCAGGACTTACTACAATGAAAATGTATCACTTTCATAAACTTCTAAAAACCAATTCCTTATAAAATGAATTCTTTCATGGACACCTATGAGATTCTCTGCTCAGCATCCCATTTCTGGGAATAGAAATTCTCCGTACTCCGCATGCCCCGCCTACCACCACGGAAGCAGCATATTATCATATGACTCTGACGTCCTAGTTTTCTTTGATTGGTCCAGAAATGGGCATGGGATCCAAGCTGAGCCAATCAGAGTCCTTCCCTGGGAAATGCTCTCTGTGCACCTGCCTGGTAAAATATAAACCTTGGAAGCTGTCGACAGCTACGAGAAGCCGAGGAAGGGAGTCTTTCTAGAAAGAAAAGAATGAGGCAGATGTGCAGAGAGGGGAGGAGCTTGAGCCCTGACTTGGGTTCCCGTCGCTGCCTGTTGCCCTTGCAGCCAGCCTTCTACCGGCTTCCTCTGGAGTCTGAAGCTGGTGCCGGTTGAGTTTAATCACTCGAGACCAAGGGCCCTGGCGACCACAGCGCAAGTCCGTGTTCATCCGCGTATGCTGCACCCGCCACGTGTCAGGCATGGGGGAAAGGTCTACACTGGCCTCTAGGGGTTTATCTTCCAGTTGCATTCAGACCTCCGGCCTCGGGGCTCTTACAGTCTGGACTTGGGGGTCCACAAACTTCAAAAGGATGAAAAACCTTTGTCCCATCTTCTCTTGGGCTCTCCAACTCCTGAGGCGGTGCTTGCTGTCCTGCCAATGCCTACGTGTGCCAAATTCAGTGCCAGTCGCCAGGATCGGGCAGAGGTGCCACGTGTTCGCTCACCGATCGCCGGCCGAGCCCAGGCTGCATCACGAGGAGCGGATGTGCGTCCCCAGACCCACCTCACTAATCAGCAATGAGGCCCGGCCCTTCACCACTCCCCGGGGATTCCACCGGAGCTGCTGGTCCGGACCCCTGCTCCTGCTCTTGCGGGTTCCCCTGACCCAGCGCCACTCCCTTGAACCCACGGGACAGACTGGGATGCTTGTTCCGAGCCTGTATGTCACAAGCCCAAGATCGGGCGTCCGACAGCCAGGGGGCACTCGTCCGGTCTTTGAGGTCTCGGGGACTCAATTTCCTTTGCTGAAAACGCAAGGCTGCTCCGCTCTCTGCCGATGGCTGCCCAGAGGCCACGTGAGGTCATACCTGTGAACGCGGCCCGGGTGTCCCTCTGCTGTTCGCTTGGAGTAAAGCTCGGACTCGGTTTCTTGAGCGCTGAGGTGGTGCAAAGAATTCCTGTAATCCCTTCACGCACACGCACCAACGCTGACGCTTTGTTCTGTCTGTCTGTCTCCATCTCAGTACACACGCACACACGCGCGCACACGCACTCTTTATTACGAACTACTTGGGAATAACTTGCAGAGATCACACCTCCTCATCCCGTGACTTTAGTGCAAGACGTCATAAGATCAAAGACACCCTCCTCCATGCAGTGCAACTGCCAGAATCAGAAAACAGAACCTCGACACAAGACCCTGACCTACGGGCCACATCCAGGTCCTGCCTATTGTCTCAGTGAAGAGCTTTTATGGCCATGCTCCCCCCGGGAACCCTATCCTCCCCCCGGGGACCCCATCCTCCCCCGGGGACCCCATCTTCCCCCAGGGACCCCATCCTCCCCCGGGGACCCCATCCTCCCCCAGGGATCCCATCCTCCCCCAGGACCCCAGCCAGGCTCAGGCAATGCCTTCAGTGGCCCCGTCTCTTTGGTCTCCTTCAATCTGATCGATTCTGGGTGTTTGCCGACACTGACATCTTTGAAGAGGACAGGCAGGGGACATGAAGGCTGAGCGTCGTCTGGCTCCCATGTGTGTCTCATTCAACAGTTATTCTGACTGTACATCCCACTCTGTCCAGGCCACACAGTTTGCATCTGTTGGTGGTAATTATACTCCCACCCCTGTAGGGGTTTGGCTGGTGCCCCCCACCCCCCACCCCCCCGGAAGATCTGTCTACACTCCGAGCCCTGGGGCCTGTGAATGTGGCTTTGTTTGGAAACAAAGGTCTTTGCAGATATAATTAAGGATCTCGAGATGAGATGAGATCATCCTGGATTATCTAGGTGGACCTTAAATCCAAAGTCAAGTGTCCTTATAGGAGACATACCACGGAGAGAAGCAGAGGAGGAGGCCACGTGAAGACTGGAGACTGGAGAGATGTGGCCACAAGGCAGGGAGGCCTGGAGCCACCAGTAGCTGGAGGAGACAAAGAATTTCTCCCCTAGACCTTGGGTGGGAGCCTGGCCCCGTGGAAACCTTGATCTTGGACTTTTGGCTTTGGAACTGGGAGGGAGTGCATTTGTTATCTTAAGTCACCCAGGTTGTAGTGATTTGTTACGCAGACACTGGGGCACGAGTTCAACTCCCCTTGTCTCAAAACACTGGTTCTACGGTCACCTATCCCACAATGTCTTTCACGAAGTTGAATGTCAAATGTTGATTGGCAGCGGGCATAATCCAGCCCCCACGGGCGGCGGGCCACCTGTCATTCAGACTGGGGTCTTGAAGGGGTATGGAAGGGTACCAAGGAGTGACCCAGGGGAGGAGACACGAGGGGCAGAAGGTGTGCATTGGGCAGTGAGAACACACGACCTGGGAAGTGTCCCCTCCCCCATTCTTGCGGCAGCAGTCACAGCCAAGGACATGTCAGGACATCTTGGCCATCCTCGGAAGCCCCTGGCATTTGGGTGGCCCTTGAGCGAGGGGAGGCCAGCTCTCCCACCGCTGGGAGCTCGGAAGGCTTGGGCCCTGCGGGACTCAGAACGGGGCAGGGAACAGAGCCCTCTCAGTTCAGGTGCGGGCCACCACCTGGGAGGCTGCTGGCAACGACCAGAGTCGGCGATCAGAGTCAGAGGGTGCTCGGGACAGGTTTTTCCACCGCGCCTGGAGGAAGCTGGGTCGGAGTGGAGCTAGGCGGCTCGCAGGCTGTGGGTGGTCGGTGAGGCCGGCAGCAGGACGGGGGTTTCCCAGCCCCCACGCCCAGACAGGGGGCACTCAGGGACACCACCCTCAGCGGTGCAAAGCCTGGTTTCACTTTGCACCCCACCCTCCCATCCGCGGGAACACCCTGCCTGGGGGCGGGGGGTGCAGTATCGGCAGCACTGGGAGCAATCCTGTGGCTTCAGGGAGGGGTTCTTTCTTCTTTTAGTCTTTTGACTTATTTTGGTTTTAATTTTAATAAAAAGGGAACAGAAAAATCCTTAATGAACTGTGGGAAGTCCTTCTTTTGTAGTGAGCACAAGAGCCGGTGGAGATCCTGGGGCGGCTGGGATGGGTCTGCCTCCGCTTTACGGAAAAGTCCCGGGCGTGTTGTTAACATCGCAAGACCCCAGCGCGTCAGGCCAGGGCAGTGATCCCCTCCCCAGGGACCTGCTCAGCTCCTGGCCTCATCCCCAGCCGGACACCGGCAGCGGACCGTGTCATCAGAGGGAGGTTTAACTTACCCGCTGGCTTTGCCCCCACCCTCACCCCGAGACGAGAGCCCGCGGGCTCAGGAGCCAACGTCAAGGGACGGTGGTCAGCGGTCCCAGCCGAAAGAGCTGGAAAGAGAGAAGACGAGTGCCTTCACTCTTTCACACTCTAGTTCCAAGAATCGCATGGGTTTATGGAGCCACCGCTGCGGGCTGGGTGCCTTCCCGGGAGAGTGTTGCATCAGGATGCTTTCAGTTGCAAATAACAGACGCGTCTAACCTCCCTGACTTGAAACCCTCAGGGAGTCTGCGTGCCTCTCATCCCAGGACGGCCCCCGGGAGGCAGCCCCACCGCTGGCGAATCCCACAGCTCGGAGACGGCACAGAGCACCCGGGTTCTTTGCGCCTCGCCCCTCCGCTCCCCCAAACGGGCTCCCCCCGGGTCTCCGCGAGGCCGCTACCCCCTCAGCGCGCAGGTGCAAAAGGGCCCCGCCTTTCTGGGGGTCTTTACCAGACAGGGCGCCGCTCCCAGAAGGCGCCACCCCTCATTGGCCAGCGCTGAGTCACGTGCCCAGCCCTAAACCAATCACCACCAAGGAGACCATGACTCATTTACATGGCCCGGAAGCGCAGGCGCGGGCGGATCGCCTGCCTGAGAAGCGGTCCCCGCGCTGCGCCGGGGCTGCCGGGCAGGGAGCCTGAAGCGGGGTGGCCGCCAGTGGGGGCCGCTGCCATGACTTGTTTCATCTTCAAATAACAGGCGCCTCTCCGAACACGTGTTAGGGGCTGGAGGCTCAGCGGTAACGCAGACGGGGAACAAAGCGCAGGACGGGCCGCAGCCTCTGAGAACCCCCATCTGCCTGGAGCCGATCGGATTTGCAAAGGCGGGAGGCTCTGATGGCCCGGACCGTCCTTCTGGCACACAGACCTGCCTTCTTCTAGTCCAGCCCTTGGTTTTCAACGGGAATGAGTTTGCACCCCCGGGGGACGTTTGTTGATGCCTGGAGACACTTGTGGTTTGAGGTGGGAGAAGAAGTTGCGAGTGGCATCTCGCACATAGAGGCGGGGTGCTGCTACACGCCCCCACCACGCACAGGACGGTGTCCCACAGTTATCTTGCCCCGGATGCCACCAGGGCCCAGGATGAGAAGCCAGGGTAGCGCAGGGATTTGTCACACGAGGCTGCGACCACAAATCTATGGGCTGCTTTTACTGATGGGCACTTTAGGAGATTTGTAGAAAATCGTGCTAACAGAATGCACATTTTGGCCTGAGAACATAATATCCGGAAGCAATCACACGCTGCCTTATCCTTACCCCTGGCCTTGCACAAGCCATTCTGTGGAAAGCAACACCCCCACCCCCACCCAACCATCGCCTTCCGAGTCCATGCCCGGCCTGGCTGCGGTACCTCTCCCCTGCAAGAAGGCATGGCTGACCGCTCAGACCTCGGTGCTCTGTTTACATGCCGGTTAGGCGTCAGTCGTGGGACAGCAGAACAGACCCCACCTCACTGCTGCCCCTTCCTGTAAAACCCCATACGCTTGCTAGGTTATCTTTGCAGGTTCTCTGCCCCCCCCCCCCCCCCCCCCCCCCATCAGGTGACTTGAGAGGGCACATCTCTCTCTGTAGTCAGAAGCACGCCTGGTCTGGGGTTGGGATGCAAATGCACGTTTGCCAATTAAATCATTGGCTTTATAAGGCAAAAATTGCATAAGTGGAAATTCCCACTGGGAAGTCATCCATTTGCATACACGTCCGTGCCTGTGGGTTTGTACAACCTGGGCCAACTCACAGGCTGCAGCTGATTTCCTCTGGCGCGAAACACTGGTGTTTCTTCTCCGCACTGTATAAAATAAACCCAGTGAAGCCAAGAAAACCATGTGGGGAAGTAGGCAAGGAATAAACTTTGGACACCCTATCAGTTAGGAGACTTTCAGCATCAAGAAACAGATTTCTACTGGAAATGCTTTAAATAATACAAATCTTTGTAGTTTCACATCCTAAGGAGGAAGGGTGGTCATGCCAGACTGTTCATTCGGGGACTTGCTAACATCACCGACAGGATTCTTCTACCCTCTGTAGGTCCGCTGTGGTCCTCAGGCCCTTCTCCTGGAGGCACAAGAGGGCTGCACCAGCTCCAGCCATCACCTCACCAAACTCACCCAGATACAGAGAAGAAAGGTTTCCATCTAGGGTCTCTCTTGTTTCTTTTTTTTGAGTGTATTTTTAAGTTTATTTTGAGAGAGAGAGAGAGAGAGAATGAGCAGGGGAGGGGCAGAGAGTGAGGGAGAGAGAGAATCCCAAGCAGACTCTGCACTGTCAGCACAGAGCCCGACTCCGGGCTCGAACTCAGAACCAGGAGATCATGACCTGAGCCAAAATCAAGAGTCGAAAGCTCAACCGACTGAGCACCCAGGCGCCCCTAGGGTCTCTTTTTAAGACTAAGGAAACTTGTGGCCAGAATCCCTCCAGCAGACATCCCCCCGGGCTTATGGGCCAGAACCACAGCCCCAACCCCTTCCTAGCGACTGTTGGCAAGGGGGGGTTGATAGTCTTGATTGGCTAAGATGAGGGGCTGGCAAACGACAGCCTGGGCGCTAAAGCCATCCGTCACCTGCTTATGTCAAAAGCCACACCCGTTCACTTACATATCGCCCACGGCTGCTTTCATACTACAGTGTCCGAGACCACATGGCTAAACTATTTACTAGATGGTCCCTTTCGGAAAAAGTTTGCTGCCCTGTGGTTCAGACTAACAAAGATCGATGCCGGAAAGGAAGGGACCAGCCCCGCGCACAGAGGCTTGTCCAGTGAGAGAGGGGATGGAGAGGAGGGAGGCGTGGTGTGGGCAGGAACCCAGTGATGTCTAGTGGGATCCCGCTTTGCCTCTTTGGGGAGCCCCTGCACATTCGCAGCCTCGGCTCCCCGTCTGTCAGAGGTAAAACGCTTTGCCACAGCTGGTAGGATTAAATGAGGTGATAGACGGAAGGCACCCGGCACAAAATGGACCCTAGAGTGTGTTTGTTCCCTTCAGGAATGTTCTAATGGGTTTTCTGCTGTTAGGCTCACCCCAAAAGAGAGGCTGCCGAAGGGATTTGTGGTTTACTAATTGGAATCAAAACATCGCTTCTGCTCTCACAAACGTCAAATTACCCAAACTGGCTTTGGTTTTAGGAGCTTTTCTTAAAAGCAGAAAGGGCTGACAATAAAAACGCCAAAGGAAAGTTGTGCAACATGGCGACGGTGGGTGGCAGGGGTGTCTTTTCTTGGGGGTTTCAGAGTCCAGGGGTGTCTCCCTTCCTTGGAACGTTGCTGTGGGTTGGAGGTCGAGGCGGGGAGGGGGTGTGGGCTGGACGGGATGTAAGGCTGAGGATACGCACGGCAAGTATCGAAGGCTGGGGTCCCAACACTGCCCCCCCAAGAATCTTTCTTAATATCACAGCCACCCCACGTATGGAGAAGAAATGACCGCCAAGCAAAATGCTTTCATTAACTGATTTATTTTCCTTTATTTAAAACAACAACAACGACAATCAAGAACACATGTATTGGCCACTGGGGGTTTCTGCCGCGACCAGAGACCCAGGGGCATAAGGCAGAGAGAACAGGCGGTGGGTTTAGACAGACCCCAATTTATATTCTAGTTCTCCACTCTTGGCCGCATACACCTGGGGCAGGAGACTGTGCCTCTCCGAGACTCAGTTTCCTCATCTGTAAAATGAAGACCGAAACGGTGCCTCCTTCCTAAGTTCTTGCGAGTATTTGATGAGAGCAATTCGGATTTAAACGGTGATCCAGTGTCCAGGACAGGGTCGCGTAGACAGTCCACACTGGACAGATATTAGCTCTTATATCAAGGTAGAATTAATGCCATGTCTCGGAAAAGGAGACCGAGACTCAGAGAGGTTAAGTAACTCGCCCGAGGACGCACAGCCAGGAAGCGGTAGGCCCAAGCTTGGCACACAGGTCTGAGCGGCTCTAAGCTGCCGGCAGGTAGACCCCAGGCTACGAGACCACCGGACAGCCACGAGGACACCCGACCGAGCTGTGGTCCTTCCTGCCCCAGCGAAGAGGCGGGGCTTGTCCGCACTGTGTCGGCTCATCCTGGGAAATGGCCTTCTACTCTTCACAGCGCTGGCAGTAGGTCACAGGGGCACATGCCTGAGCCCACCTCAAGGTGGGGACCCGGAGGAATCACCCCCACCAAGAGGGAGGACCTCGGAGAGGCAGCCCCCAACAGCTGCGGGGAGCCGGGCAGAGCTCGTCACAGCCAGCAGAGGGCAGCAAATGCATCCGTAAGGGAGGGCGACCCAGGCCGGGAGCAGAGGAGGCCTCACGGCAGAGGCACCCGCAGAGGGGTCCAGACCCGATGCGGGTGCCCTTTGTGCCCTGACATTGTGACAGCAGCGGGGATCCTCAGGGCCTTGACTAGGGCCAGGGCTGGGGGCTCTGCATGATCGCCACAGGCCTCCCTGTCTCTGCAGCAGCAGACTGTGGCCCAGCACGGACAGCATCTGGTCCCTCGGCGGGCCGGTGGCAGGGTCCGCATCCTAACCACACTGGGACTTCCGGCGAACCCCCGAGCGCAAGGACGGTGTGGGTGCTGCAGGTGCACAGAGCCCCGGGTGCAAAAGCCCCAAATTCTCGTTTTAGAGATGCAGAGGCCGAGGTTTGCAGAGGGGCACGATGTACTCCGAGTGGTGGGCAGAGTCGTGGCCCCCAATGAGGTCCACATCCCGATCCCTGGACCCTGTGACCGTGTCCACCTTGCACCCCAAAAGGGGACTGTGCAGATGTGATTCAGCCAAGGCCCGCGGGATGGGGAGACGGTCCCGGAGCGCTTGGGTGGCCCAGAGTCACCACGAGGGTCCTCAGAGGAGGCAGGCAGGGGTCAGAGTCAGAGAAGGCGACGTGCCCGTGGCAGCAGAGGCCGGAGTGACGCAGTGTGAGGAAAACGCTGGAGGCCATTGCTGGCTGTGACAGTCGGGGCAAGGGGCCAGAATCCCAGGAATGAAGCAGCTTCTAGAACCTGGAAGAGGTCACCAGGATTGCCCTTCCTCTCCCCGTTGGCCAAAGTTCTCAAGCCTCCCCTCGACTCTGTCCCCACCCACCTGCCTCCTGGGAAGCCCCCATTCACTCACGCACACGTTCACTCAGCCACTCGTTCATTCCTTCAATGTATTTACTAAGCGCCTACTATGTGCCAGGCAATGCAATAGTGAACAAGACAGGCCGGTGGGGGAGGCAGACATTTGTGGTGTGTAGGGATGAGCCAGGGGCCCGGGACCCTGGAGAGCCTGGGGGCAGGAGGGATACCATGGAGGGCTTCCTGGAGGAGGGGAAGCCTTCAAAACTAGGAGCTAGGTAGCCAAGCAGGAGGGAGAGGGGAGATTTTGGTCTCCTCCAGTCATTCAAGAACCACATGCTGAGCACCTACTATGGCCTGGGCCGTAGGCTGGGAGCTGAGGATACAGTGACACCCTCTGGGATTCGGGGCTTAGCAGGGGAGACAGGCCAGGCAGGCAAGGTATGAGCACCTGCAGTGAGCAGTGGGCAATACCGTGAAGGGGGCGCCATGGGTAGGGGACAGAGGACAGGAGGCCATGGGACAGGGGGCAGGGGGGCGAGGGGCCAAGGGGCAGGGGACAGGGGACAGGGACAGGGGCTTCTCAGAGGTGCCAGGGGATCAGCCATGGCGAAAGCATAGGCTAAGGGGTAAAAAACCTGGGTTTAGACCCTGCTGGGACCCTCACCAGCCATAACCGTGGAAGTCGTTTAAATTCTCTGAATCTCGGTTTCCTCGTCTGCGAAATGGGAGTGACGCTAGTTACGTTCTTGTCGGTGACACAGCCCCTGACCCACAGTAGGTGCTCAAGAAAGCACTGCTGGGTGGATGAGTGAGGGGTAGGACGCATAGCTGTAGTACGTGCAGCCTGCCCAGTAAACGGTGGCCATGTGGCTGCTGACGATGCCGACGACGACAGCGGTCTGTGTGCGAATGGTGACTCACGGGGAAGAGCGCGCAAAGACAGATGGCGTTTCCCAGCGGACCCGGCCACCAGGGGGCGTGTGCGCACGCGCGTGCGCTCCCAGACCACGCTCACCCAAGCACAAGTTCACCCTCACACGCACTCACACCCAGGCCTGCACGCACACACATATCCCTACACGTTCACTCACACACACACAGTCACACGCACACCCCTTTCCAGGCGTGGACGGGCCCGTCCTGCTCCCCCCACCGGGAGCCCGCGTAGCCGCGCGGCGGACTCGTGGCCCCGGCGTGCCTGGTGGCCGCCGATCCCCGGCCCTGCCGGGAGGGCCCGCGACGGTGGCCTCGCCTGGGGACTGCCACTCGTGTCGTCCTCCCAGCAAACCCTGGGCGCTGGGGACCGCTCCGTCCTCCCTGCCCCGGAGGGAAACTGAGGCCCGGAGAGGTTAGGGGACGTGCTGGGAGGGGGGACTTCCAACCCCAGCGGTGTAACTGCAGCGCCGCCTCCTGCCTCTTGTACTAACTTGTCGCCCTCCCTCGGACAACACGCGATCGGGGGCCCGGCCGGCTCCGCAGTCCGTCCAGGCCGCCCCTGTTCTCTCCTGCGCCCGGGTTCTCTCTGACTGTGGGTCCCTGTTCCCGCTGCTCTTTCGGTCTCGCTCTCTCTCCACCGCTGCCCCTCCGCCCGTGTGTCTGTGCGTCTCCCCATCACTGCGTCTGTCCGTCCCTGTGCCGCGTCCCCACACGTGCTTCCCCGGCCCCGGCCCCGCTCACCCTGTGGACGTATTTTGAAGTCCCTCATGGAAACTCAGTGTCCCTGGGTCTCTGAACTTTCCCTACAACGTGGACCAAGTCCCAGGTCTTGGCGGAGGAGGAAGGGGGCCCAGCGGTGGCCCGAGGGCACTGGCCGGAGTCGCCTGACCTGAGACTCTGCTGAAGGGCTCATCTCCGACCTCCAGAGCGCTCCCTGCCCAGCCGCCCTGCTCCCTCCCTGGCTTCTCACTGGGCCACCCCGTCCCCCCGCCCCCCCCCCCCCCAAGCTCCATGGAAGCCCCAACCTTTCCCTTCAGACAACGGAGAGTGGGGGGCAAAGGGAGGCCTGGAATCAAGGGATTGTAAAATCATGCCCTGGAATTTGCTGGAAGCAGAAAAGCCCCCCATAAAAGTCTTCCAATCCCTCATATTTGATTTCACAAGCTGGTCGTCTAGGTAATTGTGGAGGGCGGCTCCCCCACCGGCCCCCCACCCCCACCCCGGGCATCAAAGTCTCGTCCCCACACACATGCCCCTTTGCTCCCCAGGCACGTCCTGGTGGGTGGTCAGGAGGGGGCCAGCGAGGGCCAGACGGTGTTTCCTCTGCTTGCAGATGCCAGGCGCTAAGTGACAAAGTGCTGTCCATGGTTACTATCTGGGAGAGGGTGGCCCTCCTGCCGGGTTCCCCTTCACTGTGGGACCCAGGGGCAGAGGCCGCAGACCCCAACAGTCGTCCTCGAGCTTGGTCAGCACCCTGGTCTGGGCTGCACTCTCCCATTTCTCTCTATAAAGGTTCTTCCTACCCCAGGGTCCCTCACCAGAATAAAAGTCCCTACTGCTCAGATGGCGTGGCAGCTCCTGACAGACGAGAGCAGGATGGGCCAGGGTGGGAGGGTCAGTCATCAGGTGCCACACAAGACAGGCTGTGAATCTTGGCTAAGGAAATCTGTTCATTCAAAAACTATTTCTTGAATGCCGGCTGAGAGCTGATGCGTAAGTCGGCTGGTGGCTTATCTTCTCCGGGTCTTGTTTTCCTCGTCTATAGAGTGGGGATATTGCTTGCCTCATGGGTTGCTGCAAGGATTAATTAGATGTTCGTGGTAATCAAAATCAGCTCAAGGTCAGGCCTCAGTTCAAATCTCGGGCCCACCACTTAGGTCACGATGGTCAATTGCATGTGTCAACTTGGTGAGGCCATAGCCCCCAGTCATTCACTTGATCGTTCACTTAGGCACTTGTAGGAAGTAGTGTGGAAGTAATTACAGTCTCCAAAATCATGTGACTTTCAGGTAGAGAGAGTGTCTTAGAGGATCCAGGTGGGCCTGGTCTAATCAGTTGAAGGGCCTTAAGAACAGGGCTGAAGTGTTCCCGCAGAAACAACTCTGCCTGTGGACAGCAGCCCGACCTGGTGTCCAAGGACCCCGGCGCCTCCTGACGGCCTGACCCGCGGACTCCGACCTGCCTGGCCAGGCGCCCCCAGGCCCACGCCAGCTCCTTGCAAGAAATCCCTTATGATCGGTCTCCTACCGGTTCTGCTCCTCTGCTTGGACGCTGACCGACACGGGGAGTCTGGCAGTGTTGCTCTACCTGCGCCCTCAGCTGTAAAAGGGGCCTAACAATCGCACATAAAACCGTAATGAAGACTAGAGTGTAACCAAACCCAGTCACTCCAACAAAGGAGTGGCGGCCCCAAGACCGACAGTCACCGAGAGGGAAAGAGCAGAGGCGTGGAGGCCTCGGTCACCCACAGCCTGCAGTCCCTGCCTCTAGGCTGCAAGCAGGACCATCTCAGGGTGGGAAGGGGGCACCCTGCACCCTGGTCCTTTCCGTGTGCAAGTTGGGGACACATATTTCCCCACAGGACCAATTTTACAGAAAGGACGAAGCTGGGTCCCCTTCCTGTTCTTCCCGGGACTCAAAACCTCATCCCCAGCCACGCCCCCAGCCACGCCCCTTCCTGTCACGTGGACGAGATGGCCGTAAGGTTGCCAGATAAAAATAACAGGCTGCACAATTAAACCTGAGCTTCAGAGAAGTGACAGATAGGTTTTTGTGGTTTTGTTTTTTTTTTTTAACATATTGGATGGGATATACTTACACTTAACAAGTAATTTGTTTATGTAAAAACCAAATGTAACTGGGAGTCCTGTGTTTTTTGGTTTGTCTTTTGTTTTTATTTATTTGTTAATGCTTATTTATTTTTAAGAGAGAGAGAGAACAGGGGAGAGGCAGAGAAAGAGAGGGAGACACAGAATCCAAAGCAGGCTCCAGGCTCTGAGTCGTCAGCACAGAGCCCGACGCAGGACTTGAACCCATGAACTGCGGGATCGTGACCTGAGCCGAAGCCGGCTGCTTAACTGACTGAGCCACCCAGGTGCCCCCCTCCTGTGTTTTTAAATTTTTTATCATTATTTTTTTTTAACGTTTATTTATTTTTGAGAGAGAGAGACAGAGTGCCAGTGGGAGAGGGGCAGAGAGAGAAGGAGACACAGAGTCTGAAGCAGGTTCCAGCCTCCGAGCTGTCAGCACCCAGCCGGACGCGGGTCGGAACCCACGAACTTCAAGATCATGACCTGACCTGAAGCCAGATACCCACCAACCGAGCCACCCAGGCGCCCCCCTCCCCCCAAGCTGTGTTTTTTATTTGTTACATCTGGCAACCCTAAGTGGGTAGGACTGGCTACATAATTAATTATGAAGAATTCCAAGATGGTGACAGGAAGTTTTAAACCAAGCGTGAAGGAGACCTTTTCCTGAGTGTCTGAATCACATGCACGCCCACGAAGAGGCCACACCGGACCGTGACCATCTCCTTCCTGCCACAGGGAGGTAATGTTTTGGCTGCTCCCACTCCCTGCCGAGCCGGGCAGGGGATATGACCTTGACGGGTGACAGAATTCAAGTGACCTCCGGGAGCCCAGGAGCAAGAAAGTGAGCCCAAGCACGTTGATCGCCTACTCTGACTGCCCTGTAGTCTGATAGAGGAGAGTCAGCGTTTTAACTGTATCTGTGCTTTCTATTTGAGTTGCTTCAGATCCCTCAGGAAAGCAGTTACATGACATCAATTCCCAAAGGAGCCAGCGGCCCGGGGCTAGGGAGGGGGCATGGGGCTTCCCCCGCTTCCTTAACGATTTAGTCCCCCCAAAATAAAATAAAGTGGTATTTTTAAGTTCATAAAAAATCAGTAAAATAAAAACAGATCCACTTTTCACAAAATAAAATAAAACAAATATGAGACCAAGAGGGCAGGTAACGCCCTCTCTGACCAAGGCGGCCATCGGGAATGCAGAGATTCGTAATGTTAGTATCTAAAGTGTTACACAAAAGACGGGTGTGAATGGCACACTTGCTCTAACAGGCGTCCTGCTCTGTGGCCTGGACAGCTGACTGGACACAGGCTGGGCCTTTATGACTGGGACCGCTGCCTTCACACCCCACTTGGATGGCCATTAGGAGCAGGCGTTCGAGTACTCTCTGATCAGTTTTAAGTGTTAACGTGGGCTTCCCAGCTTTAGAGGTTAAACACTGCATAAAGATCCAGCATCATCCAGAATATGTAAAGAGCGCCTGCAACTCAACAACAAGAAGACCGACAACCCAACTGAAAAATGAGCAAAGGACTCCGGGGAAGGTGTACGGATGGCCAGCGCGCACACGGAGAGATGCTGCGTGTCCCCCGTCGTTAGGGACACGCAAGTCAAAGCCACAAAAGTGCACTCGCGAGGATGCGCTGTCATTTTTAAGAGCGGACAACAGCAGGCGACCGCAAAGGTGTAGAGAAATTGGAAACTCTTGTCCACTGCGGGTAGAAACAGTCTGGTGTTTCCTCAGAAGGTTAAGCCTAGAATTACCAGGTCAGCCTGCAGGTACATGCCCCAGACGACTGAAGACAGGTGCTCAGCTCGTACGTGCACAGGCACGTTCACAGCGGCACCGTTCGTAACAGTCGCAAGGTGGACCCAACCAGATGTCCAACAGCCGACGAACGGATAGATAAACCGCGGTGAATAAACACCGTAGAATATTACTCAGTCATAAAAATGAATGGGGCGTGAGACGGCTGCCACGTGGATGAACGTCGAAGGCAAGATGCAGAGCGAAAGAAGCCAGACAAAAACGGCCATATGCTGTAGGATCCCACTTATGTGAAATCTCCAGACTAGGGATGAACCCACAGGGACCTAAGGCACACTGGGGGTTGCCAGGGGCTGGAGGGAGAGGCGAATGGGGGGCATCTGCTTCACGGGTGCAGGGTTTCCTTTTGGGGGTGGTGAAAATGGTTCGCAACGAGATAGAGGTGGTGGTTGTACAACCTCATGAAGACGCTAAATACCAGTGGTTAAGTTTCTGTGTGAATTTCACCTCAATTGAAAAACAATAGATTCAGGGGCGCCTGGGTGGCTCAGTCGGTTGAGCGTCCGACTTCAGCTCAGGTCGTGATCTCGTGGTTCGTGAGTCCGAGCCCCACGTCGGGCTCTCTGCTGGCAGCGCAGAGCCCCCTTCGGATCCTCTGTCCGTTGCCCCCCTCCGTCTCTCCTCTGTTTGTGCTCTCTCTCTCTCTCTCTCTCTCTCAAAAATAAATAAACACTGGGGGGAGAAAAGAACTACGGGGCTGAGAACTGGGTGCAGGAGGTCAGTAACTACACGTTACAGGTCCTCTGGAATCTGAGGAACTGGGGCTCGGAGAGGCCAGGCCTGGATTTGGACCCAGACCCCAGACGACCCGGACAAGGCTCTGTCTACACCTCCGTCCCCTGTCCAGCTGCTGCTGTGGCCTGGAACACATCACTTGGCCTCAGTTTTCTCATCTATGATGTGGGCATTTCACTCTCAAACACCCCTTCTGCTTTTATGTCTCTTCCTGCATGCATCACATGTCTTGAAGGTGGGTTTATCAATCTGTATGTAGTAACCCATGTCCCATGTTTGGTTTTCAAACATGTCTTGGCAAGTCGGGGGGTTCCGGATGAGATAACCAGGATTAACCACGGGGTTGCGCGTCTCTTCTCCTACAGCTGATCCAACTTCCATTCCTCTCCCCTTTCACTCTAAGCGCTGGAAAAGCTAAGTTTTCCCTTTCCCAGACTCCTCCGCAGCCGCATGCCATCGTCTTGGCCAATGAAACATAAAGGGAAGTCCGCTGGGGTCCTGGGAAAACTTCTGATTTCCTGCTGAAAGGAACAGATGTCACTGGCATCACGTCTTCTTTCTTTCTTCCCGCCTTGCCTACTGATGTGATGCTTGGAGCTGCAGCAGCCATCTTGTGACCTGAAGGTAAAGGCCAAGAGAATCACTGAGGCATCAGCATCTCACATCACCGAGCTGCTGCACCAATGGCAACCGCCCCCTTCCAGTCGTCTCGCTGTCTGAGCAAGAAAGAGCCCCAGGCTTCTGATCCTTGGAACAGTGTGTGAGCCCAGCTGATTCATAAGCGGCCCCTGACCAGTGTATTAGTTGGGATTCTTCTGATTCCAAGGGACAGAAACCCAACTCGTGGTGGTGGCTTAAGCCAAAAAAAAAAAAAAAAAAAAAAAAAAAAAAAAGGGACTTTACTGGCTCATGTCATTGGAATGTGGAGGGGGTGGGTGGGCACCTGGCTTCAGACACGGCTGGAGATGAGGGTTTCTCCACATTGGCCGTACTGACATTTGGGGACTGGGTAAGTCTTTGATGTGAGTGCCGTCCAGTGAATCGTCGGGAGCTCAGCAACGACCCCGACCTCTGACCTCTACTCACTAGATGGTGAGTGGCGCCCCCCACGCCCCCCACCCCTGCACTGCTCCAGATGTGACACACGAAAATGTCCCCAGACATCGCTACATGTCGACTGGAGGGCAAAACACCCCTTTGGAACCCCTGACCAAGGTCAAGTCTTCCAGACTGTCCATCTTTCCATGTCTCAGCTCTGGGACCTTCTCTGTGTTAACCTTGACCTCTCCTCCTGCAGGCGGCCTTCCTCTATGAAGGCAAAGAAGAGTCCCCAGACTTGCCTCCCTCCGGGGAAAACAGAGCTGCTCCCTCCCCGCCCTCTCCTAGCAGTCCCAGGGCAGGATTCTGATTGGCTCCCCTAGGGTCACATGGCCTCCAGTGAACCCATGTCTGTATGGAGACAAATCAAACGGGGACATCTGCCGTATCTGACCTGGAGAGGGGGTGTGTTGTGGGGGGACAGGCTCACTGGGGCCAAGGAGAATGGCAGAAGTGTAGTTTCCCAGAGGAAAAATGGGCACCGTCGGAAAAAACCAACAGGGAGACAGACACTGGCACATAAAAAGAGTTGACACTCCTAACTCGAAAGTAGGCAAAGAGGCGGAACGGCAAGCAGGTTGACGTTTCTTTTGTTGTTGTTGTTTTGTTGTTGTTTTTGTGTTTTGTTTTTGTTTTTCTTAATTGAGACAGACTTCTCATAATTGACATTTCTTTTGCGCGTGTCTGTGTGTGATATGTTTTTTAAAAATTTTTTGTTTAACATGTATTCATTTTTGAGAGTGAGAGACACAGAGCATGAGTGGGGGAGGGGCAGAGAGACAGGGAGACACAGAATCTGAAACAGGCTCCAGGCTCCGAGCTGTCGGCCCAGAGCCCGACGCGGGGCTCGAACCCACGAACCGCGAGATCACGACCTGAGCCGAAGTCGGACGCTCCACCGACGGAGCCCCCCAGGCGCCCCAACTGACATTTCTCAGTTGACACAGACTTCACGTGCCATAACGTCTGTCGTTTCAAAGCGTGCATTCAGTGGTTTTTAGCACAGTGACAAGGCTGTGCAGTCATCACACGGTCTGGTTCCAGAACGTTCTCATCACCCCCCACAACAGTCCTTGTACCCAGTAAGAGCCACCCCCATTCTTGCCCCGGTCCCCAGTGCAACTTTACGCTTTAAACAACGGTAAATGTCATTGCAGATCGTACACCATTCCCATTGTGCTCCTCAAGGATTGAAGACACCTTAAGGGACCCCGCCATCAGCATCCAACGGACACATTCTCCCTTTCTGATAGAGACAACCGCCGGCCTAGAAGATTTCTCGCGTCCGTGCCGGCCGTATAGACCTGGCGGTGTGTTATAAAGTGAGTCCCTTTGCGGCCAGCTGTGTCTAGCTGAAGGCCAGGCAGATTGAGTGTCTGTTCAGGCCAGATGCGGTGGTTGACCAGATCTCCGCCCAGAGCCACGTGCTGAGCTGACCCCAGAAGCCAGGGGGAAGGGACCGAAAGCTGAGTAAGAGGTCCCCCCGGGGCGTCACAGGGAGGGCTCCAAGTGGCGGGTCTTTAAGGCCAGGTTTACCTGGATTCAGATCCCTCCTCTTGCCTTCTGCGTGACCTTCATTTCTCTGGGGCTTAGTTTCTCATTCTCATCGTATCCCCACCTCTACAGACCACACTCTCAGGTCTGTTTCACAGAGGAAACTGAGGCTCAGACGGGGAGCCGCTCACCAAAGATCACCGCCCGTCTCCCTCCCGCTGTCTCTCCAAGGGCGCCTCCCTGTCTTCGTGGAGGTAGGTGTGGCCACGTGATTTGTTTCCGCCATATTCTTTTTTTCCCTCTGGCCTGGCTACGGGACACCTTTGCGAGGGTAGCCGCCCTGTCCGCCTGGGTCCCTGAGGGGCCACGCGGAGTGCTATCCCTCTGCCGGCCTGCGACACGCCTGTGGTATGGGTGAGAAGTACACCTGTGTTGTTTTAAGCTACTGAGACGTTTGTCACCACAGCATAATCCAGCCCGTCGTGACTGAGGCAGTCACATGATCAAGAACCCAGACTCATACCCAAGTCTCTCTGACTCCCGGGCCTCAGCCCCTAGCATCCTGCCTCAGTGGAGAGTCCGGGGCTTTCTTGGGCCCATAGGCAGTGCTTCTGAAGCCTGGAATTGGCAAGTGGTTCTGAACGTCTATTAATGACCGTGAGGAAAGATACGGCAGGCGGAATCCCATGACGGCCCCTCAATGTTCCATACCCTCGTATGATCCTCTGCATGTTGAGTACATACATAGTTGTGTTAGAGGGCACAAGTGACTTTAAGGAAGAAAATGGGGGCGCCTGGGTGGCTCAGTCGGTTGAGCGTCCGACTCTTGATTTCGGCTCAGGCCACGATCTCACGGTTCGTGGGATTGAGCCCTGCGTCCGCCTTTGTGCTAACAGTGAGGAGCCTGCTTAGAATTCTCTCTCCTCTTCTCTCTGTGCCCCCCCCCCACTTGCGTGCGTGCTCTCTCTCTCTCTCTCAAAATAAATAAACACTAGAAAGAAAATTATCCTTGGTGGGCCTGACCTAATCAGGTGAGCCCTGCAAAGGGAAGAAGCCCTTCCTGGAAAAAGAGATTCAAAGCACGTAGGGCATTCAGCACGAAGGAGATCGTCTGTTGCCGGCCGGCTTTGAAAGCGGAAGGGGCCGTGCAGCAAGGAATAAGGCCACTCAGAGTGGAGGGAGCCCGGGCTCACCCCAACAAGCAGACAGGACTTGGGCCCGACGCTCCAGAGGAGAACACAGGCCGGCCAACAGCTTGATTTCAGCCCAGTGAGACAGAGAACCCGGCCTCTCTGTGCCCACGCTTCTGTCCCACAAAAATGAGGAAGAAAAAACACGGGTGTTGTTTTAAGCCACTACGTCTGGGGCAACTTGTTACACGGCATCGAGAGCTAATACAAGGGGCAATCTTTTCATGCGTCCACGGAGCCGGGAGGAAGCCCGCTGAAGACGCAGCTGCCCGCACTGTCCTCGGGCTCCCGTTCTCCGGGAAACCTCTCCCAGCACATCCAGACCTCTCCCTACCCCCTCGCCCAGGCTTTATTCCTGCCACTGTTCTAATTCCCCGATTATTCCCTTCAGTACCTGCTCAGCCGACACGCCATGTGATACAGAGCTCCCCTTGCACGGGGTGAAAAAAACGAACTTAAGCTCTCAAATGTAGGCTCCCAGTCAGAGCTGGAAATACCAGGCCGAGTTGGCACGAGGAATGCCAGCTCCTTGCCAACAGGGTTGAATGAGGTTTTTTTAGTCTCGAACAAAGCTTTCCCTTTGAGGATTAACTGCCAACAGGGAGCTCTTTGTTTTGAGTAGGACTTCAGATGATTGCTGGGACAGAAAAGGGGAGAAAGGAGACACCATCGAGATCCCAGCGTGTAAACCCTGGATCCCCCGAAACATAATTTTTTTTTCACTTGTTGGCAAATATGGACGCATATCGCGCTGACAGTCTGAAACATCCATTTGATCCGTGGCCCCGGGCCTGGTCTCACGTTTCGTGGCAGGTGATCCCTTCGAAGATACGCACGGACATACGTGGGGCCTGGCGAGGAGGAAAGGCCTATTGTCACTTGTCAGCTTTTTTTTTTTTTTTTTTTTTTTTTTATGTCGTCGGAAAAAAAGGAAAGCAAAACCTCCAGATACAGCCCTGGTGTTGTTTCCCGAGGTAGAAAACCCTGGAGGCGGGAAGGAAGCGCGGGTGACTCTGACAGGGCACTAAGAGCCTCTGCGTAGAAGCCAGCTGTGGCCCGGTGTGCATGGCTGTTTATGGCACCTTCTGAGCTCTGCACGGAGCCCGCTGGGGTGAAGAACCCTGCCTCAGCTCTCTCACTCTTCAAAGCTTGGCCCCCGAGATGCTCGGAATAAACCCCAATGTGCCACTTTGGGGCCCATGTCCTCGTGATCTGGCTTTCCTGCCGTGCGTCTGACCCGTCGTCCCCCAGCTCTCTGTGTCCGGCCGTGCCTGGAACGCGGCGGGCACGTTCCCGCCTCAGGGCCTTTGCACAGCCAGTCTCTCCGCCTGGGATTCTGTTTCAGACACCCACCTGCTTGACTGTTTCTTCTGGCTCGTGCCCAAGAGTGGCATCTCCCCAGAGCGGCCTCCTCCGGGCCTTCGTCTGTCTTCTCCGTTCGCTGGCCTCGCTTCATAGGCTGAATTTTTAATTTCATCTCTTCCCCCTCGGGAGTGTGAACGTCACGCTTAGAGTCGCATCGCTCCTGGCCTCATCGGAGAATTCAGGCCAGCGGCCGGGCAATTGCATACAGAGTCCCTGCCCTCCTGGGGCTCCTGCTCCGGGGTGCTGGGCAGCCAGAGAGGGGGTGAGGGACAGCGGGCGAGGGCGGGGAGCCGGCCCATCCCCCACGCCCCCCGCCCACCTCGCGCCTGCACTCGCCAAGAGGTCCCCGGTGGCTTGGGTGCTGGTAAGCAGCCCCGTGGCTGACCTCCCTCCCGTTAGCTGTCCCACCTGTCACCGCTGCTTTGCAAAGCCTGCGGGCGTGGGCCCCGAGCCGCGGTCCCTCCTCGGTGACCTCAGCTCGGGGACGGGAGTCATGACACAGATCATCCAAAACAGCTGAGAGCCACAGCAGCCCTGCTGGGGACCATAGCCGGTGCGTGTGACCGCGCTCGGTCCCGGCGACGACGCGCTGTCCCCGACGCTGTCCGCGGTTCCGGTCTGCACCCCTGCGGCCAGAGCGTCTGACGTCAGTTCTCTCCTCCTTCCTGAACTCACTTCTTTTGTTGTTTTAAGGAGCCTGGCTTTCCCGGCACGGAAAGCTTTTCTCCTCGGCTTGCAGCCTAAGCCCAACTACTCTCGTGGAGGGAGAGGATGTTCTTGCGCACTTTTTAATGAAATTGAGTGGCTTTCATTTACTGAGCTAGAATTTACAGGCCGTGCATGCGGTCTGGGGGTTCTGACCGACGCCAAGGGCCAGGGGACCGCCCGGCAGTTAGGGTGCAGAGGCCCCCACCCGACTCCTTCGGCTGCACGGGGTCTCACTTAATCCTCGCATCACCCCCGAGAGGCGGCACCAGGCAGGGGTGCAAGGCCCTCGCGCGCCCCAAGTTCCACTGCCCAGCACCGTGCCTGACGTCCGCAGCCGCGCAACACGCGTTAGTCACACCGTCGAAACAAAGACCCTGGCGTTACAGGTCGGCCGTGTCTACCAACGAGGAGGAGAGTTCCTCGTTTGCGTCCCCGATCTCCTGTGCCAGCCTCCGGCTCTCGGATCCACAGGGGTCTCTGCACAGCCTCACGCGAATCCAGCCTAATTACCAACTCTTGCTTCTCACGTTCATGGTCGATCCCCCAAGGATGCTTGGTGGGCGGGAAGGAGGCCAACCGACCCTCCTCACCACAGGGTGGATGAAGGAATCCTAAGCGGGGACGGTCTACGTCCTCGGGTCCAGTCTGGACTCTGGCACAACCTGCCGTGTGACCTGATGCAATGATCACGGCCTCTCTGGGCTTTTGCTTCTCCAACCGCACGAGGAAGGAGGGGCTTACTCAGGGGCGCCCGGGTGGCTCAGTCGGTTGGGCAGCCGACTTCGGCTCAGGTCACGATCTCACGGTCCGTGGGTTCGAGCCCCGTGTCGGGCTCTGTGCTGACAGCGCAGAGCCTGGAGCCTGCCTCGGAATCTGTGTCTCCCTCTCTCTCTGACCCTCCCCCGTTCGTGCGCTGTCTCTCTCTGTCTCTAAAATGAATAAACCTTAAAAAAAGAAAGAAAAGGACGGGCTTACCCCTAACGGCGTCCAAGGGCGCATGCAGCTCAGCCATTATGGTGCTGCACTAGCGAGGGCTCTCTTGGCTGCAAATGACAGAAAACCCCACTCACGCTGGGTTAGGGAAGGACGAGGGAGGCGTTTCCTGGCCGGCCCGGGAGGTGTGAAGCAGACGGAGTCAGGTATGGCTCCATCCAGGGGCTCTGACGATGTCGCCCATTCTGCCTCTCTCTCAATCCTCCCCCGCCCCTGCCAGGGTTTTCCCCTCCACCCCTCAGCTCTGCATTCCTATGTGTTGGCTCCGTTCTTGTGCACAGTCTCCCTGTGGGGAGGCAAGAGGCCGCCAGTGGCCCCAGACTTCCACGCTGTCCTCTCAGAGCCTCCACCGCAAAGAGCAATTCCCTCCACCCCGGAGCTCGGGCAAAAGGGTCCGTGTTGGCCCTGCTCGGACAAACCTGGCTCACAAGCTCACCCCTGAACCAATCCCTGTGGCCCAAGGGGTGGGATTCACCGATCGGCTGAGCCCGTGTGGCACAATCTCACCTGGATCCCAAGGAGGCGAGTGATGTGAGCCCTCCTGACCCCTGCTGGCCCTGGGGGAAGGGTGTTTCCCCAAAGAAAAGCCTGCAGGTGCCTTCGGAATGAGGGGAAATCTCACAAAATCCATTACAGGGTCTCTAGGGCCCCTGGCTGGCTCAGTGGGTAGGTCACGCAACTCGTCATCTCAACGTTGTCAGTTCAAGCCCCGTGTGGGTGTAGAGATTACTTAAAAATAAAATCGTTAAAAAAAAAAATCCATTACCGAGTCTGGATTACACTTCCCGCGACCAACCATCCAGGAGGTTTGCCTTCTGTAAGTGCGTCTGGAGAAGTCCCTGCTGGGCACCAGGAGCCACCCGGTCCCCCGAGCCAGCCAGGACCTGCCTGCATGGACGCTGCCCACCGGGCTTGGACCCATTCCCTCCCCCCCACCCCTCTCTCTGCAGCGTCTGAAAAGTCCCCTCCCGAACCGTGGGCTGCCTGCAGGGAAGCGTTCACGTTTACTTCCGCAGAGGCGGGTGATGCACCGAGCCCTTCTCCGCGGTCCCTAAGGCGGCCCCAGCCCTCGGCGCAGCCTGGGGGACACCTGAGTACCTGTTCGCTGCAGGAAGCGGTCAAAGGTGAATGAGATTCCTCCGGCGGCCGTAGCAAATGAGCACAAACGGGGTGGCTTTAAACCACACAAGCGTGTTTTCTTACAGTTTGGGAGATCACACGCTTGAGACGGGTCTCCTGGGGAAATGCAGGGGTTAGCAGGCTGGGAGGCTCCGGGGGGGGGGGGGGTGGAGAACCCGTTTCTTTGCCTTTTGCAGCTTCTAGACGCCGCCCGCAGCCCTCGCCCCCTGGCCCCTTCCTCCATCCTGAGGGCCAGCTGCAGGGCGTCTGCCCCGGACCCTCCCACCCGCCCCCGTCAGGACCCTGGTGCCCACAGGCTCATCCTGCCACCTCGGAGCCCTGAACTTATTCATATCTTATTGCAGAGTCCCTTTTTCCGCGGAAGGTTACATATTCGGAGGGTTCAGGGATTGGGCTGTGGACATTTCGGGAGGGCGGTATTCCAGAAAGGTCACTGCACCAGCCGCCTGTATCGCCCTCCACGCAGCCCATGCCGGTGAAAACCTGCTTCGAGGGACAGACTGGGGCTTGCAGTGAGCTGGGACAAAGTGGAGTCCCTACCTGCCCACACAGACACACACGGAGCCTCCTTCGGTGAAGGTTCATGAAGCACCTACTGTGTGCTACACACTGAACTTAGCGCTGAGTTAAGGAGTGGACAGAGGAGATCGAAACAGACAGGGTCCCCTCACGGAGCTTCCAGTCCCTAAACATCACACCAAATAAGCACCAGCTGATCTATGACTGAATCCACTCGACCAATGCTTACTCAGGGCCCGATATATGCCAGCCCCATGCTATGCTCTAGTGAACGGGGCGGACCCGGTCCCCACCCCCATGGGGTGTCCACAGCGGGGACGGGGGTGTTGGCAAAAGGGAAGGGGACAGGTGGTCTGTGTGGCTTGCCTACTGCCGCCTGACAAACCGCCCCGAAGCTCAGTGACTTCAAACGACAGCCACGTGTATGGTTTTGCACACGTATAAGGTCAGCTGGAAAGTTCTGCTGACCTAGGATGGTCTCCGCTGATCAAGGCTGGGATTCGTCTCGGGCCTGCGGTCAGCTGCGAAGGTAGGCGGAGGGCCAGCTGGTCTAAAATGATCCCACTCAGGGCGCCTGGGGGGCTCAGTCGGTGGAGCGTCCGACTTCGGCTCAGGTCACGATCTCACGGTTCGTGGGTTCGAGCCCCACATCGGGCTCTGTGCTGACAGCTCGGAGCCTCCTTCCGATTCCGTGTCTGCCTCTCTCTCTCTCTCTCTGCCTCTCCCCACTCGCATTCTGTCTCTCTCTCTCAAAATAAATAAACAAGCTTTAAAAAAAAAAAGATAGAGGGGCTCCTGGCTGGCTCAGTCGGTCCGACTTCGGCTCAGGCCACGGGTCTCATGGTTCGTGAGTTCGAGCCCCACGTCGGGCTCTGTGCTGACAGCTCAGAGCCTGGAGCCTGCTTCCGATTCTGTGTCTCCCTCTCTCTCTCACCCTCCCCCACTCACGCTCTGTCTCTATCAAAAGCTGAATAAACATTAAAACAAATTAAAACAAAATCTAGCACAAGCGGGAGGAACGGAGAGGCCACCAGGTTCTTCTCTCTCTCTCACCCCTAGTCTGCGGGGAAGTTTCCCCTGGCCCCAGGCCTGACCTCGTCGGGCGGTTCTCCCTCTGTCAAGGTCCCCCTGCCACCGTCCTGCGTCATCGTTTGTCACTCCAGCCCAGGTCGCCTGTGCTGGGCGGACCTGCCCCAACGCCGGAGTTCCCCGACCTCTGGGGCCAGCGTGCTGCCGACTCGAAGGGAGCCAGCCCTTAATTTTCCCCCCACCGAGCCGGAAGAGCTTCCGTGAAAATGGCCGGGAAACCCCCCCCAACGGCCCTCTCACAGAGCTGGTTTCTGGGTTGGCCTGACCAGCAAGGATCTTTCTAGATTTGCAGTAAAACCTGACCTTTGGTTCAACCCAGTTTAATGAGTGCGTGAGGCTGACAAAGGCCCAGAGCGGTCCCCAGAGCTGCTTCGGGTGAGGCCGCCAGCCCTGGGGCCGGCCCTTCCCTGTGATCTCAGTGTCCCTCCCAGTCCCCACAGAGTCGGCGGGGGCAGCTGCGGGGCGGCACTTTGAGAAACAGATTGCAGCTCTTCTGGAAGGCGGGAGGGGGAAAGGCCGAGAGCCGGCGGCAAAGCCTGTGGGGCCCGCGGGGGCTGCGGTGGGGCCCGAGGGCCTTCGAGCCCTTTCGTTTGCCGCGCGGTGACCATTCGGCCGTCGATGGCGTGGCTCCAGGGTCAGACCTGGGCTCACTGCTCGCAGCTCTGGGATCAGAGCACGGACCTAACCTCTCTGGGTGCCTGCTGGTCGTCCGCTAGAAGGGCCGCAGACCCCTCGCTGTCCAGGTCCCTGCGGGGAGGAAGGAGGAGACACGCAGGGGCTCAGTAAACACTCGCCCTGACGGGGAGTGCAGGCTGGGGGCACAGCGGGGGCTTGAAGGGCGCAGAGCAGAGCCACTCCCCGCCCGGCGATGAGAAAGCTGTGCTCTCCGTCCAGTCCTGGTGCTGAGACACTCGGGGACACGCCCTGGAAAAGAGGGCTCAGCCCCTCTGTCAATGAGAACGGGCCAAGAGAGGCCACGGGCTGTGCCCAAGGCCACCCAATGAGAGGGTGGTGCCGAATCTTCTAAACTAAACGGCACGCCCTGGCTGCCCACCACGGGCCGGGCACTCCACCTGTATTGTCTCAACCGGTTGTGTCCGTGAGGTCCTCCCTGCAGATGGGGAGGGGGCCCCAGCAAGGAACGACCAGCCGGTGCCCGGGACCCTAAAGTCTCTGGTGACGTGACCGTGTGGTCGGCGCCTGGCGAGGAATGGACTTTGAGGGTCGGGGCTGCTCTCCCCCTGCAAACAGCCCCGGCTCTCAATCTAGAAAAACATCTTCAGAAAATGGAAGATAGCGTTTCTACTTAGGGGGCCCATCGGACGCAAGCAAGCCCCCAGAAAGAGCCAGAGGCCTCCTGAAGACCTGACCGGCAGTTCAGCGGGCTGTCTGAGCAGGCTTCTGATCAGACAGAAGCATGACCGTAATCACAGAGACAAGAGCGATCCCGGCTACGCTCGGGATTTTCGGTGCGTTACCCCACTTTCCCTCCACCTCAGCCATGGCGGTGACGTAATGTTTTTCGTGTCCATTTTACAGAAGGGGAGACGGAGGCCACGAGAGGTGAGGTCACTGGCTCCGGGCCCTCCCGCCAGGAGGTAGGAAAGCTGGACTCAGACCCAGGCCCGCCCAGGCTCTAGACCCTCACGTCCCTCCCGCCGCAAGGCGCTGCCGGTCACAAGGCTTTTGGGGCGCAGTTCTGCCCTTCACACGGGCCTCGCTCCGAGCTGGAAAGGCAGATTTAGACAATCGGCTGGGGGCCGTGGGGGGGCTCTCGGGCAGGGTGGTGCTCCGGTGGGAGCCCAGACTCTGGAGCCAGGCCGCCTGGGGTCCTGCGAGAGGCACACTTAGGGGCTCATCTAATCTTCTGTTTGCTGAAATACGCAGCAGAGGTGACTGAGCCAGTGTGAGGTTTTAATGAGATAATAAATGTAAAGTGCTTAGCATTGTCCTTGAGGTTTGGTAAACGCTCAACAAATGATGGTTATCTGCTGTGTCTATACTCCTCGAAGGGGGCTGGTGTGTGGACCATCCCGAAGGTGAAACCGAACCCGGAAGTGCAAGCGAGGGGAGGGCGGGCGGGGCTCAAGCTGGAGTCGGGGTGAGGGGGGCGGGCAGGCCAGACCTCCTACATCCTCAGGCTGCCGAACAGTGGACATTATCTCAGGGCTGAGATGAGCCCTCAGAGCATTTGTGCAGGGGGTTCACGGGGGCCCGTTTGGCAAGGCCGGAGTCGGGCAGGAACTTCTGGGGTCACCGGGGAGAGAAGGTGGCGGTGGGAACCAGGCTGGTGGTGGACTTGGCGACTGGGGGGCCAGATCCAGGCTGCATCTCAGGAGGGGAGCCGAGAGCCCTCGCTGACCCGTGATGGGTGAGCGTAACAGGGGGGTCACGGACGATTCAAAGTCTCTGACCTCAGGAACGCGCCCCCTCGTCAAGCCCCACCTCTGAGAATGCGCGGGGGTGGGGGTGGGGGTCGCAGGGGCGGACGCAGGTCTTCTCAGCCAGCTGGGCACCTGCAGGGTGGGGGCAAGTGGCCCTCCCGAGGGGGGAGCCGAGAGACAAGCTGGGGGGGTTGGGTCCCAGGGGCACCAGTGCCAGCAAAGTGAGCAGGTGTCTTGGCCGCACCTAGATTTAGCTTCCTGTCTTTAAAACGGGGAGGATGGGGGGGCGCCTGGGGGGCTCAGGTCGTGATCTCGCGGTCCGTGGGTTCCAGCCTCGAGTCGGGCTCTGTGCAGACACCTGGGGGCCCGGAGCCCGCTTCGGATTCTGTGTCTCCCTCTCTCTCTGCCCCTCCCCCCACTCACGCTCTGTCTCTCTCTCAAAAATAAACATTAAAAAATAAAATTAAATTAAATTTAAAAATAAAATAAAATATAAAACAAAACGGGGAGGGTGGACGAACTTCGACGTGAGAAGCGCCTAGTCCCTGGGACGCGGTAAGGGCTCCGTCCACGGGGAAGTACTTGTGCCGATTGTCTCGCAAACCCCCAAACCGCGGCTCGAAGCCACGACCTCTTCCCGGGCCCGAGCTCCCAGCCTCAGGGCAGCGACTCTGACCGGCCCAGTGTGGGCCAGCACCCACCCTTGCCCCATCCGTGGTCACCGGAGCCGGGAGGGGGCCACGTGCTGCTGGGAGCCACCCCTGCGACCGCGAGGGCAGTGGGGGAGGGGCAGTCCCCCCCAACCCCGGGCACCCACCGGTTTCTCCTGCTTCTTTACCGCCCAAAACGAAATCTTGCTCCCTGGCCATAAGAATTCACATTTACACGGTAAAAGCAGCCTGATCAAATACGAACCGGCATAAAAGCAAAGTTAAATATATATATGTTTTACAATATATGTGGAAATCCACACATATGAATACATCTGCTGTACAAAACTGAGCTCCTACTTTCCTTGTTAGTAACTTGCATCTTGACCTACATTACCTGTCCAAACACAGAGCTAAGTTCGAGCCGCGAGACATCACCCATATCTAGCCGTTTTGATCTATGGAAAGGTCAATGGAGTATCATTTCACCAGCAGCATCACTGGTGTCCGATGACTGGCTTGTAATTTTGGTAATTTTTTTTTGTAATTGTGGTACTCTTTTTTTTTTTTTTTTTAACATCCATTATTACTGGACATTAGTGGTATTTTCAGTTTGGATCCGAGTCCCACAACTCAGAATGGGTCTTTTAAAAATACCATCTTTTGGGGTGCCTGGGTGGCTCAGTCGGTTGAGCGTCCGACTTCGGCTCAGGTCACGATCTCACGGTCTGTGAGTTCGAGCCCCGCGTTGGGCTCTGTGCCGACAGCTCAGAGCCTGGCGCCTTCAGGCTTCGTATTCCGTATCTCCCTCTCTCTCTGCCCCTTCCCTGCTCACACTCTATCTCTCTCTTAAAAAAATAAATAAACATTAAAAAAAATTTTTTTAAAGAACATGATGAAAGCTCATTTTTAAAAAATTAAAAATAAATAAGGGCGCCTGGGTGGCTCAGTCGGTTGAGCGTCCGACTTCGGCTCAGGTCACGATCTCACGGTCTGTGAGTTCGAGCCCCGCGTTGGGCTCTGTGCCGACAGCTCAGAGCCTGGCGCCTTCAGGCTTCGTATTCCGTATCTCCCTCTCTCTCTGCCCCTTCCCTGCTCACACTCTATCTCTCTCTTAAAAAAATAAATAAACATTAAAAAAAATTTTTTTAAAGAACATGATGAAAGCTCATTTTTAAAAAATTAAAAATAAATAAGGGCGCCTGGGTGGCTCAGTCGGTTGAGCGTCCGACTTCGGCTCAGGTCACGATCTCACGGTCTGTGAGTTCGAGCCCCGCGTTGGGCTCTGTGCCGACAGCTCAGAGCCTGGCGCCTTCAGGCTTCGTATTCCGTATCTCCCTCTCTCTCTGCCCCTTCCCTGCTCACACTCTATCTCTCTCTTAAAAAAATAAATAAACATTAAAAAAAATTTTTTTAAAGAACATGATGAAAGCTCATTTTTAAAAAATTAAAAATAAATAAGGGCGCCTGGGTGGCTCGGTCGGTTAAGCGTCCGACTTCGGCTCAGGTCGTGATCTCACGGTCCGTGGGTTCGAGCCCCGCGTCGGGCTCTGTGCTGACAGCTCAGAGCCTGGAGCCTGTTTCAGATTCTGTGTCTCCCTCTCTCTCTGACCCTCCCCCGTTCATGCTCTCTCTCTGCCTCAAAAATAAATAAACGTTAAAAAAAATTTTTAAATAAAAATAAAAATACCATTTTTGTGTGTCGGCCCCATTATTTCCAGAGCTGTCTTTAACCATGGGCGCCCTGCTGGGGCCGCCAGAAGTCAAGGATCAGCCAGGGTACAAACCGATCCCAGAATGTGAGTGGGTTCCCTGCTCCTGTCAAGGAGAGTGTGGGGATTCTGACCCCTTCCCTCCCAGCCGGGAATCCCACCCAGCAGGTGCCCCAGCTGGGTCGCTCCTGCCTGGCCTGGGGCTCCATGAAGGTGAGTTTCCAGTTCCTTCCCGGGAAGGGGCAGGTCCGTGTGTGACACCGAAAAGCAGGCGCTGGCGGCCTCCTGCAGGGATGGCTTCCTCTCAGGACCCTTCCATGGCTGCATGTGAACAGGGGCTCTCCCGGGGGGAGCCTCCCCGGGCCTGTGCCCCTACACCGCCCCCTCCCTGCCCTGCTTCCCTGAACCTCCAGCACCCGCAGTCATGGCAAATGTGAGCTGGCCCCGGAGGAGGGGCCTGAAGACCAGGCTGAGAAAGGCCAGCTGTCGGGATGGGACGATATGCTGTCTCCCGTCCAGCTGGGCTCCATCACAGGCTGGGAGAGGTTCCCACACACCCCCCTAAATGCCTCTCGCTCTGAGCCGTGGGGGAGCGAGAAGCCGGCGCTGGCTGAGCACCTGCCGTGTGCAAGGTGCCGCTTGCCGCCTGCCTCCGACGCGGTCTATCCTTCCAGGGGCTTCTGAGCAGGGACTCTGTTCGTTGCAGGCCTTCGGGTTCCGAGTGCCTCTGGGGCTTCGGGTGACAGAAGGCAGGACCTGAGCTGGGGGAGCTCTGCAGAACCTGGGGAGAAGAATTTGGGGCTGGCGGTTTGGGGAGCGGTCAGGGCAGGAGGGGTAGAGGCCAAGATGGGCAGGGGTGGGCAGGGAAAGCAGGTGCCGACCGTCAAAGTGCAGGACCCGACACCCACTGACCCGAAGCCCAAAGGCAGGCACAGGCCGGGCCGTGGCCGGGGGTGGGGGGCAGCCCCGTGACCCCGAGTGGACTTTTATTAGAGACATGAATCTATATCCCAAGTGAACAAAACTCACGTGCTCACAGAAAGCTCGCGGACACCTCCTAACCATCCTGGACAAGCCCCACCATGAGTCAGGCACCCATGTCATGCCCAGGAGGAAACGCGAGGCTCTTTTTCCCGTAACCCCACCCGTGGCTTCCGGGGGGCCCCTCACTCTCACATGGTGTGGGAGCTCTGCGTCCGCCCCAGAGCGCCCCAGATGCCTCTGCACCCTGGGGGCCCTCGAGGGCGCACCCCCGGGGCTGGGGGACATCGCCGCAGGCCGGCACCCCCTGGGGTGGGCCACAGCCCGCCCGTCCTGGGTCACGGGCTCTCGAAGGGAAGGCGGCCTCCAGACCATCCTTTATCCCGCGCGGCCACGGGGTCTGCCATCGTGCAGGGTTGCACCCGGAGAACACAGCTCGGGCCTCCTCTGGCCTCAATTCCCACCCCAACCCCTGTCCAGGCCTCTGATTCTCTGTTTTTAAATCGGGGGACTTGGGAGTTCCCCACCGGCCCCATCCTCACTTCCTGTCCCCTCCAGAGGGGGACCAAGGACACCGGCTAGTGCCCAGTGGGCTCTTTATGCTTTGAATTCTGTCAGGATGAAAGCTTTAAGGAAATCTTGTGGCAGACGGCTTTTTGCAGAGGATTCCATTTTCTGCTGACATTGTAGAAGGCCAACGGGCCAGAGCGGTTAACCCATAAGCAGGAGAAAATCACTTTTCCAGAAAGAAAAGGCTGAAATACCGCTTTGCATATAGAAGCCAGGCACAGTCGTGTTCTCCCAGAACAAAATAAAAGCACTTTTGATTAAGCCAGTAGAAACTCCCCGCAGGTTTGGAATCCATACTTGGAAAACGGATATGACGGGTGGGCGTTCTGTTAAAAGCTCCATTCGTCCAGTGGGACGCGTGATCCCACACGAATATCTCAGCTAAGGGCTGCCCCATTCTTGCAGCAACTCAGGCCAAAACCCGAAGGCTATTCCCGACAGACCCTTTCTCTACACCCCGTATCCAATGAGTGAACCCCGCCAAGTCTTCCTTCAAAATCTATCCTGCAGAATGAGTTTGCAATTTGGAAATATCATTCTTTTCAATTTATTTTTGAGACAGACAGACACACACACGGAGTGGGAGCCGGGGAGGGGCAGAGAGAGAGAAGGAGACACAGAATCCGAAGCAGGCTCCAGGCTCCCAGCTGTTAGCACAGAGCAAGATGCGGGGCTCGAACCCACGAGCTGTGAGCTTGTGACCTGAGCCGAAGTCGGACGCTTCACTGACCGAGCCACCCGGGCGCCCCGGGAAATATCATTTGGTGGTAGCCAGGTTGAAGCTGGTGGCTTCTCCGAGGGGCTTCCCACCCAGCAGGTGTTTTCCGTTCCCTTCCCTTTTGTATAAGTTGCAATGTCTTTGGTTGTACGTGACGAGGACCTTGATCTGGCTTAAGAAAAGAGTATTGGTTCACGTGACTGAAAAATGGAAGGGCAAGTCTGGCAGGGAAGACTGGATGAGGACCTTACATAACGTCAACAAAGCCCATTTCTCTCTCTCTCTCTCTCTCTGTCTGTTGGTTCTCTTTTCAGGCTCTTCCCTCATAGCAACAAAATGGCTGCCAGCAACGCTAGATGGTACATCCCCTTCAAGCTCGCACTTCCAGCAGAACAGAATCCCTGTATCGCAGGCTCCGGCTGGGCAGCGCCTACGTTCCATGGCCAACCCCTGTGGGCAAGGAGCATGTGAAGTCCCAGTCATGTGCTCAGCCTTTACAAAAAGGAGGGGCGGACGATAAGCTTTGCTCAGATCCCGTGAACTGGGACTGGGGGAGGATGGCCGCTCTGCGGAAGGGCAACGAGACACAGTTACCAGAGGGAGGGTAAGTGGAGGCGGCGTAACGAAAGAACTGGAAACATTCCTGGGAGCGGCTTTTTCCGCGATTTGGAGATTATTGTGATGCCTATCGCCTGCCCGGGAATCCTGCTTTCCAGCAAAGGTGACTGTAATTTCAGCCTTTAAAGAATGTCTCGTGATAAGCAGGAGAGAAAAACAGTGACCATGACGAAGAGCTGAAATATTTATCCCCGAGTCACCCTGCACGTCTACGCAACAGGCAAATGATGCTTTGGAAAGGCTACGTCTCCTGTTTACTAGGACTCTCCTAAAATCTACCTGAAAACAGGCACATCTTCCTGCTTCAAAGGAACGCCGGAATATGGTCTGCGTTCGGGGGAGGTGTTTCTGGCTTGTCTTGTGTTTGTTTCGGGTTCCACGGAGCCGTGAGGCTACGGAGAGAGCAGACAGGCGGGGTGATGTAGAGACAGGAGGCAGCGCAGAGGGTTGTCCTGCAAATTCATGATCACAGGGGTTGGCTTGTTTCTTAGAGGGGCACGGAGTGGGTGACCCTTAGCGTTCACTACACCTGGGCTCCGGTCCGGGTGGTTATTCTCCACAAATCAGGGATTCGATGTGCAGATTAAATTGGCGTAGACAAGGAAAAATACTCAGGTCAGTGCCTGACACATAGTATGTGCTCAATAAATGGTGGGATTTTTTTTTTTTCTTTTTTTAAATCATCCTTGTGGTGAGAGCTGGATTTATTAATATGAAAATGTCTCGGGGCCCCTGGGTGGCTCAGTGGGCGAAGCGTCTGACTTCGGCTCAGGCCATGATCTCGCGGTTCGGGAGATCGAGCCCCGCGTCAGGCTCTGAGGAGCCCGGAGCCTGCTTTGGATTCCACGTCTCCCTCTCTCTCTGTCCCTCCCCTGCTCACACTCTGTTGTTCTCTCTCTCAAAAATAAATAAACGTTTTTTAAAAATTAAAAAAAAGAAGACGTTTTTGCCCCAGCTGCATCTTGACTTCCCCAAATCAATTCAACCTGATGTCTTTGCCAAATGAGTGAAACACTGAAGAATGGGACAAGAGACAAGATGGGAAAGGTGGGACAAAAGTGGCCATGATCCACCTATAAAAGCCATCAGTCAACCTCAGAAAGAGCCACAGAGAGGGACAGTGGCATGTTTACAAGTGGGTAGGGGAGAGGCTCGGATGGGCTGAGCGGTGCCAGGGGCAGGGGAGGGGGGGGAAGAGCGTTCGAGAAGTGAGGTTATGCATCGTGAGTTGGACACTTGTCCATATTCTTGTAGAGATGCCCGTGGCTACCAGAATATCCTTCTTCGTAACTTCTGGCCCCCGTCCTGAGCTTCTCTGTATGAGAGTCTCTGCTGAGACTGGGCCACGTGGGGCCCCGCTGTTCTGAGGGCTCACTGTCAATGCCTCTTAGGGTACACGGACCGGAGGTGCGGTCAGGTTACCTCGGGTGACGGGGATCTGTTTTCAGGATTCCCAGGAAGTGAGAACTTCAGAGAAGAATCTTAAAAGCCGGACGCCGCAGAGTAAGAAGCTTACTTGGAATTCCAGATCATTCTAGGGCCCCAGGCATACGGTTTCCCACGTAGAAATGGGCTTCTCGTGTCCCTGCTCTAAGGGGTCACCACTGTGAGTCAGCCACGGCCTTTCTCTTCTGGATGCTCCTTTCTGAGCTGCCTGAGAGACACGAGCTGACTGTCTGGCCATCACCAACGGCACCGCCTGCCCCAAGCGGGCACAGCTGTCCTGGCCGGGCCGCCGGTAGCTTCTTCTGCAAGGATCACGTAGGCCCGCGGCGGGCGCCACGATGTGCCCACGACCCGTCCTTTAGGGCTGTTGGGGGTGTCAGTGTTAGCTGAGTCCCTCTCCAGGAACTGCCTTTAGCCTCTGACAGTCACAACCCCCACGGTCGGGCCCCATCTCGGGTGGGTGCCGTCCAGTGATTGGCCAGAGAGCAGGGAGACAGGCACAGGCCCGTCGCCCTGTTCCAGAGAACTCTTCAGGGCATCCCCGCCGCCCCGGAGCTCCCCGCGGGGTCAGTGAGGCCTTCCTTGTGACCACACCACAACCCGCCCCACCTTCTCCTCCCACACACACACACACACACACACACACGTCTGCTCCCAACCACGCCCCGTGAACCTCCCACACACTAATTTTGTCTCCCAGTCGGCCTCCTCAGGAACCCGATCTGTAACGATCCCCGCTCCAGTTTGGGGGGAGGGCGATGGGGGGGGGCCAGATGTAGCAAATACAAATTCAGGATTCTCAGTTAAGCGTGACTTTCCCATCAACAGTGAATGCAGGTTTAGCACAAGCCAGGTCCCCCTGCCGTAGCCGGGACATACTCACCCTGTAACATGATTTCTTGTTGATCCGAAGTTCAAATGTAACTGGGCATTCTATATTTTATCCGGCGACCTCAGTAGGGCTCTGGAGGACAGAATCTGGGGTCAGGGTTCGTCCGAACGGGCCAGGGGCCGTGGCGCACTTTCAGGACATTACAGACTCATGTGCCACAGACAAGTCAGCTTGGGTTTCTTTTGTGAGAAATACAAGAACTCCGACGTGCCCCTATGTTTGCTTAAAGAATAACACAAGTCATAACCACCACACACTGAGGGCTCACTGTCCGAGACCACGTATTAAGCATCCTAAAGCTGTTAGCCCATCTCTTCACCCAGGCAATCTTCACGGCAACCTTTTGCAGTGTGTGTATGTATCCATTAGGATCAAGTCCAATGTAAGGGACAGGAAACCCAAACTATCGTTGGTTTCAATACAATTTTAAAATTCAGAGGTAAGCAGGGCAAGACTGGGACTGGGACTCCCACCCCCTCCCTCTTGGTCTACCTTGTGTGTGGCCTCCATTCCCAAGGTCACCCCCCCCCCCGCCCCCACATGGGCCAATATGGCTGCTGGGGATCCAGCCATTACATAAAATTCCAGCCAACAAAAAGGAAGAGGCAACAAAGAAGGGCACGCATCCTCCCTGAGGACACACTCTATGCATATCAGCTTATGCTCCCTTTAACAGAATTTAGTCACAGGACTTGGTGAAAACAAACAAACAAACAAAAACAAAAACCAAAAACCCCTGCACAATACGGTTTCCATTTGAGCTGGCTACAGGTCCAAGTAAGAGTCAGGGTTTTCCTTGCCAAGGGAGAAGGAGGGAAGCAAAGTGAGAGATAATTAGTAGATTTTGCCACGAACAAGTGCTATTATTATCCTCATTTTGGGATGAAATTGAGACTTGGGGAGGTTAAGTAACTTGCCCAAGGTCACTCACCTGATAGCCCGCCCCCAGAGCCTGCCTCTGTTCGAATCCCTATCATATAATTCGATTTAATTAGACTTCATCAATGTCAATTATGTTAAGTAGGATCAGACCATTGGCAAACCCCGTTTTTTTAAAAATCTCACATTCGAACAAGTCATGGACATTCAAACATCACTGCTTTGTAAAACACTAATGACTGTGGCAAATGCAGAAAACCTGGGGCAAAAACGGCACACACAGAGGTATGAGAGCGGAAGGACGTGTTTCTCACCGATCAGCGGTCCTGCCGAGGGCAGGGGGCGGCGGGGAACCCGGCCCAGGCCCCAGGAGCCAGTGTAACTAGGTTGATCAGAGGGGAACGTAAGACGTGGTAAAGCGGCTGCGGTCCGGGCATCAACCTAGGTTGGAATGCTTTGGGCGCGAGTGAACGTTAAGTGGGGCTCTGTGGGCTTAAGAAACACAACTCAGCAACACCCTGTGATGCCTCTGAACTCCTGGGTCTCAGGGAGACGGCCTTGGGAATGAAAAACTGCTCCAAGAGAAGTATTATTTGTGTTCCACGGTTGTAGAGTGACTGGCCCTCCCCCATCCCGAAGCAGAGGAAGGGGAATTTGAACCGTGTAATTTAGAAGCTGGGCTACACGTGGGAGGACCTGACTCCGCTGGGGGAAAAGCCGCCCGGGGCCTCCTCAGGCAGGTCTGGGAGTGGAGCCGCTCTGACTGCTGGGAGAAAGGTTCTCCAATTCCAATTCCACAAGCTGGTTGCCTTTCCTCCCGCTGGGGTTGGGTTGCTCACAAAATCGGGATTTCATAGGATGCAACGAGTAAAATAGAGCTTGGAGACCATCCTGGGCTCCGAATTCAGCAGGGATCTCATCTGGGGAATGCTGATTCCCTTAAGCGCTGCCTGGAGCGCTGCCCTGGCCAAGGGCTGGCGCCCCACTGAAAAGGATGAGAGAGATCGCTCTGGCTCTGCTGTCATCGATTGGTTATGTCTGCCGTGGGCACAGACAGATACAGGGGGAGCCCTGGTGCCCTGTGGTTTCCGACCCTGAACTTGACAAAGCCTTTTGTTTTATAGAGGAGGTTAACGAGGCGCTCTGAGGGAAAGCAAATTGCTCTGAGCCTCTGGTAGCTGAAGGAGAGGTACGAACGAGTGGGAATGAGAGGTACGTTCTCCGGGACGCTAGCCCAGTCTTCCTTTCACCGATTGCCACCTGAGGTTGGTGACTGGAACCTTCTCCAGAGCAATTCCAAATGGGCATCCACTCCGCCCAAAGAGGAATCCCTGTCCTTCCAGGAAAACCCATTTCACTTTCCCTGGTTTGCATGAAGTCTGAGCGTGGCACAGTTAGAAGGTAGAGATTTTTGATTTGGGTGGTCAACCTTCACTCCCCTGGGCAGTAGTAGGAGTAACCCTGTGTGCTGCTGGGACAAACAATCCCGAGTGTGGTGGCTAAAGCAGTATGACAGGCGAAAGAAGGTCCCCTGAAAGGTGACCACATGCTAACTTCCAGAACCTGTATGATATTTTACGTGGCAAAAAGGATTTTTTGTCAATGTGATTAAATTAAAAATCTTGGGATGGGCGATTACCCTAGAGTACCCGGGTGAGCCCAGGGGTGGTCATGAGGGGGAGGCGTGAGGGTCAGAGTCAAAGATAAGACAATGAGAGAAGAGAGCTTTGAAGACGCTGTATTTCTGGCTTTGCTGATGGAGGAAGGAGCCAAGGAGTGAGGGTGCCTCTGGAAGCTGGAAAAGACAAGGAAGGAGATTCTTTCCTAGAGCTTCCGGAAGGAACCCAGATAACCAACACCTTGATTTTAGAACTTTTATTTTTAATGATTATTTATTTTTGAGAGACAGAGAGAGACAGTGCGAGCAGGGGCGGGGCAGAGAGAAAGGGAGACACGGAATCCGAAGCAGGCTCCAGGCTCCGAGCTGTCGGCCCAGAGCCCAGCGCGGGGCGAACCGCGAGATCGTGACCCGAGCCGAAGTCGGACGTGTCACCGACTGAGCCACCCAGGCGCCCCTAGAACTTTTGACCCCCAGAATTGTAAGATAATAAATCCGTGTTGCTTCAAGCCATTGCGTCTGTGGTCGTTTGTCACAGCAGCCGCTGGGGACGAGTCCCTCCGGCAGAGGTTTCCTTCTCGCCCGTATCTGAATGTGTGAAGGCAGCAGTCTTTCGGGGGGCCCACCTGCAAGTCGCGGTCAGCTCTCCGGGCCCGCCCGTCCTGAGGCTCTGTGGCTCCCAGGCCGACGGGCCAAGGGAGCAGGTGAGGACAGGTGTCCTCCGGGAGGCCCCGCGTGCCTCCCCCCGTGTCGGGCAAACCGGTCACACCACAGCACCAAGCCCGTGTCTCCTGGGGGTCTGGGAGGAATACCAAAGGGCTGTGCTGACCACGGTGGCGGGGCCGTCTCTGTGCCCACGCACCTCCTCCCCCCTCCCTGTAGATGCTCCTCCCCCAACTCGTGAGGTCTGGGGGAGTCGAGCGGATCTGGCTCCGGTCCCAGCTTGGCGCTCGGTAACCGTGAGCCAGTCGTCGGGCCTCTGCGTCCTCGTCCCGAAAACGGCGGTGGCGGAGGGGGGGTGGGGGGCGGGGCTCGATTATTATCGCGATGGGGAATGTGCGATGTGATTTTTACAGGCACGTTGTTGCACAGTGAGCTGGTGGGGTGCAAAGTAAAGACATTTCCCAGAGGCCCTCAGTCCGGGGGCCTCCTCCGACGTAGATGTGGAATTTTAAAACCTCCACGGGCGAGGGTTCCGCAGCTGCAAGATCGCTGCCCGGGAACTTCGGGCGGCCCCTCGAGGAAGGACTCGGTGGCGGTCCTGCCAGACAGCGCCTCACCCTCCCCAGGAGCACCCGCGCCCTGAATCTGAGCTCCAGCCTCGAAAAGGTGGCGCGGTGACAGAAGCCAGACGCACAAGGCCACCCAGTGAAGGATCCCATTCACGGGAAACGTGCCGAACGGGGGACTCACAGAGACAGAAAGCCTTTGAGGGGCTCGGTCGGCTCTTTCTCTGGAGCTAAGGGGAGCCGGTGGGTCTGGGCGTTGCAGAGGGGCGGAGGGAGGCAGGCCTTTGCGCCGGAAGGTTCCAGGCAGAGCACGCGCGGGGCGTGTGTTCACAGCGAGATGTCCACGCTACCCCGCGGGGTCCAAGGACTCTTTTTTTTTCTTAATTTTTGGAAAATATTTATTTATTTTTGAGAGAGACAGAGTGGAAGCTGGGGAGGGGCAGAGAGAGGGGGAGACACAGAATCCGAAGGAGGCTCCAGGCTCCCAGCTGTCAGCACAGAGCCCCACGCGGGGCTCGAACTCACGAACCGCGAGATCATGACCTGAGCCGAAGTCGGATGCCCAACCGACTGAGCCACCCAGGGGCCCCCAAGGACGCTTGATTACACTGCAGAAAGCAGGGCTTTGCGCTGATCTGTGACCTCGGAGGTGTTTCTCTTTCCCTCGAACACTCTCTTTTGATCACCTCCCTAGAGCTGCGTGGATTCCAAGGCCTGAAGACAAACTGTTATTTTTACGGGGTCAGTTTTACTCCCACCAGAGAATTAAAAAAATGCATGACATCGTGTTTCGGGAAATCTGTGCGTTTCTCAGATGGACGGCCGCCTTTCGCCTGGAGACGACGCTCCTTCTCTGCGAGGGTTTACCTGCCGCCTCCAACCCCAGCGGGGGCTCCAGAGGCCCTGGTCTCCAGGACACTCTTTCTCGCCTAGGGGTCGCTCACAGAGACTGAGAGGAGCAAGCCGGGATCTGTGTGCTCCCCCTGACCCGCGCGCAGGGCAAGGCGAGAACGTCGCTGTTTGAACGGACAAGAAACGTTCAGAAACCTGTAAGACGTCGCTCTGAGAGCGGCTAGACCAGAGAGGACGAGGCGGCCCAATGTCGTATGCCCCGGCACGGCCGCCTTTACGAGGCCACGCTCTGCAGCCCCTGGCAGCGGATGTGGAGAAAGTGCCTTCGTCGACCCGGGAAGACGTTCGCTTTATGTCCAAAGGGAGGTGGCAGAGCGACTGACGAAGAAGATTCTAGCGAATGCCGCTGCCCGTCCCCCTCGCCCGCCGTATCCCCTTGGCCTTCACGCTTCCTGGGCGAGTGATCCCTCCAGCTTCCAGTGCCAGCGCCCGCAAGCACTCCCAGGATCGCTCCCGGGGCTCCTCGCAGAGAACCCACGGGCATGTCCCACGAGGTCGTCCCCAGGCCTCTGCTAGACCGCCCCCCACCCAGATGCCCCCAGCAGGAGCCTGCTCACTTCCAGCTACGCGGCTGGTCCGTCCTGGGATCAGCCCCCAACCCAGTCACTTGCCAGGCAGGGCCCAGAGGCTGGGGGGGTGGGGGGGGTTGTAGCTGGAAGGCGTGCGGGCTCCTCCGGCACAGGGACAGAGAACAGAGGGGCTGTGGGACACCTGCACGTCTGCTTCGAGGTACGGGCGGGGAGGCGGTGCCCTAGGCCCAGGAATCTGGATTTCAGACGGGCACCCCTGTCCCCCGTGGTGGGCCCAGGCATGAGTCCGTCCCACCCGGCATCCCAAGCGCTTCTGAGTTAGGCGTGCAGGGGTCACATCTTGGGAAACGCGGGGCTGCAGAGGAGATGCTCCCACCGGACAGGGGCCACTCTCCGAAGAGAATGTGTGCGCGTGTCCCCGCTCACAAGACCCAGGGATCACGCCTGCGGTCTCCCCGTGGCCAGCCAGGACGTGGGAAGGAGAAAGGCCATTATATTAGTCTCCGATCGCTCCCCAAGCCAACCGCCACCCAATCAATGGTTAAAGCAACACTCGTTTATTGTCGACAAGCTGCTGGTCCGAAGTCCTCTGCTCGGCTCTCACGAGGCGGGAACCCGGCTGTCGGCAGGGCTGTGCTCTTCTCCAGGGGAGAAGCGGCTTTCCAGGCTCATTCGGGGTGCTGGCCAACTCAGTCCGTCGAGGTCTCCGTTCCCTGCCGGCTGACAGCCGGGGACAGGTCCGTGCACCTTGACGCCTCCCGTGTGCCTTCTCGTGCTTGTCACGTGGTCCCCTTCTCCCAACAGTGGAGCGAGCCCCTCCTGCCTCAGATCTGTCTTCCCACCTGCCACATCTCCCACTCCAGCCAGAGAAAATTCTCTGCTTTTAGGGGCTCGTGGGATGAGAGTGAGTGTACCTGGAAAACCCGGGACAGACCCCCTCTCTTAACATCTGTAACCTTCAGCAGCAGCTCTGCGAAGTCCAGTCTGCCGGGTAACCTACCGCACCCATGGCTTCCAGGGATTCGGAGGAGGGCATCTCTGGGGGGCCCTTCTGCCCCCCGACAGTGCCGTATCCTTTCTCGTCCCAGATGATTCTTGCCTCAGAGACTCTGTGCTCGTACACCCGGGACCAAAGAGACCAGGGGGCGAAGGGGTCGGGCTTGCAAGGACTTTTCCTCCCCGAAGAGAGAGAGCCAAGAGTGGTGAATGTCTCTGCCTTATTGTCCCGCCGGGAATGCCACCGGGAGAACCGCAGGGGGTGGCAGGCCAGCAGGGGCTCGGGAGGCCATTGCTGATGTTACGTTAAGGCACCGAACCAACGCTGGGACCATCTGTCTGCAGCTGATTGGTGGGTTTACTGAATCCACGATTTAGGTTACATTCAGGTGAGCGTTCTAGTCTTTGCTGATCAAAGGCTTTCTAACGGGCAGCGTGGTGGTCGTGATCGTTGCTGATGGGTTATTGTTGGGCAAGCAGCCACTCGCCCTCCCTCCGTCACAGCACACGCAGAGTATCCCTCCCCACCCCCGTTAACTGTGGACTTGGCCGTGGCCGTGGCTTACCTCGATCAGTGAACGTTCGTGGATGTCCCACAGGCAGTGGCCCCCAAAGGGCTTGGCTCTTGTGCCCAGTGATCCGCCGTAAGAAGAACGCGCCCGGGGTCACCTGCTGCCCCTTCAGCCTGGGGCTCAGAGCAAACACGCCCGGGGGCTGAGCGAGCCCTACACCCGTCCTGTAAGCCAGCCCGGCAGACCTTCGGCCTGAAGCACCGAGCCCAGCAGAGCTCAACCTGCGTCAGCCGAGCCGCAGTCAACCCCTCTCGTCGTGCGAGCCAATGGCCGGTGTGTGATGTGGCATTATTGTGTCGATTGTGACTAACAACACAGTGATGAACGTGCCACAGGTCTGCGCCCTTCCCTTTCCCCAGGACTCCCAAAGTTAGGTAGAGGGGGGCGATAGAACTTGCTGTTACTCTGGGGACCCAAGAGTACAAGAAAACCCATGCCAGTCACTTGTGGAAAAGGATCCGGGGAACCAGCCAGCTCCCGGCGCTTTCCCAAGACGCGCAAAAGGGGCCGCTGTAGAGGGACCGCGTGGCCGGTGCGCCTGAGAGCCTCGTAGAGTTTCTTCAGCACAGAACTCCACGGTATCCAGGAAGCTCCCTGTGGGCCCTCGGGGTGCCCTGCCAGGTGTGGCCCCGGGACCCAGCACCCTGGGAGAGGCCTTGCTCCCGAGGTGCAGAGGGCACTGGTGTGGCGGGTGAGCCTTGAGGACAGTGCAGAGAGGACAGTGCAGGCTCTGCTGGGGCCCGGGCACCTGGGGACCGCCCGGTCCGGGTACCGCACGCACGTCCGGGGCTATGTGGCCTCCTAAGCAGCACTCCAGGGAAAGGAGGAGCCCAAATCCCCCAAACGAGGTCTCTGCCATCCGACACAGGGGACTTGAAAGAGAAAGTACCTTGAGCTGGAGTGACAGTCCCGGCTCCCCAGAGACAGAAGACAGAAGTTCACGCCCGCTGTGGACAGAGAACGGATTTCACCCCTGGCTGAAGTGGTCTGTTTGCTTCAGTCCCACGTCTCCGTCCCCGCAGGGCTCGACCAGGGTTGGCAACCTGGGGCCCGCGGGCCAGATCCAGCCTCCTGCCTGCTTTTGTAAATAAAGTTTTATTGGAACAGCCATGCCCCCTTGTTTCCGCACCGTCCAGGGCCACGGAGGCAGGACGGAGTAGGGGCAGGAGAGATGGTCTGGCCCGCAGAGCGGAAAATGGCTATCACCTGCCCTTAGCGGACACAGGTTGCTGACCCCTGCCTAAAAAACGTCGCCGCCTCAAATGCTAAACCCCCGCCTCCCGAACCCCGCTTCCGTTAGACTCGCTCGGCAGAGGCTTGGGAACGAGGCACAGCATTAACAAGAGTAAACCTGGCTTCCTAAAAGGAAACCAGACCCTTGAGTGGGCCAGGGGGCCCTTTCCCACATACTGCAACGTTCTTCGGACTTCCCCCTCCGATTAGCCAACGGGATGTGCCAGGGGCCTGCCTGGATCACAGGGAGCTTGTACCCGTCCCCGTCCAAGAAAAATGACTTTTCCCCCTACCGTTCGTACCCCACCCCCTGCCCAGCACTCCTTGCAGCCCTCCCTCACCCCCGTGTTCCCCGGGAGAGGCCGCGTCGAGCAGTCCCCGGGTTTGAACTACTCTGGCCGGACTCCACCCAGCACCGCGGATGCCAGCAGAAACGCGACGTCCGTCTCCATTAATCACAGGCAGAATCTGCAACTTGAGCCCCGTGCACCAGAAACGAATGGAAGAAATGCAACCTGACCACAAAAGTATTATTTTATAAATAAGGCCCTTCAGTAGTGGTTAATTGGATACACATTTTGCAAGATTCGGGGAACATTAGAACTATCACACTCGAATCGACTGGCTGGGTTCGTGTTACCGCAGCGGCCATTTTCTGCGCAACGTCAGGCCCCAGGTTGCAAATTCTTTATTTTGCAGAGACTTTATTTTTCCCTTAAGGATGTCGCTTCTCCACCCCCACTCTTAGAGAAAAAAAAAAAAAAAGGCAGATGGATTTAGTGTATATTTAACAGCTCCATAAATCACTCAACATGCTTGAATCTCATCAAAATTCTGCCAGAAATGATTTTCCCCGAAGCAGATGGCCCGTTTGGGAAACCAATTTGGCATGCTTTTATTTCCACCAAATTTCTAGGAGCTCCTACTGGGTGTCAGTCTATATCTTAGTGCTGGACGGAGCCCGGGGCAGCCGTGTCCCATACGTGACTCCGCGTCCCAGAGGAAGCGAGCGCCTCACGCACGGGGGGCGGAAGAAGTTCAGGGACACAGGGAGACGCAGGTCGCCCTCCCCTTCGTTCCGAGTCAGTTTAAGATTCACCCATTTCTCCGGGCGCCCGGGCGGGTCCATCGGTCAAGTGTCTGACTCTCGATTTCGGCTCAGGTCGTGACCTCACGATTTGTGAGATTGAGCCCCGAATCGGGCTCGGCTCTGACAACTCGGACCCTGATTGGGATTCTCTGTCTTCCTTTCTCGCTGCCCCTCCCCAGCTGGTGTCCTCCCCAGCTATCTCTCTCTCTCTCTCTCAAAAATAAACAATTAAACTTAAAAAAAAAAAAAAAAAAAAAAAAGATTCACCCATTTCTCACGGGGACAGATCAAATCCAAGTCAGGCTTTGAGTGTCGACGGCCCTGTCCTAGTACTCAGGGTAGCAAGGGGACAGGGAAGGGACTCAGGGTCACTTACAGAGGGTAGGCTGGAAGGAGGGGTGGCATGCAGGGGAGGCCGGAAACGGCACCCAAGTTATCTCATCGATTCCTCAAAATGACTCCACAAGGCAGGCACGGTTATGATACCCAGTTCACGGATGAGAAGACCAAGTCTCTCGGGTTTCTCAATGTTTCTATCAAAATACTCCTGATAATGGAAGAAGGGGAACATAGAAGCTGGGGACCTGGAGGGGGGCGGTTCCCAAATCTACCTACTGCAAAAGCAGCATTTCTTTGAAGTTCTGTGTGCGTGTGTGTGTTGATTTGATTTTTACACACATTTTTACATAGTTTTTTTTTTTTTTTAATATAAAAATGATGTTTTGGGGGCGCCTGGGTGGCTCAGTCGGTTGAGCGTCCGGCTTCAGCTCAGGTCATGATCTCACAGTTCGTGAGTTTGAGCCCCGCGTTGGGCTCTGTGCGGACAGCTTGGAGCCTGGAGCTGCTTCGGATTCTGTGTCTCCCTCTCTCTCTCTCTCTCTCTGCCCCTCCCTCGCTCATGCTCTGTCTCTCTCTGTCAAAAATCAATAAACATTTAAAAAAATGATGTTTGGGGGCACCTGGGGGGTGCCCCAGCTAGTTGAGTGTCCAACTCTTGGTTTTGGCTCAGGTCACGGTCTCACGATTCATGACTTCGAGCCCCAAGTCAGGCTCTGTGCCAAAGGTGTGGAGCCTGCTTGGGATTCTCTCTCTCCCTCCCTCCCTCTCTCTCAAAGTAAATAAATACATTTTAAAAATAAATAAATGAATAAAAATAAAAACGGTGTTTTTGGTTGTCTATCAGTGAAATCCCACAAACTTCCTCTCAAAAGAACTTCTAATGCAATCTGCCTTCCCAGAGGATGTACCTCATTTCTTCTGGGCGTTTCTGACTCCTTTTACCCCCTGACTGTGCCCGGAGGCTAAAATGCTCCAGTTTAAGACGCTCTGTTGGACAGCAGAACTTGTAAACGGGTGCCCTTCGGGCCCTTTGGTTTTGTTTGGCCTCTGTAGTATTTTTTTTAATTTAATTTTTTATGGCTTATGTAGTGTTTTTAAGTTTTCACCAAAATAAGAAAATAATCCAGATTTCCATGTTCTCTTGAACAAATGGTTCCCCAAAGAGCCACCACATGGCCCTGAGTAGTGGCAGGCCCCTTCTGGCTGGGCAGGGGTTCCCAGTGTTGGTGGTGCAGGTGGTTCCCAGGGGTGGTGCTGAAGTCCCCACCACGCCCTAGTGTCTTACGCCTAGACTATGTCATTGGTTTATGGGCTCAGTTGGGCCCCGGAGGCACTGGGTATGTGTTCTTGCCTTGGAATGACTGGCATTTGGGGGTACGAAGGGCTGAAAGGCCACGGGGTCCTCCCCGGGAAGACAGAGTTGGCCACAACACGAAGAAAGTGAAGCGTGTTCACAAAGAGCCTGGCAGAGCCACGTCAACATGGAGGGAAAAAGCCCAGACGATGCTCGTGAAGCCTTTTTATTTTCCACTCTGCCTCTGCTCCTGCTCGGAGTGATGGATCGAAGAAGCTCACTTCCTTTGGTTGAAGAGAAAAAAAAGAAAAGAGGAAAAAGGAAAAGAAGAAAAGAAAAGAGAAAAGAAAAGAGAAGAGAAAAGAGAAAAGAAAAGAAAAGAAAAGAAAGAAAAGAAGAAAAGAAAAGAAAAGAAAAGAAGAGAAAAAAGAAAAGAAAAAAGCAGAATGCAAAAGAAAAAGGCAGTGTTTAATAAAACACAGAGGAATGACGTAATGGCGCTCAGAACCCTCGGGGTGGAGCTGTTAATTGCTTCCTTCCCCGGGATGCTGGTTAGCCCTTCTCTGGTGGACTTAGATGTGTTTGTCAAAGAAAGTATCAACCCCCCATAACTCTCCGAAATGATACAATACATCACTTGAAAGTAAGCTAGGATCAACACGTTGTTAACTGTTTGATCTCCCAAGTCAGAATTAATGATAGGTATTTTGCACAAAGAGAAAACAAATGAAGCTAAAAGCCTATTTATGTTAACTAAAGACATCCTTGCAGCATCGGGGTTGAGCTGGAGGCGATTTCCTGTGGCACAGCTGTTCCACGTTTGTTAGTCTGCGGGCGGGTGGCAGCGACCGGTAATCAGAGCCAGACTGAGGGTGCGGGGCTGCGATGGTGGGGGGACAGGGATCTCCAAACAGAAAAGCCCAGTGACCGCCTGGAAAAGGGGGGTCCCGCGTTAGAACTCACAGCGGGCTCCTGAGAACTTCGGGGAGAGTCAGGGATCAGTTTCTTCACCGGAAAAATGGACCTCGTTCATTCCTTCACTCATTCTGAAAACAGTTAAAGAGCCGGGCTGTGCACTGGGATCCAGCGGGGTGCAGACCAGGTCCCTACCCTCGTGGACCTCACATTTTGGACGAGAACACTTTCGCCAGTCAGGAAACCAACAGATGAGCAAATAAGAAAACTCCGGGTCAGGATGAACGAACGATAAGATGTGTCCCAAAGGGACCAAGATGAGCGGTCAGGGAAGGCCTCTCTGGAGCGGTGGCGCCGGGGTGGAGCCCTGAATGATGCGAAGACGGGGTGAGCTAGGCACACAGTCTAGAATGGAATGTGCCGGCAGAGCCTGAAGCCCGTGCAAAGGCCGGGAGGCAGGGAAAGGCATCGGGGCGTCCAGGCTGATGCCAAGGGGCTCATGTGCTAGAGCTGCGGGAGGGAGGTGGAGGGAGGAGGAAGAGGCTGGCGACGTAGGGGACGGTCACACGCGAGGCTCGCTCTGGAGGCTCTGGAGTCTGGCTGCTGTTCTGAGTGTGAAGTTTCCACTGAAAGAGTCTGAATAGGATCCGATTTTCACTCTTTTTTTTTTTTTTTTTTTTTTGAGAGAGAGAGAGAGAGAGAGCGCCTGCACCCAATCAGGGAAAAGGGGCAAAGGGAGAGGGAGACAGAGAATCTTAAGCAGCCTCCACACTCAGGGCAGAGCCCGATGCGGGGCTCGAACCCACGAACCGTGAGATCATGACCTGAGCTGAAATCAGGAATCTGACACTCAACCCACTGAGCCACCCAGGCGTCCCCTCTGCCCCCCACACCGCTGATGTTCATTTAAAAAATCTCTGTGGCTCTGGGTAGACGATGGGTTGCCGGGACCAGTGGGGGCAATGCAATCGGGGAGACCCCTCGGGTCCTGGTGTTGTCCAGCCAGGGAGGACTCCGTGAACTGAGGCAGCCAGCCCCCGGCCGTCACCCACCGTGTCGGGCACTCCCCTCAAGTGCCAAGTTTCGGATGGGGGAGAGGGACTGCCACAAGTCTGAGGACTCAAGGTGAATAAGGACACCTTTGGCATTACTGAGTTTTGCTCCTGCCTTAGGGTCTGGGATGGGTTGGCACAGCCCTGGGACCCATCCTGTCTCTGTTTACAGTTTTGATACTTTGTTCATCCGGGATGTTTTTATGTTACTTTTGATTTAAAAACAACAACAACAACATTGCATGAAAATATTGCTTACCTGGATGACTGAAGTTCTGGTGCCCCCTCAACCCTAACTGCACCCCTGTGCTAAGCAGGGGACAAATGTGAGCCATGGCCATCGTTGCTGTGGTTCCTTGGCTGACCAGCGAGTATGTGAAATCTTACCCGGCTACCAGGAGGGGGCAGGTGCGTGGTGGCTTCTGGAAGCTTCCCATGCTCCCCCCCGCTCACCCAAGTTTATGACTGAGCTAGAACCATGTCAGCCAGGAGACCCCGGGGCTATGAGTGGCTGAATGCATGCTCCCAGAGCTCAGACGGAGGGGACCTGTCTGTCAGGCAGGGGGGCCTCCCGGCTGCGTCTCAGTCCTCACCTGGGGAGCTTCTCAGTTATTCAGATGCTGGGGCCACACCCCAGAGCAATCACTGGAAAGCCTGGGATCTGGCCCCGGGCCCCCTGGTAATTCCAACTTCCAACAGGTTTGAGAAACTGAATCGAGAAACTGAATTAAAAAACACAGGAGGGGGGCGCCTGGGTGGCTCTGTCAGTTAAGCGGCCAGCTTTGGCTCAGGTCACGATCTCGCGGTCCGTGAGTTCGAGCCCCCCATCAGGCTCTGTGCTGACAGCTCAGAGCCTGGAAACTGCTTTGGATTCTGTGTCTCCCTCTCTCTCTGCCCCTCCCCCACTCACACTCTGTCTCTCCAAAATAAATAAACATTGAAAAAAATTTTAGGGGCGCCTGGGTGGTTCAGTCGGTTGGGCCTCCGACTCCAGCTCAGGTCATGGCCTCACGGTTCCTGAGTTCGAGCCCCGCGTCGGGCTCTGTCCAGACAGCTCAGAGCCTGGAGCCTGCTTCAGATTCTGTGTCTCCCTCTCACTGCCCCTCCCCCACTCATGCTCTGTCTCTCTCTGTCTCAAAAATAAATAAACATTAAAAAAAATTTTTCAAAAAAAATTTTTTAATGTGCTTATTTTATGGGGACAGGTAAAAATCACGAAGGTGAGTGAGAGCAGTGTGGGGCACCCCTGTTCAGTGGATGGCCCCAAGGCCTGGAGATTCCATCTGACGTGTACCACTCTCTCCGGGTGACAAAGGACGAGACAGACGGGGGGGGGGGGGGGGGGGCAGTAGAAATCCGAATCTCAAGCCACACCGACGGTGATGAAGAGCCAGGGCCCAAATGCTGGCATTTTTTAAACTCTTGGTTCAAAAGTTTTGTCACCTCTACCAAACTGAAAAGTCCTCTGTCACCCTAAGATGTGAGTTTTACAGACTCACCCCAACCTAGGCTTTCCCAACACTTCTCTGCAAGCAGAGGGAAAACCGACAAACTGTGACGATTGTCTATTCGTCCCCATTTTTCCTTCGCTAGCAGTGTTTCTCAACCTGCGGTCATGTGGCTCCAGGGAACATTTGGGAACATTCCAAAGAGGGTGGGGGTGAGGTGAGTACTCTGTGGGTGCAGGCCAGGGAGGCCCCGACACTTGCCGCCGTGCAAGGGACAGTCCCCACAACAAAGGATGAAGCCCCAAATGTCCACCGTGCTGAGGTTAAGAAACCCTGCTCTGTAATAATGATGACCCGTCTCACTTCACAATCTCAGACGGAAGGATTAGAAATGTCTCTCTGTGACATTCCTCAAGTTTGCCCAGAACTTTTTTTTTTTTTTTGGCTAAAAAAAAAAATAGAGGAAAATATTATACGAATGGCAATCATATCTTTTTTTTTTTTTTTTAACATTTATTTATTTTTGAGAGAGACAGAGCACGAGCCGGGGAGGGGCAGAGAGAGGGAGACACAGCATCGGACGCAGGCTCCGGGCTCTGAGCTGTCAGCAGAGCCCGACGAGGGGCTCGAACTCACGAATCGCAAGATCGTGACCCGAGCTGAAGTTGGACGCTCAACTGACTGAGCCACCCAGGCGCCCTGGCTCATATCTTTAATAAGAGCTAACATTTGTAGAGCCTTCGTGTTGTGCCAAGCACAGGCCCGACGACTCTGCGTGCAGTCCTCACCAGCACCCCACCAGGCTCGGAGGAGGTATCTGAGGCACAGAGAGGTGAAGCCACCGCCCTGAGGCCCCACAGCTGGTGCTTCCGGGGCGGGGTCCGACCCCAGCAATCTGCGCTCTCGACTGCACGGTTTTTCAGTGTTTTTTAGTGTAGCCTAAATTGTAAGAATATATATCTTCTATGGGACTCACTTTAACTATCTTCATTGTTAAACGAGGGGACAACATGTCACACAGAGGCTTTCATTTTTCCTGAGTTGGTCCTCGTGAAGAAAGAGGACACTGCCCCGTTCCAGCTCATACCCTTTCTTGCAGTCACTTGTCCTGCGATTTCCCTGTTTGGCCTTAATTTCCTTGGAGTCCTCGGTGCCACGTAAACCGGACGGGAGGGGTGCGTGGAGACGGCTTCTGTTGAGCCCAGGACAGCCTGTCGGCCGGTCTGAGCGAGAGACTCAGATTTGATGGTGTGAACGAGCTAGAGGTGTGCAAGTCTGAGCATTTACCTGGAGGGAGCAGAATTCAGCGAGTCCTTATTCTATGCCAGGCACTGTGGGTGTTTCTTCGTGTCAGGCCCAGCTCTCGTTGGGGGTACGCAGTGGGGTTTTTTTGCTTTTTTACTGGGGTGAAAATCATATCACAAAATTTAGTACTTTAAGCACTTATTGTCTCTATGAACTTGCCAGTTCTGGACACTTCCTGTCAACGGAATCGTACAACCTCGAGTCTTTTCCGTCCGGCTTCTCTCACTTAGCGCCATGTTTTCAAGGCTCAGCCAGGTGCCCACGCCTTCCACCATTTTACGGCTGAATCACGTTCCGTTGTGTGGATAGACCCCATTTTGCTTCTCCATTTCTCTGTTGGCGGGAGCGGGGGTTGTTTTCACGGTTTGGTTATTGTGAATAATGCTGCTATGAACGTTCATGTGCAAGATTTTTTAAAAAATGTTTTAAAGTATTTTTTTTTTGAGAGAGAGACAGAGCACGAGCGGGGGAGGGGCAGAGAGAGAGGGAGAGCAGAATCCGAAACAGGCTCCAGGCTCTGAGCTGTCAGCACAGAGCCCGACGCGGGGCTCGAACTCACGGACCGTGAGATCGTGACCTGAGCCGAAGTCGGACGCCTCACCGACCGTCTCACGCAGCTTTCCCTTTGGGGCTTCTTTCCACCGTCAGTAAATGACAGAACGGTTGCCGAGGGAACACTCAGGTTTGATCATTTTTTAACCTCTGGGAAGGAGGGACTGATCCTCAGTGGCCCAGGGCTATGCCATTCCCAGGGTCACGAGTGACGGGGACTCTCGGGGCCTGAGCTGAGCCATCCGGGGAAGTGCTGTGCCCTCCGCAGCCACTGAGACCAGGCCAACAGTACTGGCGACCCTGTGCCAATCGCAACAGCTCCCGGGTTAGGGGGACACCATCTGACCTACGTCTGATTCTCAGGAAGATGGCTCTGTCCCCTTCCCGTTGAAACGGAGCCTCCGTTGGACTGCCTTGCTGAGTAGCGGGGAGGTGGCTGCTAATCTGGGAGCCCAATCCAGTGCTTTCTGCCAGAGAGCTGTCCTCTCCCTACACTCTCTGCCTTTACACGTTGGCATCTTTGGTTCAGAACACATCTAAGATACTAAAGAAATACAAGATCCTTCCACTATGCCTATTTTGTAGACAGGGAATGATGTAACCGAGATCATGTGGTTAGAGAGAGAGCCGGGCTGGAACTCTGATGCCAGATCCGAGTCCCTTTGTATTACAAGAAAGCATTTCCTCGCAATTCAGGGGTTCGTGAAGTGCCTCTTTGGCTTCTCCGTCTCAGGGTTTCAAGCTTCTAGGTTTCCTTGATTAGCTGGATGGGCCCTGGTGTCCTGCAGACAGGGCTTGGTTTCAGATGCCAGCTGTGAGCAAGTTGCTTCATGGGAAGTCACACTACAGAGGTGAAGGCACACCTATTCCACGGAGAGATAATAAAGAAACAACAGCTTGTCCAGGGAGCTTATGTTGTGCCAGAAAACGGGCCAAGGCCCTCTCTATCTTCCCATTAACTTAATTCCCACAATAATCCTTTGATCGACGGACTGATTTTGTTCCTGCTTCATGGATGTGGAAGGTGAGGCACAGAGAGGTTAAGTGACTCGCCTGAGGCCGCCCAGCCAAGGCTGGACTTTGCGATCCCAGCAACTTGGCTCCAGAGCCCCGCGCTGTCAGCCCCCGCGGCTCAAAATCATGCTGGGCAGCGACATCCACCAGAGTGTGGAAAACTCCATCGGCTCAGCTTCAAAAGAGGTCACACATCAGCCCGGATGGACCCGTGTAGTTTACGTGTATATGTAACGCTCTGTGTTCTGAGCGCTGACTCTCTCTCTGCTGGGTGCAGAGGCAGGCGCCTATTGCTTCCCTTAAGCAGCCCTTCAAGGAGGGCACCAGTCTGCCCATTCAGACGCAAAAGGGAAGAGTCAGAGGGGTTTAGTGACTCGGTCGCGGTCACACAGCCCTGAGAGCAGGAGCTGGGATTCCAACCCAGACACTCAGGCCCCCGGAAGGCACTGGCACGGATGTACTCACTGCTGGTCATACTCCGTGGCCGGCAGCTGTGACCGGTGGGCGCACGGGGTGGCCCTGCAGTGTCCCTAGACGTGCACACCGCCCGGCCTTCCCCCCCACGCTGCAAGGTGCATCTGCAAACATACAACAGCGCACGGGTGGAGGGCGGTGCCGGCCTCCCCCGCTGTGCAGATGCTGCTCCTTTAGACAATGAACTGGGGAGGAAGGGGGGCCTGGGGTGACGGGAGGGGCACGCGGGGGGCTCAGAGCCACGCTCTTTGCCAACTCGCAGCTTGTTGCTGCCGCCGTGGTGGGCACGGGCCCTGTTCTCTGCCCGGAAGAGCAGGCTGGGCGCCACGGCTTTCCCGTGTCTTCCCAGGAGCCGCCCCCAAGCCCTGACTCCCGAGCGCCTCCAAAGGCAGAGCCCCAGGCCGGAATACAGAACCTGGACGATGCCGGGATCGCGAACGGCTTTGGAGGAGCGGCAGCGAGGACGCCGAGTGGGGACAAGCTCAGATGCCCACCCCTCCATGTGCAGACCAGATGCAGGACGGGAAGCAGAAACCACATCAAAGTGGCGGGCGCCCGGGCCGGGGCGGGAGGGACCAAGGACGGGCACAGCACGGTGATAAAGACCCCAGGCCCCACAGCAGGCACCATCTGCAGGCACGGAGCCGGGGCCAGCGGGGGGCAGGCCCGAGCCAGCCCTGGTCCGGGAGGACGCTGAGCATTTGGGCTCCCTGCATCTTGGGGCTGAGAACGTGGGTTCGTCGGCCAGCGGGGCCGTGGCCAGGGTGCAGCTGCTCCGTGGCCCGCGGAGAGGCGGGGCCGAGGCCAGCGGAGTTTCGGAGCACGGGCCGTGGGCCCCGAGGGTGTGTGGGGGGGATCCCAGCTTGACCGACCACGAAGATCATAACCTTCAAAAGCTATTCAGCCTCGGTTTTGCCATCTATATAATGGGCATAATGCCTTGACTACCTTACGGGGTCGGGGAGAGGATCAGATGCGTTCAGGAAGCCCTCTGGGAGCCAGCGCCCCCCAGGGGAGCAGCTATGGGGGGGGTTGAGCTACGGGGGGTAAATAAGCCAGTATCCTCCCGGCTCTGAAATGCATGCCCCACCCTGTCCCCTGGAGTCCCCAGCAAGAGCGGCTCAGCCGCCCGCAGCCATAGGTGTCCCTTTGTCGGCCACCTCCCCTCCCTGCCTGACTTCCCTACTCCCGAGTCTCCCCCACGCACACTGCTCGCCTCACGTGGTTGCTGTCTCAGGCTGACTTTGGCTCAGGTGACTTTGGCTCCGGTCACGATCTCACAGTCCGTGCGTTCGAGCCCCGTGTCGGGCTCTGTGCTGATGGCTCGGAGCCCGGAGCCTGCTTCGGCTTCTGTGTCTCCCTCTCTCTCTCTCTCTCTCTGCCCCTTCCTTGCTCGTGCTCTGTCTCCCTCTCTCTTCTCAAAATTGAATAAACATTAATTTTTTTTTTTTTTAACGCAGACAATAACGGCAGCCGCTGCATTAGTCTCAAGACTCGGTATGTTCTGTAGGGCGTGTCTCGCATAGACCCCGGCGGACAGTGACCGCTCAACACATGTTAGCGGTTAGTTTTACAGTCAGGTAGACACGGGGCAGCTTTCCGGGTGAGAGAGCCGTGCAGGCATAAGGCCCCCGCCTGGCTTAATGCTTTGCCATCACTGTCTTCACATTCGTAACGAGTGTGAACAAAGGGCCCCACGTTCTGTGTTGTGCACTGGAGGCCGCAAATGATGTAGTCGTCCCCGTGGGACCTCGATGGGCGTCAGTTCCCTCGTCTGCAAGATGCGGGGACAACAGAATGGACCCAGCCCAGCAGCCACGACGTGGGGCTCCAGTGTGGGTCTGTAGAACCGCTCTGCCAAGAAAGACAAACGCCCCAACGAAAACACTGGCAAAGGATCCGAGTAGGCACGTCTCCAGAGAAGAGGGACGAGTGGCCCAGAAACGCACCAAGAGATGCCCGCGCCATCGGCCATCGGGGAAATGCAAATCAAGACCACAGTAAGATACCCCTTGGCACCCATTACCACGGCCAGAATCAAAAGACGGACCAAAGCAAGCGTTGGCGAGGACGCGGAGAAAATCGGGACCCTTCTGGGCGGCCGGCCGGTGGGAACGCGAGACGGCACTGCCACCCCGGAGAACAGTGTGGCGGCTCTTCAAGAGTTAAAGTGGACGGTTACTCTACGGCCCGGCAGGCCCGCCCAGGGCCTGCCCGAGAGGAACGCAAACCTACGTCCACTCCACACGAGAACTTGCACGCGCATGTTGACGGCAGCATGAGTCACAAAAGCCAGAAGTGGGAACAACCCAGTGACCCACCGACCGACGCGCAGCCCGCGGTCTGTCCTACGATGGGACGTTACTCAGCCACACAGGCGAGGGGAGCGATGGTACCCCTGCGACGAGGTGGCTGAACGGGGCGAAAGGAGCCAGACACACCCCACGCTGTGTGGCTGCCCTTGCGAGAAAAGACACTGAAATCAGTGCTTGCCAGGGGGTGGGGCTAGAGTGGGGGCGGGGGGACGGAACTGGGGAGCGGCTGCCGATGAGGCTGAGGTGTCTCCTGGGGGCCAGGAAAACCCTCTGCGAGCCTGTGACGGGTGCACAACCACAAATACACCGCAAACACTGACCCGCGTACTTTAAGCGGCCGAGTTGTACGAATGGTATATTTTTGAAAAGGTGCCTTGCAAATTCCACAGCGCTGGACGACGGCTGTTCTGACGATCGTGGCCCTGCCTGCACATACGTACACGCACACCCACGCAGGCACCTGCACACATACATATGCACACCCACGCACACACCCACCACACTCGTGGTCCTGGCCGCGTTTGTGCCAGACCTGAGCCACTCCCCTGCATATTTTCCGTGTTTATTCTTCACCTTCAGGAAAACACATCCCCCGCCAGGCCCCCCGGGGGAGAAGCCTCAAAGAAATATGCCAACCAGGAGGGATCCCTCCTTCCCACATTCCGAAGCAGAAGCAGAGGTCACTGAGAGTCCCTGGTGGGACAACACGTGACATGGGCCCTCCAGACCCTCCTTAGCACTCCCGGACCTTGCTAGGAGGTAAGGGCCCCCTCGTTTTGTTTCAGGCTGCAGACGGCAGAGGGCTCAGGACAGTGGTGCCCAGATGGGGGGCTCCCCAGAGCAGTCAGCGTTCCGATAAAGTGGTGGTGGCCCATATGGGCTTGTCCCCTCACCCTGTCCCTCCTTTGGACTTCTCTCTCCCTGCAGTGCTCATGCATGTGTCCCTCTCTGACCCTCTGGTCCTCTCCCTATCTGTCCCCATTTCTCCCTCATCCGCACCTTTGTCACCTCATAGCTGCAAGGTGGCAGCCGAGCTTCCGGCCAGCACGCCCACGTTCCAGGCAGGAAGAAAAGGCAGAAGGAACATTAATCAACGCCTCAAAATATTTTCCCAGGTATTTGTGACGGAGATTCAAATCGGTGAATGTCTGGATGCCCCTTCTTTTCCTTAAGCAACCCCGCCGGAAAGAATTTTGTATTTCGCTTGCTCGGTATTCTCCTCTGTTCCGTGCTCTAAAAACAGCCCGGGTTGTGCCTGGGCTTTTGTGAAATGGAAGTGGAGGGCTGGCAGGGCAGGGGGACCAGTAGGCAGCTGTGTGGGTTCTGGTCCCTCGGCCCCACGGGCCTCCACCACACCCTCACTTACCCCCACCGGACCAAATGTTTTAGCTCGTCGTTCGCTCCTTCTCCCGCACCCCCATCGATCCCCTCCCTCATTTCAACAAGAACTGTGGGCTCATCAGAAGGACCCTGACCAGGAAGAGCTCAACGAAGCAGAAATCTCTGAGCCAGAGGAGATGGAGGGAAGGAACGTTTCCGGTCACTTTGTCCATGACCCCCTGAGGCCGGCATCTTGCTGTGATGCCCTGCTCGGGCTCTCCTCCGTGGCGACCCACAGGGCTTGAGCGGACCCCCCGTTTCGTGGCCCTGCTCTTACAGAGCCTGGAGCATCACCTCCAGTGACAGAGGCAGACAGAGATGCTTCCAGGAGATTGGCCAGGCCCCGCCCTCTCCCAGGACCTGCTGGGCAGGTCCTCGCTTCTTGTTCTGTGCTCATCGTGGGGTGTAGACACGTGGGGGAGGCGGGATCTGGTTAAAGGGGCAGCCGGCTCAGTTGAGTTCCAATTAATTGTGGTCTCACTTAGCTGAGGCCGGCCTACGGTCTGCTCTTTCCCGCGCCTTCCGTCTCGGGCGGCGGGAACCTCCAGCGGAGTGGGGATCGTTTCCGCGGGCAGCGTCAGGCGGGTCCCTGGAAGGATGGCCAAATAAGCCTGATAATTATGATGACGGCACCAGTCCTTGCGCACTTGTGATGGTCCATGTTATCATAATATGCTAAGCACATGGGCTTATTTTTCTTTTTAATCTTTACAACAGCTCTATGAAGCAGATGCTATAATTATAGCCATTTTGCAGATAAGGAAACTGAGGCTCCAGGAAGCCAAATAACACAGCCAGGAAGCAGGTGGACACTGGGATGGAAAGGCGGGGGCGTCCGCCATCAGGGCACACGCCTCGGTCCTCCCTCCCCACCAGCACCTCCTTGGCCGCCACCGTCCCACCTGGCCTCTAGCAACTGCTTTGGCGTGGGCTTGCTTCCGTCTTTGTGTACATTAATTTAGTCTAAGGTGTGAGCGACTACCAAGCTCGACTCCTCGTAGCAATATCTGCTTTTTTCTTTTGAGTTCTGGTTCTTCCAAATGCATCCTTATTCAGAATGCAGAGACGCACCAGCCGAATTAAAGGGCCCCTCCCACATGCCCTTTCCTGCGGGGGGACTAGGGGTGCTGAGCAGGGTCTGCTGCCTTCTTTCCATCTACAAACCCTATGGCAGCAGGGGCGGTGAGCGCATCACCTCCAGCCCTGCCCTTGGCCATGAGTAAGTCTTTCCAGGCCCTTCCACGGCGGCCCTTAATCTGCAGCCCCAACGACCAGACTGTTCTCGGCACTTCCAGGTCTTGTTTGGACTGGAACAATTTAAAACGCTTTCTTATAATTACAGAGGTAGTGTGGGCGGGGGAAGTGCCGCCAGGAGGCCAGTGGGTTTGCACGTCTCGGCCGCAGCCAGCAATTTCAGTAATGATAGTCATGCACGCCGGTTATCTTTGGGGTTTCCAGAAATACAGGGACTTTTCCAGACACTCGTGAGTGTCTGTGACATGAGTGATTCGGTCTCCATCACTCTCCGAGGCCACGAGAACCCACTGCCTGGATGAGCAGGGTTGCCTTTAGCGGCCGTTCAGGGAACACTGAACTCAGGTGGGTCCGGACAGTCCGGGGTGGGGGGGGGGAAACACTCAGAAGCCACCCCTGGAGAAGGGTAGTTCCCCGGATGGAGGGCTCTCCTGGGGTGGCAGCTTCTGAGTTTTAAGGCCAAGAAAGCCCTGGGCAGATCAGGAAGAGTCGGTCACCCTATTCCCGGCGAACCCGGGGAAACGAACAGGTGTGTTTTCCTCTGTTCCATCCAGAGCCCCTGCTGAAGAGGTGACAAAGAAATTTTTATTAAAATTTTTTTTAATGTTTATTTATTTTGAGAGAGACAGAGCGTGAGCAGGGGAGGGGCAGAGAGAAAGGGAGACACAGAATCTGAAGGGGGCTCCAGGCTCCGAGCTATCAGCACAGAGCCCGACGTGGGGCTCGAACTCAGGAACCGTGAGATCGTGACCTGAGCCGAAGTCAGACGCTTAGCTGACTGATATCAGCTAATATCCTTACTGATAGCAGTAATATCCTTACAGAGATAAAAGATTGAATTCACACAAGAACGAAATGTGATTAAAAAAAAAAAAGACCTTTTGGAGAAGTAAGAATGTCCTCTTGTAAAACTGTAATGAGAGAGTCAATACAATACTCGAGAGATAAAAAGCAAAGAAATATCCCAAAGCTTGGCATAAAACCATGGTGATGGAAAAGCAGAAGTCAGAGGCTCCATGCTGGGACCCGGCTCACAACTGGCAAGAGTTCTAGAAAGAGGAGATAGGACGGAGGGAGAAATGATCCTAGCATTAACAGTTCTTGGAAAACCGGAGACAAAAAGGACACTCCAAGTTTTGCCAGAGAAAGAGGGGAAAGTTCGTATACAAATGAACAGGAATCGGAATAGCCTTGAACTTCTGAACAACAATCCTGGAAATGTTCCAACTCTGAGAAGCAGGAGCCGAGCCTTACGAGGCCTTCAAAAGTCTGGAGGAAAATTATTCTCAAGCGAGAAGTTTTCTATTGAGCTAAGTAATCAACGTGTGAGACAGAATGATGTTTTCAGATATTGGAAGTTTCAAAAAGTGGCCTCCCGTGTATCTTATCCCAGTAGCTCCTGGAGGCCTCTGTCCCAATCACACAACAGTATAAACCATGAAAGACACGGGATCCAGGAACCGGGGGGGGGGACGCACTGCAGGAGGGAGGTGAAAACTCGTCCCAGGGTGGCAGGTGGGGAAGTCCCAGCCGTGCAGCAGGCCTGGAAGCCACTGACAGGAAACCAGGAAGAATAATTGAAAAACCAGAACGAAAAGAAAGTCACCCAATAGATTACCTGATGTATTGAAAAAACTTCAGAATTCTTTCGGAAAGTTGGAGAAAGAGATAGGGGCACAAGGAAAGCTGAGCAGATTGTCTTCTAGAGGCAATCATAAACTTCAGGAAAAACAAAAGTCTGTGCAGGAAAGGAAATGATGCCGTAATATACCGCATGGTGTCGAGGTTAAACAGTATTTCCACGGCCATAATTGTGCAAATGCTAAACATACATTTCACCAAAAATTGGGATCAATAGACCAAGAGGATGTACGCGAGTAGTCTGTATATGCAGATGGTGTAAGGTGTTCAATCCTCATCTTTCGTAGGAGAGGTCAATGAATAATGTTTAAAACAGGAACATTTTTAATGTTTAAATGTGAAATTAATGTTTAACTTAATGAATAATGTTTAAAACATAAAACAGGGTGCCTGCGTGGCTCAGTTGGTTAAGCGTCAACTCTTGATTTTGGCTCAGGTCATGATCTCATGGTTCGTGAGACTGAGCCCTATGTCGGGCTCTGTGCTGACAGCACGGTACCTGCTTGGGATGCTCTCTCTGCCCCTCTCCCACGCATGTGTGTGCATCCTCTCTCTCTCTCTCTCGAAATAAATATATAAGCATTTTTTAAAAATAATCAAATAAAATAGAAAGTCAAGAAAGAACAGTATGGGTATATTTTTTAGAAATACAGAGGTATATATATGAGAAGATCCAAAAGAGTGAAAAAGTGGTTTCTTCCCGCATTGAAAGTGCCCACCAGGTGCCCAGTACAATAAAGTTCAGAATGGCGTGGGGCACCTGGGTGGCTCAGTCGGTTGAGCGTCCCACTCCGGCTCAGGTCATGATCTCACCCTCCGTGAGTTCGAGCCCCGCGTCGGGCTCTGTGCTGACAGCTCGGAGCCTGGAGCCTGCTTCCGATTCTGTGTCTCCCTCTCTCTCCGCTCCTCCCCTGCTTGCACTCTGCATCTCTCTCCCTCTCAAAAATAAACAGTTCAAACATTGTTTTTAAAACAATGGTGGATCCTCACCTGTATTCCCACCGAAAGCAGGAGTCGGTGCTGGAGCGGGGACTGGCCCACGGCTGCTCTTTCTCACAAACTTGTATTCCGCTGAACACAGAGGTCTTATTTACCTCTGCGTAAGTAGAAAGTAAATGTGAAAAGTGACAAAAGCACAGTTTTCTCTGGGAAGCAAAAGTAATGCAAGGAATTCGTCCGCAGAGCGGGGGTTGGGGTGGGGGTGGCCGGCTTTCAGGTACAGCTGGATCCAGAAGCTCACGAAATGCCACCGAGGGCTGGGGTGGCCCACTCGAGTCAGCGTGCCGGGGACTTCCTTAGTTTTAGCACCGAAATCTCCACCCTCTGGGGAAACCTGTCAGTGCCCAGCAAACCAGGACGGCTGGTCACCCCAGCAAGGGCCCCGGGGTTTCTGCTTTTCTGGTCTGCCTTCCACGGGGTCGACGTCATGCTCACGTCTCACGGGGTGGCCCCTCGCACATTTGTGTGGTCGCCCCTCCCCCGCTGCCAGGTGCCTGAGTCATTGAGTCACTTTTACTCTGATTGTATTTTTGATCTTCCCATCTTTCATACGCTTAAGCTTTTTGTGAAGCCTCCCACCGAACCTTTTTTGGGAAGCAGTCCGTCTATAAATCCTAAATAAATAAACACATCACTCTCCTTTCCACAGCTGTCCTGGCGAGAGCGGCTTTCACAGTGGACCTGCCCGGCTTCCCGTGGTGGGGGGCCCTGCCAGGGCAAAGTGAGCTCTCAAGCCCGAATTACTCTCTCTGGGCCCACACCCTTTTTCTCCGGGGGCCACCCCCACGTCTGCCGAGCGCCTTTGTGTGAACAGGGACAAGGTGGCCCTCTCAGTAGATGTGGCCCTCCGCACAGCTCGGGGGGCCGATCACAGCATCTCTCTTACGGGCCGGACCGGGACAGCGGGTGGAAACACCCAGACCAGCACCTGGACGCGGCACTCGGGTCGGCAACTAATGGCCCGTAAGGCCTCTGCCCCTGCCCCTAAAGAATTTGGTGTGGCTGTGCGCCCCCCTCAAAAAAATAGACTCGAAAACAGGAAATTCAAAATTGAATGGTACAACCCACCAGAGTATGCAGAATGAGAAAGACAGACATATCAGGTGTTGGGGAGGGTCTGAGCTCTCGTAGGCTGCCGCTGGGGACTTAGTGTCCCCCTGGACAACAGGGGGGCGGAATCGACTAGAGCGAACGATGCACAAGTCCCCGTCCGACCCAGCTGCTCTGATCTCCTTCCTAGGATTAGACTCGCTGACTTGTGTGCATATGTTCACCAAGAGGCAGATAGGCAAGGATGTTCCCAGCATCATCTCCTTTTTTATTGCCTTTTTCTTTTTTATTTGGGAGAGACAGTGGGAGAGGGGCAGAGGGAGAGAGAGACAGAGGGAGAGAATCCTAAGCAGGCTCCACACTCAGCACAGAGCCCCACGCGGGGCTCACGATCCTGGGATCGCGACCTGAGCCGAAATCAAGAGTCGGACGCTCCGTTGACCGAGCCACCCAGATACCCCTTCATCTCCTTCTTTTTTTTTCTTTTAATTCTTTTTTACATTTATTTATTTTTGAGAAACAGAGTAAGACAAAGCGTGAGCAGGGGAGGGGCAGAGAGAAAGGAGACAGAATCCAGAAGTGGGCTCCAGGCTCCGAGCTGCCAACACAGAGCCCGACGTGGGGCTCGAACCCACAAACCGTGAGATCATGACCGGAGCCGAAGTCGGACGCCCGACCGACTGAGCCCCCCAGGCGCCCCAACCCTTCGTCTCCTTCTCAAACAGAAACTCCAAACGACCACACGCCCATCAAGAGAAGAACAGATAAACTGATTGGCTCCATTCACAGAATGGAATATTATAGAGCGGAGGAAATGAACCGATTACAGGTAAACGCAGCGAGATGGGTCGATCTTACAAACAACGTTCAGGGAAAGAGGCCAGACACACAAGAACAAGTATCAATTCGACTTTGTCCGCCTCCCTTTCTCTGACAGCCAGACCAATTTTGGGGTGAGAATCTGGGCAGGTGTTTACCCTAGGAGACGGGGCTGTACCGGAAGAGACCTCTTGGGGGGGGGGGGGTGATGCTATTTCTTGATTTATTCCCAGGGCAGAGGCCCTCACTCTGGGGTCACTTGGTGCATATTCACTCTTGCAAAGTTGGTGCTCCTTCCTGCACGGGTGTCATTCTTCAGCAGCAAACCCCGGATACATGCGATTACATCACGTTGACTGTGTTTCCCTCGCCCAAGGGGCGGTGGGGGCCTGGGCCGATGGTGAGCCCCCCTTGTCCTCCCGTCTCCGCCGAAATGTCTCTCAGCACCTGTCCTAGCAGGTGGCCTCACCGCTGGCCACGATGCCGCCATGCCCCCGGTAAGTGTCCCTTCACGCCCGGCCGAGCCGCTGTTTCTCCTGTTGACGGCGGAGCCGCTTTCTGTGGCTGGGGGACTGTCACTTGCGGGTTCGGGGACGTGGTGGATTGTGCCTTATCCCTCTCACGGCCCGGCCTGCCGCGTGCCTGTTTTCTGGAACAGTGCCAGGTGCAGTGTCAGAGATGAAGCCCTTGCGGCTGTCGTGTGTGTGTTGGGCGGGACGAGTCAGGCGTTTCTCAACCGACCAGAGGAAGGGAAACGTGCGTCCTGTTTTCCGTCCGCCGAGAGGAGAAGGCTGGATTGATGGGCAATGTTTTCGACCTCTTCCTCCGAGCCCTTGTTCGTTTCCGGATCTAAGATTGGGAACAGTCCGTGTTAACCAAAGGAGCGTTCGGAGGCTGAACCGGCAGCCAGACGGAGGCTTCGGGCACGACGCTGAAGGGGAGCACGTCGGAGCCCACGGCGGGGACAGGACGTCCCAGCTGGGCAAAGGCTGGAAGGAAGGCCGTCCGGGGTGAGACCACCGCTGAGCCCAGGGCCCCACTGTGGGTGAGGACACGCGGGCAGAAGCCGTGGCAGGTCGTGGGGGTCACGGACCAGGCGTGCCAGACTCCGCCATCAACGCCACGCCCACACAGTCAGGCCCCCGGCCCGCTGGACTATTTATACCCCTGGGAGGTCACCAGGAGGGCCAGGAAGCAAAGAGCCTTGTGGCGCATTAAGCCCGCGGCCGCCGCCCCATCTCAGCCCCGGGCTTCCGAGAAGGCCCGCTCAGCGCTATCAGCAGGCCGGCTCTGAAGATAAGCGGCCTCCGCTTGGCCCCACGAATGGTGTTATTTCAGGGACCGCTCAGAAGGACAGGATGGGATGGGACCCAGCCATCTGTCATCCTCTCCTTCGTCAACACGCTATGCGAGCCTCCAACAAAGACCAGCACTTGCCTGGGGAAACCACCCTCCCCAAAGGCGTCTGGGCAAGGAATCTGCTCAGAGCGATGCTTTCCATCCTCCGCCCCAGCACCTCTGGGCGGTCACCCTCCCGCGCCCCGAGGCCAAGGTCTGCTCCCCAACCCCGGGCTGGACGGGCTGTGTGAGGTCACTTCTGCTAAAAACCTCCTAAAATAAAGAGATCCCAGATCTGGACTCGGTTAGAGAGGGTCAGGGTCCAAACGTGGAATTTCCCTACTTCAAACCGTCTACATCCCGCACCTCGATAACATAATTAAGTGGGATACGCGGCGCTGAGGGTCAAGGGCCAAGGTGCGGGCCTCTGAGCCGACTGGGGCCCGCGTCTCCATCCCCCACCCCTTCCACCTCGGCCCCCGCCGTTCCCCCACCCCCACCGGACACACGCGCACGCTGTTCTTGGGGATTGTGTCATCTTCTACTCGGCGGCCGGCCGGCTGCCTCAAATGATGCCACAGGTTTGGGAGAACGTGGGCAGATGCATCGTCCCCAGTTCTCCCCGCCACTGCCCGTCACGGAGCGGGAAAAGCAAAGAAGACAGCCACGGGTTTGGGATGAAAGTCAGCGGGAAGGTTCACTGCTCCGTTGGCACGCCCGGGCACACCTGAGAAGACTTCTCACTGATGATCCCCAAACGGCGTCAAATGTGCCCACGGGGTGAGGCCGACCGAGAGCCCCTGACCCCAGCCTTGATCTGAAAGGGAGGGACGCCGAGGGCCAGGGCGAAGGCCTCCTCGAGGTCGTGCAGCCACGGGGGGCACACCCCACGTCTGATTCCAGGCCTGTTGATGACAACAATCACATGTGTTCACCAAACATGCGAGGGAAGCCATGGGCTGGGCACTGGGGACACCGCAGTGACCAAACTCCTCGCCAGGAGCAGGGCTCACACGCACGAGGCGACTTGGGGCGAAGATCTACGGAAGCTGAGGGAACAGCCTGTGGCTGTCTGGGGGAACAGCATTCCTGGCACAGGCTGGAACCGGTGCAAAGGCCCTGGGGCAGAGCACGCTTGGGGTGTTGAGAACAGCGAGGAGGATGCACAGCCGTAGCAGAGAACATAAAGGGACAGGGGGTGGGGCGAGGTGCGGGAGGCCAAATAAGGGCCCCCCAAAGATGTCCACGACCCAGTCCCCGGACTCTGTGCATATGGTACCTTACAGAGCTGACATGTAGCTTAGCGTCTGCCATTTTCACCCACAACACTTCTGGCACCAAATGTGTTGGTGAAGCGGAGGAGACCCTAGGCCCTAGACCCTAGGAGGAGCCCCTTCTTCAAGTCTCCAGACACCAGCCAGATGTCCTATGATTCGATTCGATTCTGGCACTAAGCACCCAGAGTTTGCACAGACCCAAGGTTAGGGGGTCCCCTGCGTCGGACGCCCGTTGTAAGTCCCAGGTTGTCGCCTGGACTTCTGACCGACTGGCTATGAACGGGGGGTGGGGGGCGGATATCCTCAACCCCTCCTCAGCTTGGGTGACTTGCTCAAACTGCTCAGAGAACTCAAGTTACCTTCCTTATTAGCACCGGCCGTAAAGGACACAAGCCAGGAACAGCCAAATGGAAGAGGTCCCTGGGGCGGAGCATGGGGGGAGGGGGGGGGAGGGGCTCAGAGCTCCTGGCCCTCCCGGCACCCCCATACGATCACCAGGCAGGAAGCTCCCCAAACCCCATTTTTCAGGGTTTTTTTTTTAAACGGATGTTCCATTAACTACGCAGGACTGAGTAAATCACTGGCCGGTGGTGATGAACTCGGTCCCCAGCCTCCCGGAGGTCAGGGGCTTGGGCTGGAAGTTCCAGCCCTCCTCTGGGGGTCCGTCCCTCTGGCCAGTCAAGAGTCACCTCCTCAGCATAATAAACTCAGACGTGGCTGGAGGGAGCTACTTTTGGGAATCGGCCGACATCGCAAAACCCCCTTCTTCCCACCCCTCGGGAAGTTCCAAGGGTTTTAGAAGCTCTGTGCCAGGAACCGGGGACAAAGACCAAATATTTATGTTTTATTCGATCCCACCTTGCACCAGGGACTCGGCAGATGTGGTTGGGTTAAGGATCGTTGAGGCAGGGAGATGGTCCTGGACTGCGTGAGCACAACATCATCACAAGGGGCCGTGTGAGAGAGGAGTCGGATCAGAGAAAGACGTGGGGGGATTTGAGGACGCCACTCTCCTGCCCTGGGGCTGGGGAAGGGGCCGCAAGCCGAGGGGCGACAGCAGAGGCGCTGAAGGAGCTGGAAAAGGCGGGGGTCCTCCAGTCTCTGGAAGGAACCAGCCCTCTCCTGCGGCCTGGGCAGACTCCCGACCCCCCGAACCGTGAGGGGTAAATCCGTGCTGCTGTAAGGCGCTGAGTTAGGGGTCATGTGTCGCAGCAGCCCAGGAAACCGGGGAAGGGACAGATGCAGTGGGGCCTTTGGGGTGATTTGACTCGAAGAAGGGTGGGGCTCGGGGAGGGTGCTGGGCAGAGACCTCGGGTTTAACAGGATCACTCTGGCTGCGGCGATCAGCCCGGTGCTTGAGCTAAGTGCTCTGCTTATGTCATCTCATTTAATGCCTCCCCATGTCCCTGAGAGGTTGTGAGCACCGTGCCCATTTCACAGAAGAGGAAGCTGGGGCTTCAGGGAGCTCCGTGGTCGCTGTGCGGTGCCTCGAGGTGCGCCAGCTCGTAAGAGGCTCCAATTCTCCCCCTGGTGGGGCGTACGAGGTCCTTCGATCGGTGGCCACCCCCGCCCCGGCAGATTTCCTTCAACTGTCCCCTAGAATAAATGTCCAGCCGTCTGCTGTCCCCTCACTGCCTCCTGCGGGTGTTCACGGCTCTCCCAGAGAGGCAGGCACTGCCACACAGACTCTGTCACCAATCCGCCGAGTGGACACCACGGTGGGGGGGGGGGGTTTCCAGAAGGCAGGAGGGGCCCCCGCCCCTTAACATCTCCCCTGAGCTCCCAGGCTTCTGCCTTGTTGGCCCGGCTTCCGTTTCTCCATCAGTGGTTCTCAACCGGGAGCGACTGTCTTCCCAGGGGACGCGGGGCAATGTCTGGGGACATTAATGGCCATCACCACTTGGGGGACAGGAGAGGAATGGGGGCCAGGGATGTTGCTAAACAGCCTACAGTGCGCAGGGTGCCCCGCCCCAAACGGCAGCAGCCGAGGCCGAGAATCACAGTTTGCCCATCACCCGTCTACTGGCCTCATGTCCCCGCCTCGGGGTCTGCGGGCGGCCCTGTGGCCATGGGGGCGTTACACATGGGGTTTCTGTGCACTCTGCCTGTGCCCCTTGTCACATCCCCTTTCTGACACCCCCCTCACCTGGTTTGAGTGCCTTCTCTCTGCCCCCCGCCCCGCTCCCCTGCACCGATCCCCACCCAACGCTCAACGTTGTCACCCCTTTCCCTTGGTTGCTTACTTGTTCTGCTCCCTCTGCCCCTGGACGCACCACCATCCACGAGCACGGGGCCCTCATCTCCCCCTCGGTCACGGTGCGTCCTCGGTGCCCAGAACACCGCCCACAGTGCGTCGATGCTCAAAACGCACCTGCTGGATGGCAGACGTATCGAGTCAGAATTGGGCCCCGGGCCTGGCCCCGAAGCCTTTGTCCTAGTCCCCAAGCACAGGACAGCCCGGCAGGACAGGACAGGACAGGACAGCCCGGCCAGGGTGGGGCCCTGGCTCAAAAGGCAGGAGGGACTTCAGGACGATGACCACAGCCCATTCGAATCAGCAAGGGGCCGTTCCGAGCACAGAGGCTCGTGCGGCTGCTTAGGACACGCGGCCGGAGAGAGGAGAGCTCGTACCGTCGCGAAACATTGGCCCGCGGTGCTGGGACAAGAGTGGCGGCCACACCTCAGTGTCACGGCGCTTCGAGCGGGCCCGCTCCTGAGCCAGCTCCTGGGCCTGCTGGCCGCCGGGTCTGAGAGACGGCCGGCGGAGAGGGCGCCGCTCGCCCAGGCCAGGTGCACTCTGCCTCTGTCCAAACAGCTGCTGCGAAAGGCTTTGGCGAGTTCTGTGTTTTCCCTCTTCTATTTTTATTTCCTCAAATCTAAGACCAAGAGAGGCCAGTGCCAGATTCCGAAGCGGTCTGAGCCAGGGTGGACCGATCCACAGGCGAAGGGAAACGTGTCTGCGAGGGGTCACTGCAAGTACCCTTGGAAGGGATGGACAGACTTCACGTTGCGGGCGGGGCCGAGCCCGGAGAAGGACCGGGTCCCCTGACAGAGGCTCCGTCCCGCCATCGGAGGCCCCCGGACCCAGGGCCGCCTCCGCACTGCCCCACCCCGGAGGTGCTGTTTTCCCCGACCCCTCCCGGGAAACAGCGCCCCCTGGAGGTGTGCAGGGCCCAGCTCACTAACGCCCAGCAAACGTGTGACGGTTTCTACCTCCCTGTGTGTTCAAGTGGGGAGGGCGGTCAGCGTACGCGGCTCTCAGGCTTGTCCCGCGGATCTGCACGAGCTCGACGCACTTCATGTGCCTCGGCCGGGGCCCCTGGCCCGGAGGGAGCACTCCAGGGCTCACACTGTGGTTTGCAAAGATCCACACAGGTCACGCCACCATCGTTCCCGGGCACATGTGAGAGTAGCTGAGGTGATGAGGGACTTTACAAAGAATCTGGGGACGACAGGTAATGATTCTGGGCACTTGTAGGTCACAACCTAAATCGTTCAACTCACTGGATGGGATCGGGGCGGGGGGGCGTCCCCCGTGGGAGGACTCTGTGTTCAGCTATAGCCATGGTCATTCTCTCGCGTGCCTGCAATTTGCCAGGGACTTTCTGTGCCCGTGCTACCCCTAACGTCCTCCATAACCCAAGGTGCGTGGGGTAGCTCAGGTGATGTGCGAGGGAAGAAGTCTGAAATAGCCCCCGGATTTCTGCCCGGCGTAGAATGATCGCTCCCAAAGGTGAAGGGATTTTATAACCAACGGACTTTGAGCGAATCAAAGGGAGATTTTCCTGGGTGGGTCTGACCTCATCAGATGAATCTTTAAAAGAAGAGAGGTCCTCCTGCTGGCTTTGAAGAACGAAGCGGCCGTGTTGTGAGGGGAGCACCTGTAAAGGAGCCGAGAGTGACCCAGGGCTGACAACCAGGAAGAAAATGGGGACCTCGGTCCTACGACCACAAGGAATTGGATTTGGCCAACAGCTGGGATGAATTTGGAAGAAGCCTCAGCTCCAGGTAAGAATGGAGCCACGGGGGGGGGGTGCCTGGGGGGCTCGGTCGGTTGAGCGTCTGACTCTTGACTTCCGCTCAGGTCATGACCTCGAGGTTCATGAGATCGAGCCCCGCCTCGGGCTCTGTGCTGGCTGCACGGAGCCTGCTTGGGATTCTCTCTCTCTCTCCCTCTCTCTCTGCCCCTCCCCCATGTTCACACTCTCTCTCTCTCTCTCTCTCTCTCTCTCTCAAAATAAATAAACATAATAAATACACATTAAAAAAAAAAAAAAACAACGCACCTGCTGGCACATTGCTTACAGCCCCATGAGGTCCTGAGCAGAGAACCTAGCTACACGTTGCCCACACTTCTGACCCGCAGAAGGTGTAAGATAATAAATGGGTGATGATTTAAGCCAACAAGTTTGGGTAATTGTGCTGTAGCAAGAGAAAACTAATACCAATAGGTAGTTGCCAGTCTCCAACATCCATAAAATTCTGAGAGCAATAAAACACTGACTGCTGATTTTTGACTATATACCTCACCACCTTGAATCAAAGACTATAGTTTCCAGTCTCCCCTGCGGCTGGGTGTGGCCATGTGACTGTATTTTTGCTAATGGCGGATGACTGGATATTTTGTGTCTACGCGTTAGGACGGCTACTGGAAGGAAGCATATAGCCTAGAATACAGATATAATGGCTGGTGCTCCAGCAGCCATGTTGGGCCACGAAGTGGACTGGGAGGATGGAGGCCATGAGTGATGACGACAGGGCAGACAGGCAGAAAGAGACTAGACCCCAAATGGTGCGGTGGAACTGCCATCCTGACCTTGGACAGCTGACTTTCAGACTTCCTTTAAATGAGAAACTCTTATCTTGTTTAAGCCACTGTTACTCGGGGGTTTTGTTGTGGTGGCGGTTAAGTACCGCTTATGCTCACCCTACGTTATCTCGGTGGGCACCATACCATCTCACAGAGGAGGAAACTGAGGTCACAGAGAAGGTAGAGATGTGCCCACAGCGGGGATCCCACAGCTAACTAAATAACTGGCCCCGGGTCCCCGTGCCCAACACGCACTGCCTCTGACTCTGTGGCGTGAGAACTCTCCTCCACGTCAAACAGATACTTGTAAGAAAGCAGCAGTGGACTTCCCCCAGAGCAGGTGAGTGAGTGTCCTGCCAGTTGCCCCCACCGGTGAATTTGACCAGTGTCACTTCTCACCCCAAACGCCTGGTGAAGGGCCTCGGGGCTCACCCCCTCCAGCCTCTGCACATGAGGAGGCAGGACAGGTTCCACTGGGGCCTCGGAGCCTTTGCACGTGCTGATCCCTGAGGCAGAGATGCTCTTCCCTGCAGTCACTCCACTGCTCTGTCCTTCCTTCGGGGGCCCACCCCTTCCTTGACCGCTCCGTCCGAGGAGCTTAGCCAAGCTAAGCCAACCCCCCACTTCCTTCCCCTGCTCGCTGTTCCTTCCTGATACACATCGTTACTCGCCACTAAAGTGCTCACGGTCCACGCCAGCTTGTCCATCAGGCACGGTGGACAGTGCCCAGGGCTCACGGCACTGTCAGGGGCCCCCAAGGTGTTTTCACGTCTTTTAAAATCAGAAGGTAAGAAATGGATGGGATTCAGCCTGACTTACTTGCCATTCCAACCCAGTCGTAACAGAATCTGCGTCATCCTGCCTGAAGGAGGGGGTCCACGCGGCCACGGTGCGGCGCCAGTTACGACTTGTTTCCCGTGCTCCCCGGATGCAGGCTTCGTGGTGAGGACGCTTTGCCTCGTCCCCTGCCTCTCCAGTGGCCGTAGCGGGGCTGGTGCATGGTGGTGCCATGAACTAGTGAATGAACAAACGAGCGAACGAATGCTTCCGGCCGAAGAGGAAGGCTGTGCTTCCTTGGAGTGATCCCCGCTCCCGCAAAGGGCAGCGCGGGTTGGCTGCCCTTGGCCGTGGTCATCCTTGTGTGTGGTCTACCTACTCCTCCTGGATCCCTGTGCCACGTCGGCCCCACTGGAGGACGGTGGCTCCCGTCGTGCATGGGCCAAGGGCGGGAAGTGGGGGGAAGCGGGGGTTGGGCTCCCACAGCCCCTTCTCCAGCCACGGGATGGGGCAGAAAGCGGCAGCACGTGTGGCACGAGGCAGGCTGGGACTAACTGAGGCTGCTGGGAAGTTCTGGTAGGCTCCAGAACGTCGTGGGGGCAGAAGGGGACAAGGCCGTGGGAGAAAGACAGGAACCTCACCGTAATGGGATGAATGGTGGCCTCAAAAAAGACTTGTCCACAGCCTAACGCCTCGTCCTTACGAATGTGACCTTATTTGGCAAAAAGGTCTTTGCAGATGTAATTAAGGATCTTGAGATGACATCTTCCTGGATTATCCAGCGAATCCTAAACGCAATGACAAAAGGCCCAGGAAGGACCAGAGGAAAACGGAGAGATGTGACGACGGGTGACCCAGCCACCAGCCGAGGGAGCCAGCAGCCCCAGAAGCTGGGAGACGCTGGGAATGACTCTCCCTGAAGTCCCTGCACAGGGCACAGCCCCGCAGACACCTTGAGTGTTGCCTTCTGGCCTCGGAACTGCGAGCAAACACTTCTGTTTTCGGCCACCACCGTCGTCATCAGTTACGGCGGCTCCGGGACACGAACACGCTCACCTTCCCCGAAACATCTGAACAGAGGGAAGGACTCCAAACGTACATATGAGGATTCTCCGAGCAGATGGCCTCAGTGGCCACGGCCAACACCCCCAGCCTCTCAGCAGGGCCCACACACGGTCCGTCACCGGCAGGCGAGGGAGGGCTCCGAGCGAAGGCCTCGCTCGCTCGGCGGGAGAGGCCGCCGGCCACAGCCAGGGAGGAAGCTTTGTGTTGCGCTCAGAGTTCTCACAAAGGAAGGTCTCGGGCGGCTTGGAAACGGCAGGGAGACCCCGGGCCTGCCCTTTGTGGTCCAGGAAGTCGGCACGGATTCAGGGACTGACACACGGCCCCGGGGGCCTTTGGGAGGGTTGGGGCGGGGGGCCCAGAGACCCCGCTTTTACAAGCACCCCCGGGCGATCGTAGCTGCGGTGATCTCGGTGGAGGCCAGGCTGCGGGGCTCAAATTCTGATCGCGGCACTTGGTGGCTGGGGACTTCGAGTAAACGCCTTCACCTCTCCGCGCCTGCTCGGCATGGCCAGCGGGGACCTCAGGCCGCGCCGCGGGAGCAAAGGTGCCTGACGCAGGTGCTCGGAGAGCAGGGGCGGGACAGGAGGCGATGAGAAACCGCTCGGAGGTGAAAGTGAGCAAGAGGGGTGGAAACCGGGAAGGCAAATGACCTCACGTGCGCTGCCTTGGCCACAACACCCCTGCCCACGGGAGCCCAAAGAGGTGCCAGACGGGGGAGGCGGGCCAGCAGGCCGCTCTGAGACTGGCCTCTCGGCTTCTTCCGGAAGGTGTGGCTTTTACTTTCCTGCTCTTAATAGACATGTGGGTACAAATCCAGAGCCATCTGCAATGATTAAAACAGCAACTGATATTCACCCCTTATGAATAACAGCCTCACGAGACAGACGATTGGGAGTAGTGAGGACTGTGGTTAACGAGCGCTCTTTGGCTCCAGCCAGAGTCTCCATGCAGGAATGCGGCCCACGGCAGGCAGGTCTGCCCGTTTCTCAAGAGGAGCCAGAACTGGGGAATGTGTTTTTCACCTTCAACCTTCTAGTTTTCAAAAACCATGACGGCCATGAACTCCCTTTTTGAAGAGGTATCAACACCATGCTGGGGGGCGGGGCGGGGAGCCAGGCTCGTCCGCGGGCGCATCCGGCCCTCCGGTGTGCGGCTCCGGTCTCTGGCCTGGACCTGGAACAAACGCTAGATTGCGCATCAGGACAGTGACAGGAGGGTTTGGAGGTCCCGGGGGCTGGAACTTGCCGGGAGCGGTTGTTTCGTTTGAGGCAACGGGGAAGGGCGGGCCGTCTGGCCAAGTAACAGCCGGGCTCCTAACATCCACCGGCGACCTCTGGGTGCACTTGAACGTGACAAAGGAACCGGTGATGTTGCATGGCTGAGCGCTGCCGCATGCACGGCAAGGAGGTGGGCCCCTGGCTGCCTCCCCCGGGCCCCCACCGGTCGGTCCCTCCCCGGCTCGAGCCCAGAGCCAACAGCTCCCCCCCCCCCCCCACCCTGGCCCTGAACCACTGAAACAATTTGCATTGGACAATGCTGGCGACGGGGCCCTTGCTGCTTCGGCTTTGGGTGTGCACTTCCCCGCCCCCCCCCCCCCCCCCCGCCCCCAGCCTGCCTTTTTTGTTTCCTTCTTGTGCCTCTCTTTTATTGGGATGACTAAATCTTTAAACTATGTTAGCAGTAAACACAGCTCATTTACCCCCCCGCCTCTCTGAAACAGCTGTTGACAGCTGCACTGTAATTCAATCAAGGATCTTTGTAGTCGAGCCTCCCCGGCTCACATTTGTGGTTCGGTTCCATCCCTCCTGCCTGGAGCCCCACACAGCTGCACCAAGTATTGACGAGCGCCCCGCTCTCCCCGGGGCCCGGCTGATGAACAGCGCGCTGATGGTGGGGGCCAAGGCAGAGAGTTCTTAGCAAACCAAGGGAGCGGCGACGTCCGGGAGTTAAGAGGGGAAGAACCCGACATCCACGGCCCCAAGAATCAGAACCAAATGTCTCCTTTTATTGAAAAGGCAAAAACCCTCTTTATTTTGTCTATTTATACAGAAAATTCGCTGAGGACCGCTCTATGCAACAGCTGAAGGTACAATGGTCTGACCGTTAATAAATAGTCTTAAATAAGAAAACAAACAGGCTGGGGGGGGGGGGGGGAAGCGAACTCATCATCCTGAACGAGGGACCGAAGAAGGAGGGTGTAAAGTGAGCTTCCGATGGACATAAATAATTTCCTTTGTTTTGTAACAACTATTTACATGTTTCAATGTACAGACGATGCGAGCCAGAAGCCAGGTGGGGTACAAGTGGCCAGAAAACTTGCACCCAGAGGGAATCACACAAAAATCCCCAGATCTGCCAACAGGTAAAACAAAGCACAGCAAAGACAGTGAGTCTTCCCTACTGACCGGGCCGAGTGAAGGCTGCAGCCTAAGCTACTGCAGAAGAAAAATAAAAGAAGATAAAAACGGGGGCTCCGGTGTTTCCAGGAACCAACTTAATCAAGGCGGAGAAAACAATCCCCTGCTGGACGGGATTCCAGGGGCACAGGCCTCATCTGTGGATAACCCTGCTCTAGACTGCCCAGAGCTCCCCAAGGCTTGTGTGGCAGCTAGTGGCTGGGTGCACAGCCACTTAGGGGACCCACTGGCCAAGGGAAGGGAGGTTCACACCAAGAGCCACATCAGAAATGGCAACTTGGGAGTTGGAACACCCGATTAGGACGTCACTCCCAAAGCGGCTTCTAGATCCTTCCATCTGAGATTGGCATCCAGCAGATCTAAACCATGTCATCTGCTCCTTACTTCAAGGAGCTGATTGTTTGCAGAGCCCTCAACAGGGGCCACCGGGGGCCCTGGTTGGAGCCCAGACCTCAGAACGCTGCTGTCCATCTACGGCCCAACGGGGGAGCCCCCGGGGCGGTGGCCAGCACCCCCGCCCACCCCACCCCGATCTAGAGCTGGGCTTCCTTGGCACTCCTTTAAATGGGGCCATGGTGGCTAGAGTTCCAGGTGTGGCTGCAGGTGCTGTCCCGGTGGCTGTCCCGTCCACTCTGGCACGCCACATCGAGTTTCCTACCGTGAGGAGAGCCGGGAAACCGGTTCCAAAGTCTGCCAGCACTCCACATGGCTATTTTAATCTCTGCCACCACACACACACACACACACACACACACACACACACACACCCAGCTGAACATGTTTTTCCTTCAAGGTCAACACCCCCCCTCCTGCGAGCAGAAATCTGCCGTCTCCCTGCCCGGCTAAATCTTAGATTTAGGCAAGTCTATATAAACAGTGGGCCTCTGCAAGTCTCAGAATGAAACCAGACTGGAATGACAGGGCGGGGGGGGGTGTCTCCCCATCCTCCCCCGGCCACAGCTTCTGTTTACGAAACCAGAGTAAACCAAGAGATGGGGATAAATTGTTTAGGAAAATATATCTGTAACATCCTAACCATTTTCGTTCATTCGTTTTATTGTGACATTTATTACAGGAACTTCTGTGTTAACTCTCCTTGCGCACAGACACAACGCGCCCACCCCTCGCTGCGCCCCCTTCCTCCCGCTGCTGGGGGGCCCGGCTGAAGGGCGCTCCTAATTACCCCTGGGAACGAGTCAGTGCACGGCAGAGACTTCACAGCCAATGATCGCGGCCGGGCAATTTTTCTTTACATATGTACTGTTTTCCTTCAGGCTTTGCCTGCAGCAGCTTGTAGGATCTTGTCCATAGGAGGCCGGTGAAAACCTGATCAAAAGGCCTTCACCTCCCAAATTCCTTGATACTCCTACACCGTTAAGGTTGGGGACGGGGGCGGGACAGGCCTCTCGAGGGGCGGCGGGTCTGCTGGTGCCTTGCCAAGGATCCCAAAAGAACGTGGCCCCCCCGAGGATCGGAGTTCCGGGAGGGCCTAGTGGCAGCCACAGGCCCGGACGACCATGTTTCTGTATTTCTTCAGGATGACGTTGGAGCTGTCGTCGAAGTAGAGCACCGAGATGGCGTTGAGCTGCGTGGGGGCACAGCACGGCTTGGGCACCGTCTCCGGGTTGATGAAGTGGACCTGGAACGAGCAAACGGCGGCAGCGGTGAGCCGCGTCGCGTCACTCCCCCCCGCCCCCGGCCGCCTCGTTTCTAGAAGGCTCACGCGTGGCTTGCGTGAAACGACCGCGTGCGGGGCTCGCCCTCGGCGCATCCTGGGCGGACACGGGACTAGCTCGGTTCTGAGAGGGCCCGTTTCCCACGGCAGGGAACCAGAGTACCGACGTCGACACAGCACACGGCTGGGAAGCGCGTGGCCGGGCGGGTCTCCACCGCGGGGCTGCCTGTACAGCGCGGAGGGCTTCGCGGGGTCTCTGGGAGGCCAGGGGCACTCGACTCCCAGCCGCGACGGCCAAAAATGTCTCCAGAACCTGTCAAATGTCCCCTGGGGGGGGGGGGGGCGGCAAAATTGCCCCAAGTGGGGACAGAGTGGGCCCGCAGGCCGAATCCTGCCCACCACCTGCTCCTGCGAATAAAGTTTTATCGGCACCTAGGGCTGCACCTGGCACACTTGAGTCGCTGCAACAGAGGCCGTAGGACTCGCGAGGTTAAAAAGATCTACCGCCTGACTCTGTCCGGAAAAAGGTGGCTGACCCCCGGGCTCACCTGCCCGGTCCAAGAAAAGGAGAAAGCAAGGCACACATGTAATCTCCCATGTTCTAGCAGCCGCATGTGAAAAGATGGAAAAGAAACACGTACAATTCATTTAAATAATCTATTTAATTTAACCCAGGGTTTCAAAAATATTACCGTTGCAATACATACTTACCGTAAAGAATCATTAATGACGTATTGTGCTTTTTCTGGGGACCAAGTTTTCAAAAACTAGTGTGTATTTTATTTTTTGGGGTTTTTTTTTTAATGTTTTTATTTATTTTTGAAGGGGAGAGAGAGAGAGAGAGAGAGACAGATCATGTGCAGGGGAGGAGCAGAGAGAGAGGGAGACACAGAATCCGAAGCAGGCTCCGGGCTCCGAGCTGTCCGCACAGAGCCTGATGCGGGGCTCGAACCCACAAACCGTGAGATCACGAGCTGAGTCGAAGTCGGATGCTTAACTGACTTAGCCACCCAGATGTCCGTCACCTTCTTTTAAAAATTTTTTAAAAATATTTATTTATTTTTGGGAGAGACAGGGAGAGACAGAGCATGAGTGGGGGAGGAGCAGAGAGAGGGGGAGACACGGAATCCGAAATCGGGCTCCGGGCTCCAAGCCATCAGCACAGAGCCCGACGCGGGGCTTGAACTCACAGACCGTGAGATCGTGACCTGAGCTGAAGTTGGACACTCAACCGACTGAGCCACCCAGGCGCACCCCTAGTGCGTATCGTATCGTACTGTAATGTTGATTTTTGAGGGGGGGAGGGGCAGAGGGAGGGGGACAGAGGATCCCAAACGAGCTCCACGCTGACAGCAGAGAGCCCAGAGTGGGGCTCGAACTCACCAGACATCATGGCCTGATCTGAAGTCGGATACTTAGCCGACTGGGCCACCCAGGCGCCCGCAGGGTGTGTGTTAGAGTCCCGACGCCTCTTGATTCAGACTGGCCCCATTTCAAGTGCTCAAGAGCCACGTGTAAATGGGGTTACCGTGTTGGAGGGTGCAGATCTGAACGATACGAGGCCGTCCTGCCTCGTTAGTAGTGACAGTTAAGAGGACAAAATGGGGCGGACACTTGCTTGGACATCATCAGGAAAGAAGGTCGGGAAGGGAGGACTGAAGACAGAGGCCGGCTGGCTGCTCAGGTTTACTGCCCTTCGTGCTCGTGGGAGTCTCTGCACCCTACAGAGACCAGGGCTGGTGGCAAACGACGCCCCGGGCCCGAAGGGGCCACACAAGCGTCCCGGATGAGCGAGGCAGGCAGGGAGTCAGACGAGAGGGAAGAGTGAGGGCTGGGGCAGACCGCAGGGCGGACGCGGCCAGCTGACCGCGGCCAACCAAAGCCAGCGAGTTGAATGTGCCGAGTGCCCGGGACAGGCCAGGAGTTTTTACGTCAAACTTTGTTTTTATGTCAAACTTCAGGTTTCCAAGCACATGCCAAGGGAAAGCACCCTGTAGAGGCCTCCAGCCTGTGACCTCTGACATGAGCCAGCGCACTTGGTAACTTTTTATGACGGACCATTTCAAACCTTACACATCTAACCGCCCCCCCACCTCCACCCTTGAATCATTTGAAAGCAAATCCCAGACATCAGCTCATTTCCTCTGTATTTCACTAGGACTCTCGGCAGGCAAGGCTTCTCCCCCCACCCCCTTTTATTTTTTTAATGTTTTTTGGGTTTTTTTTTTGAGACAGTGAGAGACAGAGCGTGAGCAGGGGCGGGGCAGGGAGAGAGGGAGACACAGAATCCGAAGCGGGCTCCAGGCTCCGAGCTGTCAGCACCGAGCCCGACGCGGGGCTCGAACTCACAGACTGTGAGATCATGACCTGGGCTGAAGTCAGATGCTTAACCGACCGAGCCACCCAGGCGCCCCTCCCACCCCCCCTTTTAACCATGACCACAGAAGCATCTTTTCGGAATAATCGGAGGGCTCGCTCTGATCCCAGAGTTTCCTCGTGACGAGCGGACGGGGCGGGTGGTCACAGGACGGCTAGGCTCCTGTTGTGTGGGCCATGAAGCAGGGGTCGGAGGGAAGAGCTAGACCCGTGGCAGCCCGGGAGACCCCCGGCGCACCTCCCAGGGGCTTCAGGACAGGACTTAGGGGGCATGTGGGCGCCAAGGAACAGGGTGGGGGCACTATTCATTTCCAGCCCGAGGACTTACAATCCTCAACAGGGCTCCGGAGTTTACTGCTGGGGGAGGAAGGACCTTGCAAAAGCACTGCTAAAAAGAAGAGGCCTTCCTTCAAAGGGCAGACCGCGGCCCAAGCGAAAGGACCAAAGGAGCTTTTTCTCCAGGACGTAACAAGGGAAGAGAGAGACGTTTATTCTGAAACAAAAGAAGCCAAAAAGTCCATCACAAACAGAACTGCAGGACAGAGGGGATGGCCCTGAGGAGGGAGCTCTCTGTCACCAGGAGCATTCAAGCCAGGGAGGACGACCGGTTGACAGGAAAGGCCCCAATAACGTTCATGGCAGAGAGCTAGATAATCAAGACCCCTGAGCCTCAGATTCTACACCGAAGAACCAAGTTCCTAATTTTTATCACTACTGCTGTTTTCAGGAGAGTAATAAAAATCACATGCACCAGGGGTCCCAGTGCTGGGCACCCTGGTAAGAGTTTAGCTTATTATCACACTGAATCCTCCAGTGAGCCCAGGGAAGTTCCACCTGAAAGGCCCCCCTCCACCCCATCTCTCTGTCCTATCGTCCCGTCTGCCACCTTCCTGTCCCTTACTCCTCTCAGGTTTCCTCATTTGTCTACTTGACCGTTTCTCTCCCTGGAAACCGAGGCCCCGAAGGCAAGGACCCCATCTGTGCCGTTCCCTGCGGTGGCCGCTGTTCCCCGCGGTGGCCGCTGTTCCCAGTCCGGGTCTACATGCAGGAGATGCTCAGGAGACGCCCTAGGATGGCTGAACCCCCAGAGTTCAAGGGTAGGAGGCAAAGACGTGAACTCGGGAAGGGGACAGGCTCTCGAGCCAACATGAGCCAAAGGAAGTGCGGATTTGGGGGGTCGGGGAAGGCCCTATGGACGTGGGGTAGACGTGCGGACAGCCAAGAACAGTCCCCCAGACAGAGGCAGGACCAGGGCCGACTTCCCCATTAGGCACAGTGACCGTTGTCCGAGATGCCTTTAGGAGTCCAGGAAACTGTTCTCGCTTCTTTCAAAATTGGGAGAAATATATGAACTTTAGGGTCAGAGGTTGTTGTACACATTGTTATGCCGATGCCGTTGTAAAAGAGGATTCTTAATCTTTTTTTTTTTTTTTTTTATGGAGGAAGGGGCCCAGGCGGGATGGGGTGGGGGCCCCAGCCTGGAGGAGCCCGAGGCAGGGTCCGGCCGCCCCGATGGCGGGCGGGCCACACTCACCAGCGTCTGCACGATGGCGTGGTTGGTGGCGTTCATGTAGGAGTTCAGAGGGAAGGCACACTCCCCCTCGCAGTAGTAAGCAGCATAGCCTTCGGGAGCGATGATCCAGTCCTGCGGGCGAGAGAGGGCGAATCAGGGCGAGCGAGGGCCCCGTACGGCCCGCTAACCTCCACGTCCAAACTGCCTCCTGCGGGCCACACTCCGCGCTCCCGGGCACAAAGACCCGGCCCCGCTCCGTCCTGCGTAGCGGGGGTCCTGCCGGAGCAGGAGAAACAGGTGATGATGTGCTGTCACGGTCCCCACTGAACGCAGAATGGAGGAAAGGCCACCCGGGGGCTGGGCTGAGTCCGGAGCGGACGCTCGCACGGCTTTGTGGGAAGGTGGCGCAGAGAAGCACGACCGAGGGGACGTCCACGTTAGCACTGCCAGGTGGTTACACGCTGGCGGTCTGCGTTCGGCGAAGTCTCCGTCGGCCAGTTCGCCCACGTGGGGCACAGACTGATAACCACCCACCACGGGGAGAACAGATACAGGACAGTGTCGACGAGCCAGCCCAGCCGCCCGGTGCACGCGAGCGGCTTGGGGAAGGACGCGTGGCCGTGCCTGCCTTTACGGTCGGGGGAGCGCAGCACTGCCGTCCCAGCAATACCCACACCCCTCACTGACTCAAGCCCACGGATTCTTCCAGCAGCGGAGTCTGGGGCTCGGTTCCAGCCCGGCCGGGTGCCCCGTGGAGCATGGGAGCCGTGGGTACGAGGGCCAGAACCAGAGGAGGGCTCCACGCTGGCCGTGGGCCAGTGCCTTGAAGGTGCGCTTGGGAGCCATCCCCAGGGAAGGATCTGGCCTCGCCCACCGAACCACAAGTTCACTGAGGAGAGAACGAAGTCGGTGGCCTTGGTGATCTCAACACCCCATCGGGGAGCCGAGCCCCACGAGGGCGGGCACACTGTTAACGCTCACGGCTGCATCTCCGGTGCCCGGAAGAGGGCCCCGAATGTCGGAGACACTCACAAACAATCACGACAGCGTATGACCCTCATGCCCGTCCTAGGATACGCCCCCTGCCCTTCACCCCACTCCATCCGAATGGTTCCGGCGGGAGCAGTCACGGTCCCAGGACATGATCTCGTCCCCCAAACAGCCGACCGGTTCAGGATCAAGCACCTGACCCGAGCTGGCTCCTCAACTCCCTGCCCCACACAACTGAATCACGGAAGGGGGAGGGAGGGACAGACAGGGCAGGAGGTGGGAGCCGGCCCTCCAGGCAGCTGCGTTCTGGCACACGGGCTCCCCCGTGTCTGAGAGCAGCCAGCCAGCCGCAGGATGGAAATGGAGCCCACATGGAGAACGAGGCTCAGGGTCCGGAGCGTTGGGGCTCCTGGTTCTGTTTTGCGTCCTGACTCCATTCCCGCTCTTGGATCTCACGAGGCGTCCCTGCATCCTTAACCTGGATTCTCTACCCTAGCGAGGGCCCTTGAGGCTGGAGTCTCAAGGCGAGTAGGTGAGAAACCTGACCCACCGTACGGGTGGGACACAGCCCTCACCGCCCTGGCGGGGGAGCCTGGGGGAAGCCCAGCCCAGAGCCCCCCCCCCCACCCCAACCCGGCAGACCCAGCCGACCGCCCTTACCTGCCAGCCCAGGTCTCGGAAGCTGACATACAGCTCGTGCTTCTTACAGGCCTGCCTCTGGTCACTGCTGCTGTTTTCTGCATTGACGGGAAGCAGAGGTGCAGGGCAGGGGGGTGGGGAGGGAAGGAAACACACGCGCGTTAGAGTTCCCTCGGTCGCAGGCAATGGTGTGAGCACGGTCAGACTCAGAAAGCTGGAAGGCGACCTTTCGGACACAGAAGCTGTTCGAGTACCCGCAGCCTTAAAACTCATCTCCGTCCCCGACGAACGGCCCACGCGAGACGTGCCCGCATTCCCCCTCCTCCCGCGCCACCTTAGCTCCTGCCACGCTCTGGACCCTTCTGCGGACCCTGGGTGTCTTTGTCCACGCGTGTTGTTCAGACGCAGACACGGGCCCAGATTCCCTGCGGGAATCAAACTACGGCCACAGGCCGCCGCGCTGGCCCCAGGAGCCCGCTCAAGGGGTCTGCTTCCGTGAGGCCCGCCCACTGGCGAGGCTCACCCTGCAAGAAAGGGCGCGAGGGGGCACAGACGGGGCCTGGGACAAGGCCCCCACCACCAGGAAGAAAGGAGAGGGCAGGAAGTCAGATCCCACTGACCTCCCAGAAAAACACTCTCCTGAGGCTGCTTTGAGGAGTCGAAACTATGCGCTGGGGTTTTCCGGAAGTATGTAAGGGTTGCTGGCATTTGGGTTAGGGCCTGAGCACTTGTGAACATGCAGAAACCCTCGGCTTTCTCTCTCTCTCAACCGCACGCTCTCTCTTTCTCTCTCTCTCTCTCACACACACACTCACTCACTCTGTTGCTACTGCAACATCATCTTCTATCCTGCAGCCACAGGGATCGTTTTCCTTAACCATGCCTTGTCTCTCTCCCACCTAAAACTTTCTAGCATGCTTCGAGCAACATCTCTCAACTCCTGCCCTTGGCCTGTCAGGTCCTATGGAACCCGGATTCCTAAAGCATCAAGCACTAAGCTCTAATCACACCAGCCTTCTTTCTGTGCTGTGAATCTAATGCCAAGCCTGTCTCTGCCTCAGGGCCTTTGCACTTGCTGTTCTCTGCACCTGAAATGTTTCTTGTGATCTTTGTATGTCTGGATCTACTTGATATTGAAGCCTGTCTGAATGTCGCCCCTTCAAAAAGGTCTTGCGAGGTCACCATTGGATCCCCAGAGCCCAGTGTCCACTGATATTTGTGTAATTAACGCACAACTAAAGGAGAGGTTAGTGCCCCAGCTTCTGTCCATTGCTGTGATGCCTCCAGGCCTAAGTGTCCCAGAAGGTAATGAAACCAGTGGATGAGAGACACAAGGAGGAACCGGGGCTGCCTGCTCACCTGGCCCGTACCTGGGAGGCTTCCAGACGTACCCCGTTCCCGCTGCCTGGTCAGGCCTCTCAGATGGCCAGGGGAGTGGCCCTCCTGGTGGCCTCAGGTGCTCCCGGCACCCCCCGCCCTGGTTGAGAACCCAGGACTGAGCTCACCAGCTCATTTCCCACCGTTGGAGTGAGGACTGGTTCAGGTAAGAGCGAACGGCCCGATCCAAGCCGACAGCACGTGGATGGAAGCGTGCTGGGGGCTTCTGGAAAAAGTCTCCTGATTCCTAAGAAAGACGCATGGGATACGGTGCTCAGCTCTTCCCCCCCTATCACCCGGGAGCAGAAGAGGAATGAAGCCTGATGGCTCCACGCGGCCACAGCCTTGAGAAGAAGCCAACTCGGAACCCAGAAGGGCAAGGTCGAAAAAGCCGGGCTTCCACTGTCGTTGACTTTGTGGACCAACCAACCCTCGCGCCCACCCGGCCCTGGCGCCGCGAGCCGATGGCTTCCCTGGCGGCTGACGCCACTTGATCTGTGCTTCTGAGACTTGCGGCCAAACCACCCAGCGGGTCCCACCTAGGAAGGTGCGTCCCCGTGTGGGGCTGGTGGTCAGCTGGAGCCCGGGGACAGACCCCGGAGGTATAGACCCCAGAGCGCACCGGCTCCCAAGTGGAGTCTGACCAGTGGGTGTGGACCAGGGAAGGGGGTGGTGCCCCTCCAGCTCTGGAGTCACATCCCGGTTCTCCCAGACCTTGGGCTCCTCGTTCGCCGAGGATCCAGTGCCTACTGGGGCGGCCTCGAACGTTCAAATCAGTCTCGCACAACACTCGGCTCATAGCGACAAGCTGCTGATCCTTATCCTTCCGGCCCACCTGCGAGGGAGGGGCCTGCTCCTGAAGCCCAGACTTCGCTGCTGACTTGAGTTTAAATGATAATAAAAAACACTCCCCACGAACTTCATTCACACAGACACCCTTCAGCCATTTAAAGCGAATGCCTTGTTTCCTCCAAATCCCACAACACGCCCGTTTGGCAAGAAGCTAAACGTCCACCAGTTTTCCGCCTTCCTCTGATTCACGAGAATTCTCCCCGTGTGGCTTCTAGGTTCATGCGAAATAGTCAGATAAAAAGGGCATCACTGGATTCCCTTCCCTGGACCTCAACTTCCCCATCTGGGAGGTGGGTGGGGCGGCTCTCTAGGAAGTGACATGTGGCGGCCACAGCAGATCGGGAAACCCTCTCGGACACCTGCGAGATATTACGCTGTCCCAGACACCCCAAACATACGGCCACCTGGGCCACCCCGAGGCGGAGAACAAATCTGAAGCGAAATGGAGGGGGGCGGGAGTGAGGATGGGAAGGACAAAGGAGAAGGAGGGATGGGGTCGGGCTGGCAGAGCAATACTGGACGAGAGGAGGAGGAGGGAGGGCAGGGGGAGGGTGGCAGAGGGCACAGCCATCAGAAAACGGTCTCAGACGGGCTTTCCGGAAACGCTTAGGTGACGAGCCCGTGTTCACGGCTGGCCTGGTTAATCGCACGCGACTTCCACCTTCGTCGGCCTCTGTGAATATTCCCGATTTTATACATATCTTTATAGTCCAGGAAAGCAATTTTTATTTTCTATTTTGTTTAAGTTTATTGATTTATTTTGAGAGAGAGAGAGAGCGAGCGAGTGTGCACGCAAGCACGGGGGAGGGGCGGAGAGAGAGGGAGAGAGAGAATCCCACGCGGGCTCTGCCCTGGCCGTGCAGAGCCTGACTCGGGGCTCGGACTCACACACCGTTGAGATCGTGACCTGAGCCGAAACCAAGAGTCGGCGGCTCAACCGACTGAGCCACCCAGGCGCCCAGGAAGGCAGTTTTTACAGATTTACAAACCGGTGAGAAAAACTGCATTGGACTGAGCACGACAGATAGTCGGGACTACAGAAATGACCGGGGGGGGGGGGGGGGGGGCGGGGACACAGGTTCACAGGTTCACTGCCTGGTGCCTCATTCATTCATTGACTCATGCCATCTGTTCCTGGGGGTCTGTCTACTAGTTTGCGGCCACTGTTCTAGGCATTAGAGCCACAGGCGCCAACACAATAAGGCCCTGCCCCGGGCGCCTACGCCTTCCAGTGACAGACAGATGATCAATCAGTGGGTCAGCTTGAGATGTGTCTTGTCGAGGAGAGCAGTAAGGCCGGAGAGGGGGTGTGTTGCCAGGGGGCCCTGCGAGGGAGGGTCCTCACAGAAGGCCCTTGGGAGGAAGTGACATTTGCACGAGAACCGAAAGGGAGTGAGAGTCCGCCAGAGAGGCACCCAAAGGAGGAACGCTCCAGCCCGAGGACGCAGAAGGAGAGAGAGGAGCGTGCCGTCCGTGACCGCGAAGGTCAGCGAGAACCCTGACAGCCCCAGCAGCCGACAGACGGACAGAGGGCCAGGCACCAGAACCTTCCAGGAGCGAGGAGGGGTGAGCGGGGCTCAGCAGCAGGCAGTGTGGGCCTTGCTGACCGAGCTCCGAGGGGTGGCTGGGAGGACAGAGCAGCAGCGGGGGGTCGGGCTCCCCTTCCCCACCTCTGGGCCTGGCAGCCGGAGGGCTGAGAGAGGGAACCGGCTGCAGGGGTCCTCTGGAGGGCCCAGTGGCACTCAACACGTGACGGTCGAGGTCAAGGGAGCCATCAGCGAAGAGCCCCAGAAATCGACGGACCATTCACAATGCTGTCTGGAATGCAGAGCGGAAATGCAAAGATGGCCTCCATTGCTGTGGCAACGCCCGTGGCCACAGGCAGCAATTTCAATGCACAGGCCTCCCTCCCCGCCTTCCCTGTGGGGAGCCGGAAGGTAGAGGGGAGGGAGGAGGAGCCTCCCCTCAGCCCAGTAACACGTGGAGCAGCCTGAACAAGACAGAGGACTGAGCGCCTTAACTTGGGACAGGGGCGCGGCTACGAAGCTTTGTCGATGCTGGCTGCTCGATGCCCTGGGTAACGAAGGATCCGAAGCCACGCGAGGCTCAGTGAGGAGAAGGTGCCAGCATCGATTAGTAATGTCTGCCATGAGCAGAGGAAGGGCGAGGGTCGGCCTGAGTGCCACTTTCCCCAATCCTGTCTTAAAGCGAAGCAATGATATCTGGCTTGATGTTGAAACCCAAGGCCCAACAGACCAAGGCTGCGAGCAGCGTGTGAGGCCAGCTGTAGGTGTAAGTGGCGGGGGGGGGGGGGGGGGGGGGGGGGGCACCGGCCCTGCCACCAGAGACCCAGACGCCTGCACTGTACCTCCGGGCCTCCTTGGATCGCTGGGCCGCTCTGGGAGAAAGCGGTCAGAAGTCCTGGTTCGAGATGACCGCGTGGTAGCAGAAAGGCTAGGACAGGGGAGAAAAGATGACTCCCAGCGCCCCTGTCCCTCTGGTCTGCCCTATCCCCCCGAACCCCACACGGCTTCATCCGCCTCCACCGGCCCCTGCCTGAGCGGCTGACGAGTTACACCCCCCCCCCCACCCAGGTCATCTGGTGGAGCTGCCTAATTACCAGGGGGGTGGGGAGAAGACAGTCGAAGGGAGGCCAGGGACCCAGGCTCTCCATCCCCAACCACACCGTCCACGAGCAGTAGAAGGCTCTGGGGTGTATGTAGGGGGGAAGGGGGGGATGAGCCTGCAGGAGAGAAAGCTCCGTGGCGGACAGCAGGCTGGAGCATGTGCCCCCCCCCCCGCCCCCCCGGCACATGAAGGGCTGCGGATGAGAGAGAATTCAGCTTGGAGGGCCCTAGAGCAGGATTCCCAGCCCAGCACGCGCGGCCAAGCACTTCAAAAGGTGTGAATGAATGTACTCACACATTCAGCCATTCTGGTTTACCAAGTCTGTTGGGGTGGGGCGGGGCGGGGGGAGGCCTTGCTATGGCTTTTAAATTAAATGTCCAGGAAGGGTTTAGGTGAACTTCAAAAAGGGCCAGGAAGTAGAAAGCCCCGGGAAGGAGGCAGACCGCAAGCAAGCTAGAAGAGGTGCCACGTGAGGTAGTGAGAGCCCCGTCCTGCGGGTTATGTAAATGGAGACCCAGTGAGTGTTTGGGGAGGATGCAGTGGGGGAAACCGGGTGTCGAATTCTAAGACTTTGAGGCCTGGTCCCTCTTCCTTCCCTCCTGAGGCACACCTGCGGGTCGGCTGGCAAGGAATCTGCCCGTGCTTCCTGCCTGGCTGATATGGAAAGACATCTAACGGGGGTCCCTACTCTGACACCCCACCCTGCTCCTCGCCATCCCCAGAACAGCCAACATGATCGTCTCATCACCCCTGCCCCTCCCCGCCCCCCATCATAGCTTAAAACTCTGCCAAGGCTTCCAAATTTGCTTTGGATGAAGTTCAAACTCAAGACGGGGCTCCCAAGAGCCTGATATGGCTCACCTTGCCAGCCCCGCCGTCCCCTGGTCCCAGCCACCATGTCTCCCCTCGAAGGCGCCCTATCGCCTCCCGCCAGAAGTCTCTGTGCCCGCTCCCTGGGTCACCCTGGTCCAGCCGACCCAGCCAGGCCTCAAGGGCACCTGCTGGTCCCAGAGCTCTCGGGGGACAGTCTTTCCTGAAGTCCCCTCCCCCAATGCATCCGTCCCTAGTCACCACCCCCTGCCTCTCAGGCCTGTAAGTGTGCCTGGGAGCGGCAGCAACCTCCAGCCTGGCCCAAATCCCGAGGACGGACGGTGGCTGGGCTTTCCCCACTGAACCCCCGTCCCCAGGGCCAGCATAGAGGAGGCTTCCGATGCAAAGGAAGGGATCCAATTGTTGGATATTTATTTTTGAGCGAGGCAGAATGTGAGCAGGGGAGGGGCAGGGAGAGAGGGAGACAGAATCCGAAGCAGGCTCCAGGCTCCGAGCTGTCAGCACAGGGTCGGACGTGGGGCTCGAACTCACAAACCGCGAGATCATGACCTGAGCGGACGTTTAACCGCTTAACCGACTGAGCCACCCAGGCGCCCCGGTTGCTGGATTTTAATTAGGGGGCATGACAGACCCTTTTGAGAAGCCTGAAAAAGGATGGATCCAACTGCCAGAAAAGATTCCCTGCAAATCCCCTGCACATGGTCTGCAGGGCCACTGGAGTCCATCCAGGGGCCCCTGGGGGGGTCAGGAAACCCGACTCTGAAAGCTTTACCAAGCACAGCAACCATTCCTTTCTTCTTCGAGAAGGAAAACGAACAGACACTTAAAAACTGGTTACATGAGGCCAAAGAAGCGAATGACAATACGGGGTCAATCTGGGGGTCGGGGCCGCTCTGCCGGCTTACCACCCTATTTCTGAACACCCCCGTGATCCCCCCGCATGCTTCTCGGGCCAGCTCCGGGCCCAGCGGCGGGCAGAGCCGATGAGCTCAGCTCAGAGCTCCCCACGCGGCGGGCAGGCTGGTCCCTGCTGCAGACCCTGCCCTGCCCCGCAGCCCACCCAGAGCTCCGTGATGGCCTCGGGGGGACGTGTTCCGGCACATCCGTCTGCCGAGTCAACCGCTCTGCAAACACGGTGGCTGCGTTTCCTGTGGCTGCTTCAACAAATCAGCACAAACACGGCGGCTGAAAACAGCACCACTTTATAAGCTTCTAGCTCTGTAGCTCGGAAAGTGCATCACAGGCCGAATTCAGGGCCTCGTTCCTCCTGGAGGCTCAGGGGGACTTCTGTTTCCTGGTCTCTTCCAGCTTCGAAAAGCCCGCCTTCGCGACGTGCGCCCCACCCCGCCTCCAGCTTCAAAGCCAGCGACATCGCGCCTCGCCGCCCCTCTGACCACGCTCGGGGAGAGATGTGCCCCCTTTAAGGACCCACGTGAGGACAGCACGGCGCTGGGCCCACCTGGACCGTCCAGGCTTCTCTATCCTAAGGTCAGCTGATTAGCAACCTGGATTCCATCGGCAGCCTTGGTCCCGTTGGCCATGTAAGGAAACAGTCACCAGTTCTGGTGATTAAGGACACGGACATCGGAGGCCTGGTGGGGGCGGGGGGGGGGGGGCATTATTCTGCAAACAGTTTCCTGAGGAACCAAGGGATACCCCTTGGAGAGCAGCGCACCCAGCCAAGGCGAGGGGGACAGGGCACAAGCTGGGCTCCTCGGAGGCGGTGGGTCATTTCTGCAGCCCATTGGGAACGTGGTCTGCGGGCCAACTTAATTTACTTGCAATTTTCTTTTTGCTCTGGGGGAAAAATCAAGAAGCATCTTTCCCTAACAGAGGCAGCGTCTGCTATGCAGGAGAACGTGGCACGGGCCAGGGTGTGGGCACACAGGCCACAGGCGTCCACCGTGCTGAAGAGGCCGGTCCAGGCCAGCCCAGCCCCAAAACTCATCCCAGCAACCCCAGGCCACCAGATGCCATCAACATCCTGCTGCTTGATCAGCCGGTAGGGAAAGGGACCATGTCTCGGCCCAGCCCCGATGCCGGCACAAAGGCAGGCCCGGGCAGGGCTCAGCAGGCACCTGGTGAGTTGTCAGAAAACACTGAACAGGACTGTGGAGGAACCAAAGCTCATCAAGGGCAGGCAGACGCCTCCCGGCAAAATCAACAGGCTCAAATCCCAGGGCTGACACTTGCACTGTGCACTTCCAGACCAGTGACTTAACCTCTCTGAGCCCCACTGTCGCCCCCTCTTCAAAACGGGAGGCCGTCCGCCTCAGAGCCTCAAGACGCACAGCGTACATACATGTAGCACCTCCTGGAAGTTTCTGTTGCGGAATTCACTACCTTCAGGATTGCTATTCGTCTCTGAGTTGCTTGCTGTGAACATGTTCCCTTTATTTCCAGTTTGTGTTTACTTGTCACAAGGCAACATTTCAATGAACCTAAAGTACCCCCCAAAATACACTGAAAGAGTTAATGCTCTTTTTTTCTTTACTTCTGACACTTCAAACACACGTTCAAAGTATCCCAAATAACGTTCAAAACAGCCCCGCTGCCGCCCGTGTGGAACAAGCAGTAAAGCGAGCCAGGAGTTTCAAATATGTTTCACCTAAGAAATACAATTAAAGACACAGCAAACTCTCCCCGTTTGTCCTCCTTTCCTCTCCCAAGGGGTGGCCTTCCTGGGGATGTTGGGGTGGCGTCTCCTGCTCTGCATGTTTTCAGAGTTTGCTTTCATTTATTTGGGGCCATGATTCTCCCTACTTGGAAATTTACATGACCGGCATCTTGTTATACTAACATATACTAACGTAACACACTAGTATACGTTGTACACTAACGGAATGCACGAATGTGCTGCCACGTGCATTTCTACATGAACTTACTACTTTATCCAGTTAAAGCAGTGGGATCTGCGCAGCACAGGATTTTGTGGGGTCTGCTTCCCGTGGCATTGGCTCGAGGGTCACATTGAGAGTACAGGATGAATTCTGGGGTCTTGCGGGGGCCTGTGGCATCCTCAGGGGCTGTGCATTAACCCTCCCAGCCCGGCGTACCTGCGACGTTGGTCACCCGCAGGGCTTCCTGGTTCTTGGGCGTCTTGGAGCGATTCTGGCTGCGTTGCTTGCCCCCCGTGGAGCGGGTGCTGCGAAGGTGGACCTCCGTGGCCTTGAAGAAGGCCACCATGAAGGGCTGCTTGTTCTGGGGCCCGTGCCTCCCGATCAGGCCCGCCAACTTGGGGTTGATGCTCTGCCCTAGACCGGAAGCAGCCAAATGCACAGAAGATCAATTATGGGAGAAACGGTGAGCCGGTGAGCGGGGAGGGGCCGCCCGGACACGATTTCTTTCCCGCCTCACGGTTCATTCATGCATCCGTTATCCGTCCACCCGGCGGGTATTTATTCGGCATTTACTCTGTGCCATGCTGTTCAGGAGCTTGGAACACAGCAGGGAACCGCACAGAGAAAACCTCCTGCCCTCTGGGCGTGCGGGCAGGTGGGACAGGCAGGCTGAGGTTTGCAGGTCTCAGGCTAGCGGAAGTTGCATTTACATTTCATTGGCCCAAGCTGGTCATGCGATCCGCCTATCTCAAGAGGTGGGAGAAGCCTGCTTGCCCGAGGACGGTGGGGACAGCTGCACACAGCCCTGGTGACTGCCACCCTAGGCACGGAGGGGCCGTGTGAGCGGAGGACTGCGTGACAGGGACGGGGGAGCCATGTGGATGTCTGGGGACAGGCGTTCCAGGCAGAGGGCACTACCAAGGCGAATGCTTGGGAGGAGGGAGCGAGGTGGGTTCTCTCAATGAGCAGTGAGGACGCTGGCTGCCTGGCTGGAGCACAGCCTGGGGGGAAGCAGGGAAGAACAAGGGGTCAGGGGGATGAATCGTGGGGGACTCTCAGGAGCACAGGTAAGGTCGGGTCCTGTGGGCAACAGCAAGCACTTTACCCTTACTCTGTTTACCGAGTCGAACAGCGTCCCCTCCCCACCAGCCCCCACCAAGTTCAAGTCCGGGCAGAACCTCAGGATGTGACCTCACTGAAAACAGCACCTTTGCAGACACAATCAGTTAAGGTAAGGTCACATGGGCTTGGAGGGTGTCCTCAGAGAAAGGCCACGTGAAGACACAGAGACACCCACGTGCATACACCCGGAGGGAAGGAGGCCAGAGAACACGAAAGAACAGCAGGGGCCCCCAGAAGCTGGGACAGGCAAGCAAGGGCTCATTCCTCGAGGCCTCGGAAGGGGTGCGGCCCCGGGGCCTGCGGTCTCCAGGCTTTAGGAAGGTGCGGCCTGCTGTTTTGCGGCCCCCGGTTTGGGGCCTCCCGGTAGCCCCAGGAGACCGAGGCGATGGCGTGAAGTGGCAACCCCGAGACGGCCACCTGCTGCGTGTAACAGAGCAGCCCAGGTGTCCTGGGGGGGCCGGGTGGGGGGGCCGGTGGAGGCTACCGGGACAGTGGCAGGGAGAGGGGACGGGGGGCTCCTCAACGGTCCGTTTCTCAACTCCATCTTTGGAATTCGTTTTTCGTGTTTCGTTTTGAAATAATTATACAGATTCACAGGAGAAGTCGCAGAAGAAAACGCACAGGGACGTGCCCCCCGCGCTCCTTCCCCGGTTTCGCCCAGCGGTCGCGTCACGGGAGTACCTCCGAAGCTGGGAACCAGCAGATCCTGGAGGGACTGTGAAAAGACACAAGTGACGGAACTTGCGGAGGGACTGGACAGAGAGGGTGTGAAGAGGTGGGGACTCATCCCTGACCTTCCTGCTCTGAGCCTGGGCACCTGGAGGAAGGGAGGGGCCGTTTATGGAGGTGGGGAAACTGAGGCGGGCGTGGGGGTGGGGGGAGAGAGAATCAGCCGGGGAGGGAGGGGAGGGTGGAGGGCGAAAGCAGGTGGTTTCGCGGCCGCTGTCTGCAACGCCCACCTGACGCGGGAGGGAAGCCGGAGCGTGGGAAGCACAGCATCCCAGCCTGGGTGCGGCTCCTGGTCCGGGGGCAGAGACGGACCTGGGGCCAAACGTGCTCTGGCCCGGTGCCAGACGTCCCGGGTTCAAGTCCCGCCTCTGCCACTCAACACCCAGACGCTCCTCAGAGCAGAGCTTTGCGTTCCCCAAGCGCTGGAGAAACGCTGGCTCAGGGCAGAGGTCGGGGGGCCGTCCGGGTGGCAGAGAGGAGCTCACCTGGGGAGGGCGTGTAGCTGGACAAGCGTTACGAGGGCTGAGCCCAGGCATCCTGTCTCCACCACCGAGAGGACAGGGGTGCCCAGTCAGAAGGATCTAGAAGAAGTGTGGGCAGGAGGAAGGGGGACACCCAGAGGATATGGGGTCCTGGAGGCAGAGAGGAGAAGGCGGGCAGAATAATCTCGGTGTCCTGTGCTCCGCTGATGGGTGTGCAGTAGGATGGGAGCCGGGATCAGTCTACCTTTCGGCCGCGGCAACAAGCAGGCCACTGGCCGGTAGGGATTGAGGTCCTGCCTCCTGGTGGTTAAGTACTCCAAAGAAGAATAAAGCAAGAGACAGGGGGCAAAGAAAGCCTATCTCACTCGCGAGAGAAGAGCTCCGAGAGGCTGAATGACCTGCCCAAGGCCACCCAGCTGGGGAGGGGCCGGGCCGAATCTGAGCCCAGGCTGCGTACCCACGACAGGAATGCGTCACCCCGAGTTAGGCGAGGGGAGCCAGAGGCGAGTGGGAGCGGAGCTTCTGGAGGCCGCGGGCCCGTCCACATCTGGAATTAACTTCACCTGGAGCCCCCCAGACGGGCCCAAGGCAGGAAACCCAGCCTCCCAGGGACCAGACCAGCACCAGGGGGTTCGCTTTGGTTTTTTAACAGCCGGCGTTTAAAAGAGCAGACTTCCCCCGTCCACCACTATTTTACCTTAACCCCTTTAAACGTTCGGCTTTCCTGCATTCTTCAGCAGGGTTTCCTCGAGTTCGTGCATTTATAATCCGAACGATTCTATAAAAGAAACCGTTAAAGCTGAGCCCCTAGGAATTGCATCTTGCCCCCACCCCCACCTGGAAGGCTTTCAGGGCAAAATAAAAATGCCTCGCCTGAAAAGCTGATGCCGATCTAGATACAGTAAACGCGAGCGCCGTGAGCAGTGCATGCAGGGAGGGGGTCGAGCTCGCCCTCACAGCTGTTGGAGCACAGCAAGGGCCAGGGACGCACAGCCTCGGCTGCGAAACGGGCAGAGGGGAAGGAAGCGGGTCTTCGGGGGGGGGTTTAAACCCGCAGCTGCCACCGACCACGCCGTGTGGGCCGAGGGAGGTCAAGCTGCATGCGGGGGCCTCTAATTCCTCATCTGTAAGATGGGGATGATGCCATGGCTCCTGTCCCTGGTACCCGGCCCAATTCTCATTTCTGCAGCTGTGCCTTAGGGGTGGGCCTACGAGAGACAACAACTAGTCCTCCAGCTGCAGCGACCGGCTCGGGGGCGGGCACGTGACCCAACTCAGCCGACGAACGGAGGGGAGGCACCCTGGAAGTTTCCTTTCCAGAAAGCCCCCGGACAAGACTGAGGCAGGAGGAGTGGATGGAGCCCCAGAAATGGCCACCAGTTAGAGACCACAAGCGGGTGACATTTTCGAGTGGGACCGCCCTGGTGGAAGGAAGAGCAGAGACACGGACATGGAACCTCTGGTGATATCCCTGAGCCACTGGATCAAACCGGTCCTGAAGCTTGCTTCTCGCCCCAACCACCGAGATGAATAAACCCCCCGTGACTGTTTAGTCTGAGCTGCCTGCACGTGTGTCCACAGTCACGCTTGTGCACAGGTCCTCATAACTGGGATCGTACTGTTACTGCCGTTTCCTATAAACCTGGTTTTTACACAATACACTGTGGACATCTTTCCGCATCGATGAAACACACTGACCTCATCCCTCGTGGCCACAGAGGAGCCTCACATCTGGAAAGGCCTTTACGTCATCCTCTCCTGCCCGTGGACATTTGCGTTATGTGTTCCAGGCTTCAACCACCACCTTGTTACTGACTCATTAGTTCATTCGGCAACTATCGACGGCACGCCTGCCGTGGGCCGCCCTGTGCTAGGTGTGCACGTAGAACGGCCAGAACAACCCCCTGGGGGCCCACCGGGGCGGGGGGTGGGGGGGGGATGAGCTGAGGGACGGTGGTGATGGCCGAGAAGCAGTCTAGGGCAGGGGCAGGGACAGGGACGAGGGGGACTGGTCAGGGAAGGCTGCACAGTCACAGGGGTCCTGGGAGAGAAATGTTCCCAGCAGAGGGAACAGGAAATGCCAAGTTCCGGAGACAGGAACACACACACGTGTGTTTGAAGAACAGGGAGGAGGCGGGGGCGCCTGGGTGGCTCTGTCAGCTAAGCGTCCGACTCTTGATTTCGGCTCAGGTCGTGGTATCGTGGTTCGTGAGTTCGAGCCCCGCGCTGGGTTCTGCGCTGGCCGTGTGGAGCCTGCTTGGGATTCTCTCTCTCCCTCTCTCGCTCTGCCCCTCTCCCACTTACTTGTTCTCTCTCTCTCAAAATAAATAAGTAAATAAACACTTAAAAATAAATTAAAAAAAGAACAGGGAGGAGGCCAGTGGGGCTGGAGAGAGAGAGGGAGGGAGGGAGGGGGCCCGATGATGAGGCTGGGTCACTGGGGGCCCTGGCGGGGGCTCTGGATCACATTCTAGGTACGATGGCGGCCACAGAGGGTCTGGAGAGGGGGGACGTGGCCAAACCTCTGAGGCCCGCTCAGGGGGGTATGTGGGGTGAATGGTGATCTGGAACGGAGCCCCTTCCCCCCGTGCTCTCCTCTAGACCCCCGCACTTGGGTGGCCTCTCTGGGCCCCACACACATTGTGCTGCCCTCCATCCAGCCCGGCAATTCAGGGCAGGGTGGTCCCCTCCACTCACTGTCCCGGCACAGGACAGGGCTCGACACTGGCCAAAGCACGTTCACACAGACGATGGCAGGAGGCACTGAGGCCAGCGGGGGGCACCTCAGCACGGCAGACGTGCCCGAAGAGCACCCTCCCTGAGTCCTGACAACAGACGCTGTCTCCAGACATCGCTAAGTGTCCCCTGGGAGACCACATTCCCAGTGGAGAGCCACGGCTTTACCCACGCCTTCCCTAAAGTAAGCATCTGTTCTCCTGGATGGACATACAGCCGGAAGTCATTGCCGTCCAGTTTTTAGCTACAAAATCCTAGAGACAATGTGGCGTTTTCCCAAGACAATTAACCGACCAGGCACCTAAACCATTCATCTTTTTTTTTTTTTTAAGTTTATCTAAGAGAGAGAGAGAGAGAGAGAGAGAGAGAGACCGTGCAAGCAGGGGAGGGGCAGGGAGAGAGGGAAAGAGAGAGAATCCCAAGCAGGCTCTGCACTGTCAGCACAGAACCCGATGTGGGGCTCGAGCCCACAAACCAGGAGATCGTGACCTGAGCTGAAATCAAGAGCCCGACGCTGAACCGAGTCACTCAGGCGCCCCTCATTCACCTTTTCACAAGTGTTAACAGTGCGCGGGCCAAAGCCCCACACTTCTCTGCACCCCGGGGGTTATAAGCAGGAACAAGACAGGCCCAGGCTCCCGCATGGCCCCGTAGAGGAGGAACAGAACAAGATCTGTGATTACACCTGGGAGAGAGGAAATTTAACGCATATGCCAACCTACATGGGTATGTACCTGCGGAAAGTGTATTTCTATTTTAATGTCCCCCCAAAAGGGCCAAGGAAGGCTCGAATGAAGGACGGGACACGTGGGTGGGCTGGGGGAAGAATTCGATTTCAGTGTATGATGTCACAGTTACAGCACACACAAGCACAAATGCTCGTTTTGATTGTTTCTAAGTGTCCAGGGCGACTCACGCTAGATACGGACTCGGGCCACATGCACCAGGCAGAGGGACGGAGGTAGGGGACATACCTGGTCTAGGCAGGGAGGGCAGAGAAACCCAATACTTTAACCATAAGGTCTGTATCCTCAGGGAAGTCGGAAACGATCTAGAGTGTGGCTAAGAGTTAATAGGTTAAAAAAAAAAAAAGGGGGGGGGGAACAACACCTGAGGATTTGCCCAAGTCCAGGGTTGCCAGACTTTGCAAATGAAAATACAGGATGCCTGGTTAAATGTGCATTTCAGATAAATGACCATGTTTGCAGCACGTGGGACACACACGGAGTAATTGTTGGGTTTTGATCTGAAATTCAAATTTGACGGGGCGTCCTGTATTTGAATCCGCCAAGAGGTGCCCCGCAAGCTAGGGGAGAAAGGTTTTCCCGATGGAAAACAAACAGGATGGCGGGGACATCTGGTCCACCTGACGGGCAGGTTATGGATCCAGGGTGAGGGCTTGGCCGGTAAGTGAGCATGTAGTAAAACAGACCTTTCTCGTATACGGAGCCGTGAGAAGACTCACGTGATCACCACTTCTGTCAGGATGCAGAGCGGCCCCCAGTCAGGATGACCCCACGACAGAGGACGACAAATGTCAACAGTGCCAAGGTGGAGGGGCGTCCGGGGGGCTCCGTCGGTGGAGCGTCCGACTTCGGCTCAGGTCACGATCTCGCGGTTCGTGGGTTCGAGCCCCGCGTCGGGCTCTGTGCTGACGGCTCGGGGCCTGAATCCCGCTTCAGATTCTGTGTCTCCCTCTCTCTCTGCCCCTCCCTCCCGCTCACGTTCTGTCTCTTTCTCTCTCTCAAAAATAAACATTTAAAAAAATGCTTTAAGAAATAAACACTTAAAAAAATAAAAAAAACCAAATACCGCCAAGGTAGAGAAACTCTGCTCTCTAGACCTGCTCTCCCTCCATTTACCGCCTACTCACCATCTGTTTGGATGCTTTAATGGCACAGTGGACGACCTGTGACGGAGCACCTCTGACCCACAAAGCCTAAAACCATTGCTACCCGGTGCTTTACAGGAACTTTGTAGGTCCTTAAAAGTTTGCTGACCTCTGCTCTAACCAACCCTGCCTCCACATACCCCGACCGTAAAGGCGACCATACCTGCCCCCGAGATGCGACACTTTGTCTATTACCTGCCAATGAACGCGTTCCCGACAGAGTTGGTTCTCTGCGGCTGGTGGCTCACAAGAAGGACGAGAAACCGTCCTTCCGGCCCCTTTGCTCTGCGCCAGGCACTGCGCTGAGCCCCTTCCGTGCCCCTCCAAGCGGCCTCCTGACCCCACGTTTACGGGCGGGGAAGCGGGCTCCAAGCTGTGAACTTAATCATCAGACCGTCGCTGACTCCGGGTGGACGGAGACGCAGGGAGGAAAGATTGCCCAGGCACGGATGTGGGCGACACGCGGAGCCTCAAGCGGCAGGGGAGGGCTCGCCGAGGCACGGGGGCGGGCGACAGCCACCGCCGGCAGGTCCTGGGATGGCACGAGCAGAGTCCGCACGCCCAGCCCAGAGGACGTCCCCCCAGAACCGGCCCGGGGCACAGACGGGGGCCTCTCGGGAGAGGAGAGAGCACAGCCTCATCACAGAGAAGGAGCATCTTGGTTTTCCTGTGGTTTCCTTGTTTTCCAGGCCCAGAGCCACGGGCTCCCCTGCGGAGGCCCGAGGCGTAAGAATGCGCTTTGTTGATTGTGCAAAACGCCGGTTCCAGGCACTTGTCTCGATGGCCCAAGGCCCAAGTGACAAGTGAGAACGCAGTTAACGCTTGTGACATCGGCCTGGCCTCAATTACCCAATGTTGTCCCGGCCCCTGCGGCCCACCCAGCCCTAGAAGGACCCCTCCCAGCCTCTGGGTCATCAAGGCCTCCTGTTGTCTCTCGCTCGGCCTCTGGAGAAACGGGATGTGAAGCAGCACCAAGGGCGAAGGCACCTTGGAGCCAGCTGCGCTGGGGGCGGGACCAGTGGCCAACCTGGCTCTCTGGGGCTTTGTCTCCCCAGCGGCCCTGGGCGAACGGCTCACCTCCTGGTCCCGTCCCAGCCGAGCATCGCACTTGGGACAGCATACGCCCCCAATCCTTTAAATGCCTTGCGATCCCCAGAAGTGTGAGACAGGCCAGTGAGGCCACCGCATCGTCCTCTCGAACTGGAAGGGTAGGGCTTCTAGACGTTGCCCTCCTGGGCCTCCCAGTGATTTCTTCTCTCTACAAGGGGGAGGAGGAGGACCCTATAAAGAAGGACAAATGCTGAAGTCCTTGTCTTGGGAACAAGGGACCAGGTGTTCTCATGTCTGTAAGGACAGAGGCATCTCTGGCCCAAAGCAATGTCTCCATCGTCTCCTGGCAGCTTGGAGACGGAAGGCGGCCCCGGGAGAACCACGGGCCCTGATCTGGAGAGCAAGCAGCCAGAAGCACTCCTGGGAACCTCCGAGGCTCTGAACTTGTCTTCACAGCCTCAACCTTGACCCTCAGCAAACGGTCTCTCCGCTTTCCGCCTTCCTACAAGAATGTGGGCGAGGTGACGGCAAAATCCTTCAGGCCGTAGCCCCGGTGCCTACAACAAATCGCTGCCATATCAAATGTTTGTTGAGTGAAGAAACGTGTATCCAGTGCAGGCAGAGAGGCTCTTAGCTGCAGGAGGCTGGTTCTAACAAGCAGGTCTGACAGGGCAGGGAGAGCCTGGCGTCGCTCTCCGGCCGGGGGGGGCAGGGCCCGGGGCCAAGCTGTCCGCGGGCACCGTGCCCAGGCCCACGGTACTTTTAGGGGCCCGTGAAAATGTTTTAATGTCTCTTAAAATCGGAAGACAAAACACAAACTTTTTGGGGTCGCAGAAAATGTTTTCATTTTTAATCCGGCCAGGATTATATTCATCTTTATACTAACGTGGTCATAGAACATAATTTTTGGTGGTTTTTTTTTTTTCTTTAATGGAAGAAGGAGTCCACGAAAGTCAGATGCAGCCCTGGCCGCTTCTGTTGGTCCTGTGGGAAGCCCACGGTCTTTCGGGTTCCTTCTCAAACAGCTTCGTTCCCAAGGAGGGACCGGGAGGCTGTACGGTCCTGGGCTGTCTGTCCGGACGGCCCGGCCGTGTACCCGGCGGGCACCCACCGAACCACACAACCCTCCCCCGGCCTGGGCCCCGCTGACCACATTCCTCGGACACGGTCCCGCAAAGAGCGAGGTCGGGGGCACCGGACTGGGAACCCGTGGCGGAGCCCCCGGTCTACCCAGGGAACTGGGCGCCTTCTGGCAAGTTACCCCACCTGCTGGGCCTCGGTTTCCTCCCCTGCTCCCCTGCTGACAGCCACCCGGGCGGGCCCCCGCGAGCAGCGAGCACAGCGACGGCGATCTCGAGCACACGTGCGGTTGGGCAGGGTGCCGGGCCCAGGACTCAGCATTTTACCGCAAATCCATTCATGTCTTCCTCCCGGCCATCACCGCGCCCGTGGAACGGACGAAAGGACGAGGCATCGAGAGGCTGAACCGGCTGCCCCAGGAGCAGGGACTGGGGCCGTCGGCTCCCGAGTCCGCGGGGGTGCCGCCGGCCGGTCCCGCTTCTGCTCTGCGTGGGAGCCCCGCGCCGGCCGCCTGGCCCACGGCGAGGGTTCGGCCCGCCTGGCACGGCAGGGACGGCCCCCCGGTCAGCGGGCCAGCCCTCCACTCGGGTGGCACCGGAACACGTCGGAACCCCTCCGTCGGGGGTTGCTCGGCTCCTCTCCCACCCGCCCCAGGAGTGGGGAGCGCAGCCCGGGTGGCTTGGGGGCGGCCGCCGCTCCTCCTGCCTTCTGGACGAAGGGAGAGATCGGGAGACGCCGGCCCTCCTTCCCTCGGCGTCCTGCCCTCGAACGAGACGACGCTCCCCAGTTGGCTCCTTATGAGCCACAAGTGCCCGGAGCGTTTACGAGCTTCTCCCCCGCACGGGCCCCAGCCGTGCCGCCCCCGGGGGCACCCACGGGAAGGCGCGGCTGCAGGGACAGGGACGGGACGCCAACTTCCTGGGTGGTCCCGGGAGGGATCCGGAGACCCCGTGAGCGGGAGACTCACCCCACACCAAGTACCAAGCTTCTCAGAGACCTGTGACGTCTGTGCCTCACCAGGATGGAGGCGACCTCACCAGCACTGCTGGCATCACGCCCATTGTACTGGCGTGGAAACTGAGGCCCCCGACAGGGCCCGGGCTCCCTGTTCCGGCAGCCGCCCGGCGGGCTGCAAGATGCTGCTAGGGTCTGGACCAGGGCGAGATGCTGTACCTGACTCGGTGCCCCCTCCCCTCCCCTCCCCTCCCCGAGGGCCGGAGACGCCTGGAACTCGGCTTGCCCCGGGGGCCGCAGGAGGCGGTGATGCTCACGGACTGGACTTTGCGCTGCTCAGCAGGAGCCGCGGGGGCAGGGGCCCAGCTGCTTCTGCAGGCGACACAGCAGCGGGGTGCCAGCAGACGGAGCCCAGATCGCACGGACGCCCCGGCAGGCTCCCGTCTGTCGCACCTGTACAGACGTTTAACACAAAGCGGGTGAGACCCGAAACCCAAACGGGGTGCTCGGCCTGGGTGCCATCTTACCGGCGGGTAACCCCAATGGGACACAGGGCACGGCTTGGCCAGCGTGCCAGCCCTGGGCCAGGCCCCGGTGTGGGGCGGGGGGGACGGCAATCACTATTCTCTACGAACCCCCGGGGGGATTCCGATGGACAACTGCAGAGCCAGGAGCCCGTGGTTTCAGAACCGCCAGGCTCACCTGCCTCTCATCTCATCCCCGAGAAGATCCCCAAATTCACAGCCCCCACTGGCCACGGCGTACCTCGGCTCCTCCCTGGCGGGCTGAGTGGCTGGTCCTGCCCTGACCCAGGCAGCCAGGCCAAACTTGCCTCCGTGGCAGGTACAGTGCCTGGACGGACCAGCCAAGTCCCCGGGGGGCGGCATCCCTGCCCAGCAACCGGTGCCCGGCGTGGGAGGGGACGGGCGGGGAGGAGACGGGCCCGGAGTCAGGGGTACAGCTTCTGCTCCTCGCCCTGACTCTGGGCAGCAGCTTATGACCACTAGGCTACACCCCCACCCATAGACGGAGAGGAGTTCCCAGGTGGACGCCAGAAGAGGGAGCCGCACACCCTCAGGGGCCTCGGCGTCCTCCCCTGTGCCATGAGGAGCTGAACGGCGGCATCTGCCTCGAGGCCCCGTGGTGGGACTTACGAGGGACCACGGCAGACAGCGCTCTGTGCTCGGCTGCTGCCTCAAGCTGAGCAATTGAGCCCTTCACTTGCATGAGCTCATCTGATCCTTCACCACCACCCTGGACGGTGGAAACTATTATTAACCCCACTTTCCAGAGGAGGGACATTAAGTGACTCACCCTGGCTCACATGGCTGCACACGGCCGAGGTGGGATTTGAACCCGGGGAGTCTGGCCTCCTGAGCCCAAGCTTTAACCAGCAGGCTATGCCATCTCGGTGGATGCCAAGCCTCCCCTTCACGCTAGGGGGGAGCAGAAGCTGGAGGAAATAAGCGTACAAAGCCCCAGACTTTGGGGGAGAAAGACAGTGGCAAAAACTAAAGGGAACGGGGTTGGTTGTCCCTTAAGAGAAAAACCAAACTTGGGCCGCCTCGAGCCAGCAGGGCAGAGAAGCACAGGACCCCTTAAGGTCAAGTTGGAAGGTCTAGCCAGGATCCACAAGTCCAGGGAAAGGGATCAAGCCTACCTTAGCCTCATTTTTTAACCTCACCCCCCCCCATCTGCTCCTCAAAAGCTTGTAAGTAAAAAGCAGAGTTGCATGACTCTATTGCCAAATACGTTTGGAATTCCTCTACGCTATATTCCCCATCAGGAAACTCCCAATGGACATTCGCAAAATAAAGGCTCTGATAAGTCCTGCAGAGAAACCTGCTGAGGGTCTCCAACCTAGCATTTCTCACGCTTCACTGATCATAAATGCTTTCCTTTACCCCGGGACATCCGTGAACACTTCACAGAACACGGTTTGAGAAGTTCTGGCATACAACAGGGATTGCACATTTTGTCTGTAAATAATCATCGGAAAATAGTAAGTATTTTTCAGCTTTGTGGACCAGAGTCTCTGTCATAACTACTCGACGCTGCTGTGATAGCACAAAAGGAGGCCTAGACAACATGTAAATCAGTAAGTGTGGCTGTGTACTAATAAAACTTTATGGCCACCAAAATGTGAATTTCACAGAAGTTTACATGTCATGAAATAGTCTTTCTTTTTTGATATCTTGCCCATTTAAAAATGTGAGGACTATTCTTAGCTCGCAGGCCACAGGAAAACAGGCTGCAAGCTGAATTTGGTCCATCAGACATATAGCTTGCCAACTCGAAATGTAGCAATGGAAAACTTCAGCTCTTCTAGGAACCGCCCCCCCCCCCCCGCCCCGACCTTAAGTGTCATGGAAAGGGAAAGGAGAAGGGGAGGGAGGGGGAGGGCTCCACCAGGAGAAAGAAAACCACTGGAAACAAGACAAGCGTGGCCCTAAACTCTGCGGCCCGTCCCACATGGTACATGGTCTTAGGCAAATCTCAGGCAGAGAAGGCAGCCCGAGGCCAAAGCGGTGGCCTCCGATGGGAAAGAAAAGTGGCCAAGCCCAGGAGCCCAGGAGGCGTAAACGAAAAGGAGATACAAACTGGGCGCATCACCGAAATCCATTGGGTAAAACCTGGCATTAACCACAGTAAAAAGAAAAACCAAAAACGGGCAAAAGAATTTGCAGCTCCAAGCACAAAGGGCCAGCTGTCCGTAGAATACAAAGAAAAAGACCAACGCTCTACCAGAGGGTATGAACGGATGGCACGCGGAGGAAAACTGCAGGCCACACACAGGAGGAAGGGCGGAGCCTCAAACGTGAGAGAGAAAAGCAAAGCAAACCTACAGGGTCCCATTTGTCGCCTACCTGATCCGCAAAGATGGGCAAGTTTGGAAACGTGTCCTGTCAAAGAAGGGGGAACGGCTGCCCTCGTGCATTGCTTATGGGGGGGGGCGGGTATTGATCCAAAGCACGGACAGCGTCCCTTTCAGGAATTTATCCCAGGGCTACACTCACTCAAGCGGACGAGGACGCTTAACCGACTGAGCCACCCAGGCACCCCTTTTTTAATCGTTAAAACTTTGTTTTTAGTCTGTTTTAGAGACAGAGAGAGAGAGAGAGAAGGTGAGGGGCGGAGGGAGAGAGGGAGGGAGAGAATCCCAGGCAGGCACGTACCTGTCCACGCAGAGCCCGACGCGAGGCTCGATCTCCCCAACAACGAGATCGTGACCTGAGCCGAGATCCACAGTCGGACCCTCCGAGCTGCCCCCCGCGCCCCATTGGGACACTATTTTAAAACCCCTTCTGTATTAACTCACGTAATCTCAGAACCACCCCGGAGCCCTGGGCGTTGGGGATGAGGAGGCTGGGAAAGGTCAGGGAGGCTGCCCAAAGTCACACGGCGAGCGAGCGGAAGAGCTACAAACGCTCCACACGTACAGAAACCCACAACAGCCTTCACACGAACAGGGAAGCTCTTTAACGGCTGAAAAGGCCCAACCTTCAAGGTGAGTCGCCAGGTGAAAAAAAAGCCAGGCGGCCCACGCTGTCTAGACTATGGTACTGCCCGCAGGGGAAAACAGATAAATAAAAGGAACACAGAATGTACGTGCGATGGTGTAAATCCCCAGAGGGCACCTCTGAAAAGATGTCCACTACCAGGGGAACAGCACTGGCGCTGGAGGTGGAGTTCAGCTACAGAAGGAGGTCACGGGGCAAGTCCACACGGGTGCACCCATCTGTGACTTGAATTTGGAGCCACTGGCAAGTATTATCCACTCTGAAAGAAATGTGTTCTTCGTTTGGGTGTGTGTTTTTTTTTTTTCCTTAAAGCTGGCGTAAGGAAGAAGCTACCGACCCCAGAGCCGCCCCCCAACTTAATAAGAAACACATTTCGGGGGAAGAAATGGGCGCAGCTAACCCCACCCTGGCTCCCACTCGCCTTCCGTCCGCCCTCGTCAAAGACAGTGGATCTAAGGCGGGGCGCGGAAAGCACCGGGGAACGCAGCCAACAGCGGAGTCTCCAAGTCCTGGGGGCTCAGAACCACATTCGGGGTCTCCCGGAAGGGGCTTCCTGCCTTGCACCAGGGCTGAGGTCCTTAGCCACGGGCAACGTGGCTCTTCAGGGAACATTCGGTAACAGCTGGAGACATTCTGGGCAGACCGGCCTCTAGTGGGTAGAAGCCGGGGACACGGTTCAACATCCTGCCATGCACGGGACACCCAGGATGTCCCATGTCCCCGGTCGGGGTGCCTGGGTCAGCGCGTCTCACACAGTTATGTGCGCTCAGGCATCACCTGGGGCTCCAGTTAAAGTGCCGGTTCTAGGGGCGCCTGGGTGGCTCAGTCGGTCGAGCGTCCGACTTCGGCTCAGGTCGTGATTTCGCGGTTTGTGAGTTCGAGCCCCGGGTCAGGCTCTGTGCTGACGGCTCGGAGCCTGGAGCCGGCTTTGGACTCTGTGTCTCCCTCTCTCTCTGCCCCTCCCCCACTTGTGCTCTGTCTCTATCAAAAATAAATAAATGTAAAAAAAAATTTTTTTTAAGTGCCGGTTTTAACAGTGCAGGCCTGGGACGGGCCAGAGTCTGTGTTTCCGCGAGGATGTCCAGCCCGCTGGTGCGGGGACCTTGCTCTGCACAATGAGGCCTCGCCCAACCCGGTGTGGCCAACGGTGTCATCGTCTCCTGCAAAGGGGCAGGTGCTACTCTTGCTTGGGATCAAAACGCGGAGAGCGAGCACTGCTTGGTGGGGGTCAGAGGAGCGAGCCCTCCCTGGATGGGAACAGGCATGAACTTGCTGAGCTCCTACGTGAGTCCAGGAGCACAGGCTGTGTCGGAACCAGAGGGGTGGTGACGGGACACCTACCGTCCAAGGTCTCCACGCAGAGCTGCAGGCCCAGATTGTGCCGCGGGTTGACCACCCAGTGGTTGCTGGTGGCCGTGATGTCGAACACCAGCCAGCCCTCCTCCGAGGCCCAGAGCGTGCGGCTGTCCAGCAGGAACAGGTCTGACTCCCTACAAAAGAGGAGGAGAGACACGAGGCGTGGCAGGTCATGGCTCCGTCAGCCCTGTCACCAGCCGGCCGCCGTTGGACAGAAGGACCATGGGGAGTAGGGGAGGTGGGAGGAGGTCCACCGGGCCTCCAGAAGCGGGTACATCAGAGCAAGATCCAGGGCTGAAGACCCCTTAGTAGCTGTGATGGAAAAAGGGAGTGTAGAAGGGGCACAGAGAATACACGCAGGGGACAGGGCGCTGCTCCAAGGCTAGCTCACCCTTCACACTTGTTAGGGGGGATCCCGATGGGAGACAGTACAGGAAGGCAGGCATTTGCAGCCTCTGTGTTGCCTGAACTCTCAGGGAATAGAAGCTCACATTTTTTGGATTAGTCACCATTTGCCAGGCATGGCCTGGAATACACATATTACCTCATTCAATTCTCACGACTCTAAGGTGTAGGGATATTATCACCGCCACGATTATGGTAAAACCATGACTTGCCCCAGGTCATTTAGCCAGGAGTTGGGGTGTGAGCTCAGGCAACCGAGCACCGGTACACACACTCCTCATTTGCATGCCGTGCAACTTCCTCCTAAGCCCACCACGTATGAGGTGGTGGACGCCTAGATGGGCATTAATAGAGATAACCCTTTAATCCTCTCTTTCTCACATTTTGCAGTAGCAAAACGGTCAAAACTACAACTGATGTTGTAGTGGATGGAGGATAGATGGATGGGTGGATGGGTGGATGGGTGGATGGATGGGTAGATGGGTGGATGGGTGGATGGGTGGATGGGTGGATGGGTGGATGGATGGACGGACGGATGGATGGATGGATGGGTGGGTGGGTGGGTGGATGGATGGATGGGTGGATGGGTGGACGGACGGATGGATGGATGGATGGATGGATGGGTGGGTGGGTGGATGGATGGATGGGTGGATGGGTGGATGGATGGGTGGGTGGGTGGATGGATGGGTGGGTGGATGGGTGGACGGACGGACGGATGGATGGATGGATGGATGGGTGGGTGGGTGGATGGATGGATGGGTGGATGGGTGGATGGATGGATGGATGGGTAGATGGGTGGATGGGTGGATGGATGGATGGATGGACGGACGGACGGACGGACGGACGGATGGACGGATGGATGGATAGATGGGTGGATGGATGGGTAGATGGGTGGATGGGTGGATGGATAGATGGGTGGATAGATGGATGGGTGGGTGGATGGATGGATGGGTGGGTGGATGGATGGATGGATGGGTGGGTGGGTGGATGGATGGATGGGTGGGTGGGTGGATGGACGGATGGGTGGATGGGTGGACGGACGGATGGGTGGATGGATGGATGGATGGATGGGTGGGTGGGTGGATGGGTGGATGGACGGGTGGATGGGTGGACGGACGGATGGATGGATGGACGGACGGATGGATGGATGGATGGATGGATGGGTGGGTGGGTGGATGGATGGATGGGTGGATGGGTGGATGGATGGGTGGGTGGGTGGATGGATGGGTGGGTGGATGGGTGGACGGACGGATGGATGGATGGATGGATGGATGGATGGATGGGTGGGTGGATGGATGGGTGGATGGGTGGATGGATGGATGGATGGACGGACGGATGGATGGATGGATGGATGGATGGATAGATGGGTGGATGGATGGGTAGATGGGTGGATGGGTGGATGGATGGATGGATAGATGGATGGATAGATGGATGGATGGATAGATGGGTGGATGGGTGGGTGGATGGACGGATGGATGGATGGATGGATGGATGGGGGGGTAGATGGATAGATGGATAGATGGATGGATGGGTGGATGGGTGGATGGATGGATGGATGGATGGATGGATGGATGGTTGGGTGGCTGGATGGTTGGATGGATGGATGGATGGATGGATGGATGGGTAGATGGGTGGATGATGGATAGATGGATGAATGAATGGTTGGATGGATGGATGGATGACTGGATGGATGGACAGATAGATGGTGGGATGGAGGGAGGGAGGGAGGGAGGGATATACGGGATGGATGGATGGATGGATGGATGGATAGATGGGTGGATGATGGATAGGTGGATTGTGGGTGGATGGATAGATAGATGGATGAATGAATGAATGGTTGGATGGATGGATGGATGGGTGAATTTTTACATTCATTGTTAATAGAATTGTAGTATACAACGTCTCATAACATTCTGCACACTTTTACTCGTAAGAATTGAAAGTTTCAGGGGCGCCTGGGTGGCGCAGTCGGTTAAGCGTCCGACTTCAGCCAGGTCACGATCTCGCGGTCTGTGAGTTCGAGCCCCGCGTCAGGCTCTGGGCTGATGGCTCGGAGCCTGGAGCCTGTTTCCAATTCTGTGTGTCTCCCTCTCTCTCTGCCCCTTCCCCGTTCATGCTCTGTCTCTCTCTGTCCCAAAAATAAAAAAAAAAAAAAAAAAAAAAAACGTTGAAAAAAAAAAAAAAGAATTGAAAGTTTCAACATTTTGAGTCCTTCAACAATCAGTTAAAAAATTTGAACACCCACACTGTGCCAGACACTGGGGTACAATGGTGAACAACACCCTAACCAGCTCCTGCCCTGGGGCATCAACAATCTGCATCATACCCGGAGTGATCTGATTTTCCTGGGAATTAAGGCAAATTTTCTCTGCTCACACATAAAGGCCTGAGATGGAGTGACTGTTTATTGAGCACTTACCATGTGCCAGACTCTGGGTTGAAATGCCTGACCAGCATCCTATCAGCACTGAATCCTTACAACAACTCTATGAGGTGGATAAAATTACCTGTGCCATTGTGCAGATCTCAAAACTGAGGCTCAGAAAGGCAAAGCTGTTTGCCTGGGATTGCAGGGGTCACTGTGTGCTGAAACACGGTCAAGGCGGGATCGAAATCCAACCAGACTACCTGCCAGTCAAAGCTTGCAACCAGGGACGCACGCGGTTCATCCGGACGCTGCCGTTGCTCGGGTGTGGTTGTCCTCATTTCAGAACCTCTGGCAAACCAAACTCATTGTAATACAAGCCATTAAGCCATCGGCTGGCACCGAGGAGCAGACGCCCCCCCACCTTAGATGAGGGACACATGTCCTGTCATCCCTCTTCTGTGTGGCCCGGAGAGTCCACGTTTGTGAGGTCGGCCGAATTCTACCTCTGCTGCGTGCCGTAACGCATTAGACATGTACCAAGCCCCTTAATGTATACGAGAGTCGTGAGAAGGCACGCAGAAACTAGATCAGTGACTTTAGCCGGTGTTTCAATTTCCTTGATCGCAGAACCCACTGGAAACGTATGGGGAGGTGAACAGGTCACTCAGAAAAGCCTACACAGGGATGGGGAAGCAGCACGAGCCAAGGCAGGTGTGAGGGTGCAGGGCTGTCTCATCCGGCCCAGCTGTCGAAGGCAGGAACTTGAGTTCTAGTTCTCTCTATGCATCGCCCCATCCCAAAGTCTGAGAGCAGAGAACCCGGTTGTCTTAGTCGAGTTGGTGCCCAGCCCTTGGCCATGGGAGGGCTGGGCGCTCCACAGTGACAGCATCATCCAGACCAGAAGACAGAAATGGGGCCAGCCACCCGAAGTCCCCGAGGATCTCAGTCCCCTCGCTGATGCAGAGAGATTATGGAAGCAAGGACAGCTTTTCATTTTATCTGTATTTGTCCTTTTTAAGCAATTTAAAATTTTTGAAAATCTTTATTTCTTTTCGAGACAGAGCGAGATACAGAGCGCGAGCAGGGGAGGGGCAGAGAGAGAGACGCAACACAGAATCGGAAGCCGGCTCCGGGCTCCGAGCTGGCAGCACGGAGCCCGACGTGGGGCTTGAACTCACGGAGCGCGAGATCGTGACCTGAGCACAAGTCAGCGCCCAGCCGACCGAGCCACCCAGGCGCCCCAGGGACGGCTTTTTGGAGCCCCGAAGTCTTTCTGAAGACCCTAGCTTTGACTGTCACGTCTGAACTGAACAAAAACGACGAGACAGTCTTTCCTGACCGCTTTACTTCCACCTCTGCCCGGCGCCCCGTTACAGGCAGACTCAGAACTGCTTTGGGGGATGTTCCAGGCAGATCGCCAGCTTACAAAGGAGAGTTTCCCGCCGGCTTCGCCCCCCGTGTGCCTCGATGGCTCCGCTGGCCATGCATCGCTGCCAACATCGTCAGGGAACCAGTCAGCTGCTCCCAACGAGCCACAGTCAGAGAAGAAACACCGCTCCGCGCCAACACAGCTCCCCTGCTCCCACAGGCTCCCGGGGCCCTCGCGGGAGGCGTCCACACCACAGCACGGAAGTCGCAAACCTGGGGCGGGGGGTGACTCTGCTGGACGCCGCTGTTTGCAAGAAAACGCGACCAGATATCCGGAGAGGCCCTCACGGACAGGAAAACACCACGAGGAGTCACTTAGGGCCACAGAATCAGGCCTTCGAACGGTGAACGCCTTGCCAAACGATACTGAACGTTCTTCTTACAGGCCATGACACCCCGCGCCAGATGTTCAGGGAGCGTTGACTCATCCGTGAATCAGCGGGAACGCACCGACTCCCCGCCCCCAAGCCACGGGCTGCAGTCTGTTCCAGGCCTGCTTGGCAGGGGCAGAGTCGTCTTCGAAGGCATTGGGGCAGGAGAGCCTTGGCGAGGCAGGGAGAGCGGGACGCGGACACGGGCTTTGCTTCTGCCCCGACGGTCCGGGCACGAGGCGGGCCCAGACGAAGCAACGGAGAGGTCGCTCTGCAACCAAGTCTGGAGGGAAAGGTGGGCGACTGGCCATTTCCAGCCGGCACCTCGAGCGTCTTATCAGAGCACAGCGGCTCTCACGCAGAGGAGGAACCGGAGAAGCCCTCGGTGACGTGGCATTTACCCTGAACGCGCTGGCCTCCTGGAGCCAGCCCAGGCGTGAGCAGAGGCCGAAAAGGCTCAGGGTGAAGGCCACCCCCCCGCCCCCGCCCCGGTGCTTTCCTCCCGTCAGTTCTCTGGGGCTCCCGACGGTAAGAGCGGTGTTCCCATTTTACAGATGAGGAGGGTGAGCTCCAGACAGGCGAAGCCAACTGTCCATCCGAGTGACCTGGTGAGCGACAGGACCGGGCACAGCATCGGAAGTCTGACCCCCGGAACTTGAGCACACGAGCCCTGGGACGTCCTTAAATCACCCTCTCACCAGAGGACAAGAGACGCGGGAGGTGGTCGGATGCCGCGTTCACACAGGTTCCCATCACAGCACAGCAGCGGAGCAGAGAAAATACTAGACGGGTAATGAGGTCTGGGTGGGGGGGGAGGGAGGAGAGTAGGTCCAGCCAGCCGATCCCGGGGCCTCAGTCTCCTCCTCTGTCAAATGGGGATGACGCGACCTTCTTCGGCGACGGGGAGACCCAAGTGAAGACCAGCTCAGCACCAGACTCTCGAGGCTCCGCGGGGCCTCCCTGTGCTGACGTGAGCCACGCAGGGGCCGGTTCCCTGCGAGACCGCGGAACTCAACCTGCCTTGGCCCCAGATGTTCCGTGACTTCCCAAGAGCCACAAGTCAACAGACCACGTATCCATTCAAAGAATGTTCACTTGGACCCCAAAGTGCATCAGGCAACTGTATTAGGATGTTTCCAGTTGTAGGTTTTCTGCAAATAGGGCCACTGGCAACTCCTCCCACCGCTGCCCCCACATGAAGCTCCCCCATAAGTCAGTGGGGTCTGTTCTCCGCCTCTGAAGTCTGGGCCGACTTTGCCACTTGCTGTGACCGGTGGGACCCAGGGGAAGCGAGGCCCGGCTAGGCTGGGGACTAAAATGTAAGGGGCTCAGCAGCTCTGGGTTTGCTCTCTGGGAAGCTCGCCACTGGATCAAGAAATCTGGCTGCTGTGCTGGAAAGAGAGACCACGTGCAAGGGGGCAGAAGCCATGGGGGAAGAGGGTCTGGAAAAGAAAGAGAGAGAGAGAGAGAGAGAGAGAGAGAAGCCAAGCCAGCCCCCAGACAAGGCGCCACCTTGGGTGTCCCTGGCCCAGCCAAGCTGCCAGCTTCATCAGTGACCACAGCAGACCCTACGGAAGATACGAGAACCTCCCAGCTGAGCCCTGCCTGGATTTCTGAGCAAAATAGGACTCTGCCGATTCAGCCGCTGTGTCGTGGGGAGGCCGTCCCTCCCGGAGAGAGGACCCCAAAAGCAGTCACGCCGCGTTACAGAAAAACCGCAAACCATCTACTTACTAAGAGACGTTAGTAAAACCTTACGGCGCGTACAAGTCCCATGGAGTGGCTTCTAAGGACCACGCAAATCAACACTGCTTGACAAGGGGGAAATAGGGTACCGAGCAAAGAGGTCCTATAAAACAGAATGCGTAGCACGTATGTTTCCGGAGAAATACAAAATGCTAAAGATGGCGGAAAAAAACAAACAGAGAATTCGAGCCGAAGTAAATGCGTTGAGAATTGGAACACGTGGGGCGTCTGGGTGGCTTAGTCGGGTGAGTGTCTGACTCTTGGTTTCAGCCCAGGTCATGATGCCAGGGTTGTGGGATCGAGCCCCTCATCGGGCTCTGTGCTGGGCATGGAACCTGCCTGAGATTCTCTCTCTCTCTCTCTCTCTCTCTCTCTCTTCCTCCCTCTGCCCCCTCCCTGACTTGCACAAGTGTGCCCCCCCCACCCGTGATCTCTCAAAAGAAAAAAAAAAAAGAACTGAAACAGGAATAAATAGCCTTTCTCACCCCCAAACCCCAAATGGTTTGGCACTACCTTGACCAAAATTGACAAACTATCAATGGACAATTCCTGCTTATACAAATGGGTCAAGACAATGGCACAGGACAAGGTGGGGAAAGCTCGTCCGCCACGGACTCCAACGACGGACAAGGCCCATGTCAACGGCAGCTCTACAAAGACATACCAATGGCCGGGGAGCACGCGGAAGGAAGATAACATCGCCAGCCACTAGGGAAATGCGACGCAGAACCACAGTAAGACAGCCCCTCACGCCCGCTAGGACGGCTAAAACCAAAAACACAGACGGTAACGCGTGTTGGCAAGGATACGCGGTAACCAGAGCGCTCCCACACCGCTCGTGGGGACGTGAAACGCGCACACAGACCCACACAAAACCCGACACGCCGAGGTTCACGGCAGCATTATTTGTAACGTGGCCCCAAAGAGTGTGAACAACTCAAATACCCATCAACTGCTACGTGGATAAACAAAGTGTCGTAAATCCACGCCACGGAAAATGACTTGGCGGTAAGACAGAATAAAGAACCGGCTGGTACGATGGGCGAACTCTGAAATCATCCTGCCGGGTAAAGGAAGGCGGCCACGCGACCACACGCGGGGGGATTCCGTTTACGTGAGCTGTCCAGAGAGGCAAGTTTACAGAGAATCGGGAAGACGAGCGGTGGCTGGGAGGGGGCCGGGTGGGGGGGCGGGGGGTGCTGGTGGGTACGGACTTTCCTTTTGGGCTTATGAACACGTGGAACAGTGGTAATGGCCGCAGACCTCTGAACAGACTAAAGACCACCGAACGGTAGGCTTCACAAGGGTGAGTCGTACAGAATGCGATTTCTCTCTCAATAAAGCCGTGTCGCGTGAAGCGGGTAGAGCCAACGTAGGCCTAAAACACGGAGCAAAGAGCCATCATGCTAACAGTACGCTCAGGTTCCCACGCCCACCCACCGTGTCTCGGCTACAACTCTCCCCCAAATGGCTCCCCTCCTCGCGTGTTCATCGACGCTGTCCCAATTCAGCTGGCCCGTTCCGTGTCTTCTAAATACGTGGTCAGGTTTACTTTTTGATTTTTTAGGGGGGGAGGGGCAGGGAGAGGGGGAGAGAGAGGATCCCGAGCAGGCTCCGCGACGCCAGTGAAGAGCCCGACGCGGGGCTCGAACCCGCGAACCGAGAGACCCTGACCTGAGCTGAAACCAAGAGTCGGACGCTTAACCCACTGAGCCCCCGAGGAGCCCCTGGCACGTTGTTTCCATTTCTGGAAGAAGCCAGATCTCCGTGGGGCAACCCTAGTTCCCCGCTCGGCCCGATCCGCATTACGAACCGGGAAGGGGGCGCTGGCCCGGCTCTCAGCCCCTGTTCGTGGGTGTGGACAACGTGCCCACCCCTGCAAGCGCACAGGGGCACAGCCCAGCTGAGATGCAGATGTGGCCTCGCTTCACCTTCTCCCGCTGCTTCCGACAAAAGCAGCGGCAGGAGGACAGAAGACGCAGAAGGTCACCTTCTCCCTCCTGACCCCCAGGAGCCCCTGAAGCCGTGCTCCCTGTGAGGCCTGAACCGCCAGTGACCCCGGCTTCGTGGCACGGAGGGGTGTTAATATTTAACCACCGGCCTGGGAACAGTGTGTGGCCGGGGCCTGTGGGCTCCTCCTCTCCTGGGAGAGAACCAGCCCTGAGAACCAGCCGAAACCTAAGCCCCAGAGAGAAGCAGGAGGGCCACACGCCATGGCTAGAGTCACTTTCCAGCGCCTCACAGCCCACCTGCCCCGGAAAGTTCCACCACGCTGGAAAAGTGGGTATTTTTAATCCAACGTGGGAAGGCGGAAAGTCCTTTTTTTTTTTTTTTTTTTCCCTCTGGCTCCTTAGAAACTATTCCGAGACAGTGATCTACAGGGCCTCACCATGACCCACCTCCCAGAGCGGTGGGGATCCCCGGGGGAATGTGGGGGGACCACCCCCGGACCGGGACCTCAGAGATCGGCCCTCTACGCAAACACAGCCCCCACAGAATACAGCCCCTGGGCCCCGCCGAACGGCCAGCTTGGAAGCCGGAGGATTTCTCTGGCCCCGGGGGACCCCTGGCAGGGGCAGGAGCCACAGGAAACAGATCCCAGCCAGCTTCCCCAGTGCCCGCGGCCTTGGCACTGGAGAGCCCCTGTCCTGTCTCAGAACCCAGTTTCCCTCCTCTTTCCCTCGATCCTGCAGCACTGAGGGGACCGGGCCTCCTTCCACCTCCTGCCTCCCGCTCCCGCCGGTGGGTCCCAGCGGCCTGGGGCCTCGGAAATCTCTTCCCGCTGCTTTCATTTTCGGCGCCGAAACCCAGACTTTGTGTGCAGGCCACCGGCGGCTGCGTGGGGGTAGCCAGCTCTGGGCCTCAGCGTAGGGTACGATGGAACCACCCGTGCCGTCACAGCCCGACTCCCAGCTTGGCTGTCCCCCCTGGGGGTCCCTCAGGAACACAGCCCACAACCTTCGGGGAGCACCCGCGGCCGGGGTTTGGAAGGGCCACATCGGGAGGCATCCGGGTCTCTCCAGGAGTCCTGCCCGGCAGCGAGGGGCCCCGGTACCCCAACACTGAGGCCTGGGCAGCGGCTGTGCCACCAGGCTTGAGTGACATTCTCCCACCTAATCCTTCCTCCTTCACCGGGGTACAGAGCCGTGACCCCTGCTTTACAGACGAGGGGCTAATGGGGTGCCTGGGTGGTTCAGCCGGTGAAACGTCTGACTTCGGCTCAGGTCGTGATCTCGCGGTTCGTATGTTCGAGCCCCCGCGTCAGGCTCTATGCCGACAGCTCGGACCCTGGAGCCTGCTTTGGATTGTGTCTCCCTCTCTCTCTGTCCCTCCCCTGCTCGGTCTCTCTCTCTCTCTCTCCCTCTCTCAAGAGTAAGTAAACGTTACACAAAAAGTGTCTTCAGCCAATGAGGAGCACACCCCAGACAGAAAGCGACATGAATAATCCCTCCCATCGGGCCCCCCCCCAAGCCAGGAATCCTCCCAGGGGTCAGTGGGCGTGGAGAGAAGCCAGGACAATGTGGCTGGCCCAGTGCCAAGCGACCCTCATCAGAGAGAAACGGACTTCGGATTATGGGGTGGGCAGAATAACACCCGCCCCCCAATCCGGAAGACCCTGTCCTCATCCCCCGAACCCGTGACCTGTCCAGGCAAGGGCACTCTGCAGATGTGGCGAAGGATGCTGAGCTGGGGGAGGATCCTGGGTGGTGCAGGTGGCCCCAAAGAGGGGGGCGCGCCAGCCAGAGACGGAGGGGTGAGGACAGACGCGGAGTCACAGGGACGCGACTGCTGGCCGGAGCCCGTGAGCCGAGCGATGGGGGCGGCATCTGAAGCCGGAAAGGACAAGGAAACGGATCCTCCCTTGGGGCCTCCAGGAGGACCGCGGCCCTGGGGCACCTTCACGTTAGTTCGGCGAGATCCATCATGGGTGCGCGTTCGAGCCGCTAAATGTGTGGTCCAGCAGCCACAGGAATGAATGGAGTCTCACTCCCCCAACACCCGCTCCGTCAGCCAGAGACAGAGCTTGGACTCCGGAGGCTGAGCGCCTCACCAGGCGGAGGCAATTAAATCCCGGTCGGTTGGCCCGAAGGAGGGGAAGGAGTCCCCTGTAACCCCCAGAGGAAGGAAAAGAGTGTCTCCTGAGGCAGGTCAGAGGGATGGGCAGGGCTAATGCAGCCAGGAGGGCGGGAAGGGCATTCCAGCAGAGGGAACAGAGTGTGCGAGGCAAGGTAAGAGAGGCGGGGAGAGCTTCCGGCCCCCGGGGGTGGGGGTGGGGGGGGTGGGTTCTGGTCTGAAGAGGACTGGGAAGCTAGGAAAAGTTTCCAGCCGGGGGGTGGAGTCACGATGAAGGGTCACCAGCAGCCTCCTCTCCCTCACCCCTGCTCTGACCCTCACCCTCAGCCCGCGGCTCTTTGGAACACCGTAGGGACTGGCGCTTTCAAACTCCGCACGTCACTGACCGCCTCTGAGCCTTGAGAACGTGCCCCAGAAGCCGGAGAGCAGGAGGGCGCGCACTGGGGAGCCCCAGGCTGACAGGAAGTCACGGAGGGAGAGCGGGCATGTTGCTGCAAAGGATGAGTCAGGCTGGGAAGCCAGCAGCCCTGCTCGCACCTGGACCCTGGACTGCACACCAGCCCTGCAGGGAAGGAGATCAAAGGGCCCAGGGAGGAAGCCGGGGCGTGGTGCCGTGGGGAGTGCCCCTCCAGAGCCCCGGGCTGGGGAGGACCCAGCCCGGCTCCCCAGCACCCCACCCGGGGGCTTCGGGGAATGCCCTGCCTTTCTACCAAGCTGCCCAAACGGTCCCTGGCATCCCTGGGACGGGAAGATGAAGTCAGAGAGGCTTTTTTTAAATACTTTCGTGAAGACCATACGCACATCCAGGAAGGCTAAAATTAAGTCATTTGGGAGGAAGGTGGGAAAACACACAAAGAAGCATGACAGCCTCCTCCCACGGCCGGAGCATGAGCCGCCAGCCCGCGGTTTCCCCACCCCGGGGCCGTCTGTCCGTCTGTCTGTCGGTCGGTCCCTCTCCCTTCCCCCGTCCCCCGCCTGGGCATTCGCAGGAGGGTCAACAAGACTCCTGTCCACAGTCCAGGAGGCCCATGTTGTCAAAAGTCAGGAAGTCAGTCAGGAGCCATCAAGGGCTGGGCCTCAGTTTCCCCATATGTAAGAGGACGGATGTGTTTACCAAGCTCTCAACAACTGCCTCCGCTAATAGAACACCCAAGAGAGCAAAACGAGAGGGTCAAAAATCAAAAGGCTCTCACACAAGGGTGGAATGCACCACAGGATCATTGCTCCTTAAGGTGCATCAGCTCTTTAAAGGCTCTGAGAAGTCCTGCTGCAAAGAAACGCCTACTCTGACCTTGGTGTGTGATAAAGAGTCCCTCAAATGTGTGCGTACACATGGGTCGTGGGGGTAGGAGGTGGACGAGGAGGTCAGCTAAAAATAGAAGATTCTCCCCGGTCAGGGATGCAGCAACCGGCAGGAGAAAACAATCAGGAGGTCTAAGCGGAGCCCAGGATCCACCTTGCGAAGAATCCCCCAGGCTGGTCCTTGGGCCACACTTTGGGCGGGCAGGGATGTAGGCATTACAACACAAGGCTTTGGGTCCCAGGAAAGTTAGAGTAAAATCCCAGTGGAGCGACCCTGGACAAGCCAGCTCCTGTCTTTCGTGTTATTTTACTTATAAAGTGGGGCAAACTATGAGGACTGTTCTAAAAATGGATTCAATAGAATGATGCACTCCCGATGCCACGCCAGCGTCCAAGGCTCAAGGCTCCAGGCCAGAGCGGACCTCCTCATCAACGTGAATCTTCCCCACCCCAGATTTAAGCTGCCCCAGCCCCAAAGCAAGGAGCTCACAACCAAGTTCCAACCCTCACTCAAGGTGCGACGATCTTAGAACGGGCCTGGCACCCCGTCACCCAGGGAGCCTGCTGGTTCCCACCACACCTGAGAGGTCGGTGCTGTTGTCTCCTTCCACAGGCGGGAGGCTGAGGCTCAGGGAAGCCAGCAACGCTTCTGATGGGGGAAAGCCTGGGCGGGGGGGTCCTACTCCCACCCGTCCTTACTCAACCCCCGCCCCACCCCCAGCAACCTGCGAGGGCTTTTCCGGGGCTCAAATCTGAGTACACAACTGCCCTGCTTTCCACCCTCTAGTGGCTCTTAGAATAAAAAGCCAAAATTCCCTAATGTGTTCCCCCCGTCACCCCACACGCCCGCTGCCTGGCCCCCACGGCCTCAGCCACCCCAGCCTCCGTCCAGGCTCGCATCCGGACCAGACGCCAGCCTACCCCAGGCCTCCGCACGTGCGGCCGCTGCAACACCGTCCCTCACCTTTTTACCTCCAACACACCTGCCCAGCCTTCGGCTCCCCAAGGAAGCTTCTGCCGACGCCCTGATGGGCACACCGTCTCTAGACGCCCTCCGAGCCTCTCCCTTCCGAGAACTCAGGCTGGGGTTTAAGTTCGTTTGCACGGTTCTTTGGGTTTTCCCTGTTTCCCTACCAGACCTCAAGCTCCTAAGTCCAGAAGAAACAGTCCTGCTCTGCCAGCCATTCGTTGCAGCCCCAGCACCTAACACACGGCACAGCACACAGTAGGTCTCCAATTTACGTCGAGTGAACGTGCGAGTACCTTCAGAGTCCTCTTACCAGCCCAGGGGGCTTTCTGGGATCACCTTCTGTTATCTGTGTTATTAAAAGAGGAAAAGTCGGGGCACCGGGGTGGCTCGGCTGGTGAAGCGTCCCACTCTTGATTTCAGCTCAGGTCATGATCCTGGAGTCGTGGGATCGAGCCCCGTGTTGGGTTCTGTGCTGAGAGCAGAGCCTGCCTGGGATTCTCTCTTCCCCTCTCTCTGCCCCTCCCCCGCCAGCGCTCTCTGTCTCTCTCAAAAGGAATAAACTTAAAAAAAAAAAAAAAGTTTCTTTAAGAGAGGAAAAGTCCATGTTTTTTTCCAAACGACCCAAGCACCTCTGGCAATGGATCCACCCCCAGCCCGCTGCCCCCCACCCCAACCCCGGTACCCACCGGGAACCCAGGTTCCCGACAATACCTGCTGATTAGCCTCGGGCACTGCACACCCCACCCTCCAGGCCTGCCTGTGCAACCGGGGGGCTACCAGATTACGCGAACACACCCCCGGTGGGAAACTGCCTGGTGGTCTGGGCTTCACCGCCCCCATATTTGCACCCTTGTCACTGTCAGCACTGGCCCCTTTATCTGTAAGCGTCCAGGGGGAGCCGGGAGGACACAGACAGACAGGAAGCCACAGCTGGGAAAAAAGCCAACTGCAAGTTTACTTTTGGACCTGACTCTTGTCCCCCTTTGCTCAAGGCTCCAGGGTTTGGGCCCCAGAGTTTCCGGAAACTGGAGACCCTGTCGTTCCTTCCATTCACCCAGGCACGAGCCATCCAGACAGCAAGTGACGAGAGGAGAGCCGTGCTGCTGACTTCAGTGCCGGGGAACCTATCTGCGGTGAAACAGAAAGGGCCCCGGGGCCGCCCCAGAGAAACCAGGCCTTGCGGGGAGCACCGTGGGGCTTGGGGGTGGCTCTGGAAACCCCCCGAGGCTGGCAGCTGCGTGCATCTGGCATCGTGGGGGCGGGCGGGCGAGACACCACGGACAGGAGACTCATCTTTCGAGACTTTCCCTGGTGGCCTCACTTCCTCCAGCCTCCAGCCCCAGACCAAAATAGAACGAGGTAAATTCTGCCTCTTTCACGCACACTCAGGGAATAAACAAACCAACATAAACACCGTTTTCCTGCTGGGTCATCTTTCCTGCCTTTTTTTCTTTTTCTCTTTTTTTTTTTTTCTGAAAAAGAACCACAGCCTGTTTTAAGATTCCAAACCCAGAAGCAGAGACGCGAAGAGAAGGAAGCAGCCAGCAGAGAAGGGAGCCCGACAGCTGGGTGTGCAGACAGAAACGCGTAACGCGATTACCAAGTTCGAGGTCCGGAAACCAAGGCCAGATCAGAGCACCTCGATGCCGAGTGGGAAGGGGTGTCTCGGACTTCATCCCGACCGTGGATCCTTAACCGGAAGAGTGGAGGCTGGACGGAAGGCTGTGGAAACAGCTCCCTCTTCGTAATAAGCGCACGCTATGCCTCATGGCCACTCTGTCATACCTTCTGTCGTATTTCAGGGGCCGCCCCCACCCCCAAAAGCACATCCTGAGTCAAGGACTTAAATGCAAGTAGCCTGAGAGGTGACCCCGGGAACCACCTGGAGGTGAGGCAGAAAGAGAGGCAGGGATGGAAAAAAAGCCCAAACAGGAAGCTGTGTGCATCGGGGGCTCACACGCCTGAGCCCCCCCCCGCCCCGCCCCGGGGACACGGCGCGAACACAGCTCAGCGCGGTGCTCCCCAAGGTGACAGGAGGCTGGGGCATTTATCCACCATTTATCCCTGACCACCAGCAACGGGGGGGCTGCTCCCGGGGGCCTTGGCTCCTCCGCGGGCTGCAAACATTCCCAGGGTCAGAGAAGACCCTCGGGCAGGAGGGGCCGGTGCTGGGTAGGAGCATCCAGGTCTGTGGCATCTCACCGAGGAGGGACAGAGGCTCTGTCCACGGCCACAGCTGGCGAGACCAACGTGGCAGAAGCCACCCCCCAAGGTGGGCCGCCGTAGGCTAGAGGAACAAGTGCTTCAAAGACTCGGGGCAGGGACATCCACCCGAGACGAGGAGAGAGCGAGGAAGGTGAAGGCAGCAGCCCCCCGTTACTGCCCAGGAAGCAAGACTGGGCCTCACGGGTTCTCCCAGGAATTCAGGGTCCAGAGATGCGCCCGGGCCCCCTGATGTTTGTAAAGGGACCCGAAGCACGGCTCTGTCGGCTAAAGCTTCCCGAGAGTCTCCGTTTCCTTTCTCTTGACAAGCCGGCCCCGGAGGCTCCTGGTTCTGACTCCTGGTCCCACCTGACTCACAAACGACCCTGCCCTTCCTCCTCCTCCTCCTCCTCCTCCCCCACCTGTGGGCCCAATCCCTGAGCCAAAGGTTGAATGCAAATCCCTGAACCCACAACCTCGAGGAGAAAAAAGAAATCTGCTTTGGGGCCTAAGTATCATTTTTAAAGATTCCTTAACTAGGCCCTGAAAAAGAGTCCGAAAGGAAAAAAATCATCTGCTTTAAAAGACTCTCATAGTCTAGTCTTCGCTCAAGGAAGCATTTGCTCTCTGCCAGGCGCTGGAGGGACGGTGGGTAAAAGCCCCAAAGGTTACAAGGCTCTCCAGCTGAGGACCCAGCGATCTTGACCCCCACATGTCCAGGTCCAAAAGGCAGGGAGACCACAATAATGGGCTTGAGCTGGAGGTTAAAGTAGGTAGGGTTGGGGCACCTGGGTGGCTCCGTGGGTTAAGTGTCTGACTTCGGCTCAGGTCATGATCACACGGGTCACGGGTTCGAGCCCCGCGTCGGGCTCTGTACTGATGGCTCGGAGCCTGGAGCCTGCTTCGGATTCTGTGTCTCCCTCTTTCTCTGCCCCTCCCCAACTCATGCGCGCGTGTGCTCTCTCTCTCTCTCTCTCTCTCTCAAAAATAAATAAACAGCGGGGCACCCGGGTGGCTCAGTCGGTTGACCATCCGACTTCAGCTAAGGTCATGATCTTGTGGTTCATGGGATCAAGTCCCACCATCAGGCTCTGCACTGACAGCACGGATCCTACTTGGGATTCTCTCTCTGCCCCTCCCCCCCACTCTCTCTCTCAAAATAACTAAATAAACTTTAAAAGGAAATAAATAAAAACCTAGTAATAAAAAGTAAATTGTATTTCTTAAAAAGCTGGTGGGGGGAGGGTGTAGGGGCGGGAATTAAGAGAGTAGAAGACCGGACGGACGGGGAAATGGGGTGAGAAACGCAGAGGCCTGAAAACAAGGTGCCCCCAGAAAAAAAGGGGGTGCAAATGTCAACCTGGCCACACCAGAGAGCGCGTGTACGTGTGTGTGCATCTTCGTGTGTCTGTGTATATGAGGTTGGAGCTAGACCACGGAATCAAGGTGCAGACACAAGGTACCCAAACGCACAGAGATAACGGACAGATATCCACACCCGGAGACGTTGCAGGGCCAGCCCCACGGGCATGGCACCTGTCCCATCACTCAGGGTCCCCCACACAGAAGGACTCTGTGCGTGGACTCTGTGTGCTCTCCCGTCACCGTCTCGAAATCCTTAGGACCTTTTCATTTTGCCTTAGGTCTCACAAATCACGTGGCCAGTCCTAGGTGCTCGTTCTCAATACTAACACCTACATCCTGTACTGTACGGTTCCAACTACGGAACGCTCTGGAAAAGATTAGATTATGAAGACAATAAAAACAAGGATGGGGGAGGGGACAGAGGAGTAGGCAGAGCACAGAGCATTTTTAGGGCAGTGAACACGTTCAGTATGACAGTATAATGGTGGACACACATCACTGGACATTTATCCAAGCCCAGAGAATGTGCACCAGCATCGGTGACCCCTAGTGTAAACAGCACACCGGGGGTGATTATGATGTGTCCAAATAGGTTCATCCAATGTCACAAGCGTCCCACTCTGGCTGGGGACGTTGATAACGGGAGAGGTTGTACATGTGTGGGGCCAGGGGGCATAGAGGAAACTTCTGTCCCTTCCCCTCAGTTTTGCAGGGAACCGAAAACGGCTCTAAAATAAAACTTTTAAAAAGTAGAATACAAACGAAGACTTCCAGTCCCTGCTTGGTTCAGGTCATGATCTCACAGTCGTGGGATGGAGCCCCTGGGCCGCATCAGGCTCTGCACTAACAGCACGGAGCCTGCTTGGAATTTCCTGTCCCTCTGTCTCTGTCTCTCTCTCTCAAAATAAATAAATAAACTTAAAAAAAAAAAAGGTAATCTCTATTTTCCTCTTTTTTTAAAAAACTTTTTTTTAAAAAATGTTTATTTTTGAAGGAGAGACAAAGTGTGAGCAGGGAAGGGGCAGAGGAAGAGGGAGACACAGAATCCGAAGCAGGTTCCAGGTCCTGAGCTGTCAGCACAGAGCCCGACTGGGCTCCAACCCGCGAGCGGCGAGATCATGACTCCAGTCGAAGTCAGACCTTTAACTGGCTGAGCCACCCAGGTGCCCCTCTGTTTTCCTCTTTAAATGTGCTCCCAAGTGGTTTTGATGACACCTCGGTTTGGGCCTCATCATCCCTGACTGTGGAAGGATACAAGCCTGTGAGCAGGTGCATGGCAGGGGCTAAGCAGAATTTTAAGGGGCAGACGGCGGTAAGCAAGATGAAGAGGAAAGGAGGAACAAGGCAGGGTGGTGAAGAATTCCTATTCCGAGCGTGGGTCAGAGCCAGCAGCACCCCTTGGGGCTGGCCCAGCACCCCAGATCCTCCTCGGAGGCTCCGCTGCGGCAATGAGCTTCCCCTCCCCCACACCAGCATGCCCTTCGCCGAGCAGCATCTAGAGTGGAAGTGCCTGGGGACCGACCTCCCCCTGCTCCACTCCGGGCGCTTCTCATTCGCGGGCCACTCTGCCCCCAGGGGGCATATGACGACGTCTGGACACGTTAGGGGGTTGTTGAAACTTGGTGGCGCCATCTCCCGGGTAGCAGGGCCCCGGACGGCCCGACCCACCCTCACACGGTGATCCGCACTGAGTCCACGGCAGGTCAGGCTTGCCAAGCCTGCGACACTCGCCCTTAACCCCTACTGACGGACCTGGAGGCCTCAACACCTGCAGAGCTCTGCACCTCTGTCTCCAGGAGCCCCTGCAGGCGGAGGGAGCCACAGTCCCGCCACGGAGACTTCAGGGCGCCTGGCGGCCAGCCTTTGCCCGCCCACTCCTCCGTGCCGGAAACGTTTTCTAATTACTCACTTTCACCCATAACCCTCGTGTCGGGGTGAGCTTCCAGGAAACCGGACCTGAGACCGGGGGGCCGGCCGGCTTCCCTCCGCGGCTGATCACTCGGCCGCTTCGCGAAGCGAAGGCCTGTGCCGACGATCAGGCTGGAGGGCGTGCCGCGATCCATTAGCAATGTCTGCCTCGGATGCCGGAGGGGCAGGAGGGGGAGTGCAGGCCGGGTGTCTGCTTTCCTTCCGCCATCCTGGGAGCGGCAGGATGGAAAGCCAAGGGCATTGTGAGGGGAAAAGAAGAAAATGGTGCTGACAGGCTGGCAAGAAGACGGAGGAAGGGAGACCCAGGGTTTGGAGGAACCCTGAGCACTTGCCCGGATGGCTACCTTCCGCCACGAACTTGAAATAACCGAGGACTTCCACAAGCGCGGTTGACGCCTTTAAAACATGATCTTCCTGGTAAGCCTGCCTTCCCGGTCCTCACTGGGTTCTTTTCTTCCCAGCTACAGATGACCGCTCACCACCACATTGAAAAATATTAATTCTCTTTGTCTCCTGCCAAAAAGGCTAAAGCAATTACAGGCCCTGATATGAAACACAGATGTTAATACATTTGGAAAAACAGGCTCCTATAGGCGAGCAGAGGTCCAAGTATGAAGTGCTTTTGGAATTAAAGCGCCAGATCAAGTTATACAGCCAGCCCCCAATGCGAAAGCCATCCTCTCCAAATTCATTCCAGGGTAGGAAACCCAGGGCCGCGGCACCCACGCTGACATGTCTCCTGTTTGCAGACGAGAACCAATCCACCCTTGGGTACCCACTGGCACGCAGCTCTAAATAATATAATTATAATCATCACAGGGAAACGTCCCTAAGATCGAAAAGTATTATAATTACGGGCAATTTTCACTTTTTGGAAATTGGGCTCAGATGCCGAGGAAAGAGTGCAAACAAGACGTTCTCAGGTTTCAGTTCCGGAAGAGAGAACACGCCGGGACGGACCGGTCTGAGGCTGGACCGGGGCTCCTCGGCGGCGCTCGCTCAGCCAACAGGTAACTGTTGGCGTGCGTTTCCACACTGGGCACCGCTCAGGTGCCGGGACTACCTCGAGGCAAGAGGCGGCCGTGGTCCCGGGATTCGGGAGGAAGCCCACGCCCCAGAAGGCCGGATGCTCTGTCAGGCAATCACACACACAGGTTTTACCGAGCGCCGGCTCTGTGTCAGACTCCAGGCGCGAAGAACATGACAATGGGCAACATAAAGCAAACCCCTGCCCTCTCGAGGCACCCGTCCCCGCCCCTGCTGCTGGGCAACCGCCACCGTCTCAGCAGCTGGCACTCAGATCTCCGGTGAGGCTCAGCCAGGGTCCATGAGCCGCCTCCCCCCCCCTCCCCCCCCCCCCCCCCCCCCCCCCGCCGACCCAGTGGTGGAACAGGGGTGGATCCAGGTGTCTCCAGAGCACCCCCCCCCCCCAGTCTCTCCCTCTTCACTACGCAGATTTGTGGAATAAGCCGGCCAGGTCTTCTGTCTTCTCTGCCTCAGTTTCCTCGGACAGGAAACTGGATTTCCCCACCGTTACCCAACTCCTAGGACTGCCGTGTAGGAAAAGGAAAAAGCGTACCTGCCGGCCAAGGAAGAAAACCCGATGGGACTAAAGACAGATGCAAGCTTCCTTTCCTTACTCCCTGACCCGGCACCGTGCCTCAGTGTCCTGGTCTGTGAGCCGAGCTGCCTGGCGGTACCTCCCTCGGGGGGTGTGATGCGAAGGACCACAGACCGCCGCCTGGCAAGTACTCAAGGAAGCTAGCTTTGTCATCATCGCTGTTCGAGAAGGTGGCCGTCTCTTCTCTCCGTTCAGAGGGGCGTTCTCAAGAAGGGGAGGGCCAGGGGACACCTGGGGGGTGGGGGTGGGGGCTCGGTCGGTTGAGCGTCCACCTCTTGGTTTCGGCTCAGGTCATGATCTCAAGGTTTGTGAGTTCGAGCCCCGTGTCAGGCTCTGAGCTGTCAGTGCAGAACCTGCTTGGGCTTCTCTGTCTCTCCCTCTTTCTGCCCCTCCTCCCCCCACCCCCCCCCTCGAAATAAATAAGTAAACTTAAAAAGAAAAAAAGAAGGGGTGGGCGAAATGGAAGGCACCGGCCCAATCGATGCAGGTGTGCCCAGCAGCAGCCCTTGCCCGCAGGCAAGGGGACCCGTGCTCACCGTGACCTTAGCCGCCAAGTGTGAGGCCCACCTAAAGCGATCAGACTGGGGCGGATGGGTAGGAGGCGCCTCTCAAGTGGACCTCAAGGGGATCGCTCGTGTCCCCTCGCAGAAAGACGGCCAGACCCTTCCAGTCACCTCGGGAGCCCTACTTGCCACCCCGCTGCACCTCCCACAGCCCTCGAACCCCTGGGGGCGGAGCGGGACGGGAGTCTGCACCCCCATGAAAGGGATGAAGTGACTCATCCGAGCTCCCACCGATCCTCGAGGGAACAGCAAGGGCGGGGAGCAAGTCAGTGTCACTATCAAGGTGACGCCAGGACCGAGTCCGTGGGAATTCTCGAGGTGGGGCTCCAGCGTGCCGAGTTTCACTTGCACTGCCTGGTTTTGAATTCTGCCTCTAGCGTGTGACCTTGGGAGGCTCATGTGACCACTCTGCGCCCCGGCGACCTCATCCACCCAGCGGGAGAATACGGACGTCTCGAGGTCATCGTGCGGAGTAAGAGAGGACGCGGGCGCTTTGCTAAGCACTGACCGGATCTGTTGCGAGCACGTGACCGACGGAAACTGTCACCATCGCTTCCCCACCAAGCCAGGCTTGGGATGAATTATGGAAGGAAACAAAGGCCCAAAGATCAGAAAAACCACCAAGGCCCGCCAGCGTCAGCCCGCAGGGCAGGACGCCGATGGCGCTAACTGGACTGGACACGGTGCCGGCCGTCTCCACCCGGCGGGTTGTCCCCGAATGCGGGCTTTTTCCAGAACGGTCCCTCTGGACACGGGAGAGGACCCCAAGGGGGACCGAGAGGCATGGGGGGACTTGGTTCCCGCTGAGGCAGCTCCGGGCTGGGATTACAGAAAGGCAGCAAGGAGATCTGCCAAGGTGTCCTTGACCAGACTGCCCCGGGCATGCTCTCCCCTGACCTTCCGGAACAGCCAGCTGCTCCTTCCCTGCCCTCTGAAGATTCTACTGGGGAGCTGAATCGGCAACTTCTGTAAAAGCAGCTCAAAACCAGAGCTCACGCCCTGGGGCCGAGGTGTAGTGGAAGGAGGCGCAAGCCAGGAGACGGGGAACCAGGCACGTAGGCCTTGAGGAGCAGCAGAAAGGCTCCGGAAGCTTCCGGAAGCCTCTGGAGCCAGAGCCTGAAGGGCTCCCCACCCTCAGCCAGCCCCCTCGCCTGTGCCGCCGAGACTGTGAAGCGGGGTCTGGACGGCACTTGGGTTCGGTCCTGTGAAGAAAAACGGTCATCGTTGAAAGACCAGGCAAAAGGGAACATGCAGGCCCGGACTGGAGGGAATCGGTCCTGTTCCATCTCTCAGGCAGATACGACGGCTCACAGACCAGAGAGAAGGGAGCTCTCGCCACCTGCCCACAGCCTGGAAACTGTAAAAACATGCCCAGCCTCGACCCTCGGGACTCTGATGTATCCGGAGTTGTAAAAGCCCCCACCCCCCACCCCAAGGTGATTCTCACCCCCAGCCCAGGGTGAGAACCAGAGCTCAGATCCCAATCACGTGAGGGAATCAGTACCAGCGAGAAACACCACGGTGCCACCACGGCCGAGAACGTGAGCCCTGGAATCTCGGAGACCCAAGTTCAAGTCCCGACTCTGCCCCGTCCTAGCTGTGTGACCTCAGGTAAGTTACGCCCTCTCTCTGAGGAAGTCTCTACACCTGGGAAATGGGGATAGTGAGTTTTCCTAGGATCTTTTCCAAGGGACATGATGAAGCTAAAAGGCCCAGCACACGCAGTCACATCCGGAAAGCACCAAAGGATGACAAACCTAGAACACAGGTGGGGATGTGCTCTGGTGGGTGACCATATCCCTCTGCCCAGACATGCTCAGCTCAAAATCAGGTAAACGTCAGAGCCTCGCTCCCAAGTCCTGAACCTTTAACACAAGGGAGGCTGGGGAAGGGTCCGGCGCCCCGCGCCCCGCAGCCGCCGATGCTCTCCCAGTAAGACAGTCTCTGCCCCCAGCACGCAGGCAGCTTGTCCCTGCTTCCCACGGATGGAAATCACGAGGGCATCCCCTGGGAGCTTGTCAGAAATGCACAAGGTCAGCCCCCCCTCGCCCTGCCCCCGCAAAGGGCAGACTCGACCACGTTTTCACCGGATCCTGGGAGCCTGGTCACTGAACTGTTAAGGGCAAGAATGCTACGGGGCTCCCCTCTCGAGACGAAAAGGTAAGAGCCGTGGCAGGTCTGAGAGTTCTGGGAGGGGTGAGGGCACCGCTGAGGAGACAGGATGCCCCCTCCTTGATGGCAGCCGGGAGCCCTGGGGGTCCCCGGGGAGGGCTGGGGGGGGGGAGCGTGTCCAAGACCCCCATCTGGCAGCACAGGGACACAGGCTCGCCTCTTCCCTCCGCTCGCCCGCCAGCCGCCTCGGCGAGCGGCCCCTCGGTCCCCACTCCAGCCCGTCACGGGGACAGCTCCTTCCTCCTCGGTGGCTCAGGCTGCGGCCGATCCAACCTTGGCCTCGGGGACCGCTCTGAAGTCACTCCCCCCGCACCCCGAGTCCCTGAGACTGACTGAGGGACAGTTTTCAATGCTGCCAACACCATCTCGACCTTGGCAGTCACTGACCCCCTTCGAACAGGCGCTGCCGTCCCCGGCAGGCCTGTGGTCCCCCAAGGGCGTGTCTCGCAGAGCACCTGTGTCCCGCACAGGTGAGGCAGCACGGGCTGGGGGCGGGGAGGGGGGCGAGCCGGGGCCTCTGCGGGGAGGGCTGGGAGGGGGTCAGGATGGAAAGGCCCAGTCGAGCGTTCGGGAACGAAACCGGTTCAGTCGTGCGACCTCCACACGGACGTGAATCCAGCTCCGGAGAGCCGGGTCCCAGCCGGTCCAGCCTGAGGCTCGGGGTTCAGAAAAGGAGGGCAGGCCCCAATCCCCGGGCCCCCCAGGTCCCCCGGCAAAGCCACTGGAGTCAAGGCCCCCGTCCCCAGACCTGCCCCTCAGCCCCACTCATCCCGCAGGCCGCCAAGGGCGGCTCCGGCTGCCTCTCCAGCTGCAAGCAGGGCCCGACGGCTATGGAAGGCCTCCAGCTCGGCTCATTATCGGAATTTAATCTGGATTCCGAGAGATCAAGAGGACTTGGTGGAAAGTGGCTGCCACGAGGGGAGAGACGCTGGGGCTAACCCAAAGCCACCTAATCCCCGGCACCCCGGGGCCTCCCTGGAGCCCCGGCAGAGGCTCGCCAGGGAGCCAGATGGCCCAGCTCCACGCAGCTGGGCGGCTGGTGGCAGCAAAGCCACAGACCCCTCAGCAGAGGGGGCAGGCTGGCCACACGGTGGGGTGGCAGGGGCAGGACCTGGGCTCCTCTGGGGATCAGCTCTCGAAGACGATGCGTGTCCCCAACCCCACCCCACCCCACCGGCAGAGCTGGGGAAACGCCAACAGGGGCCCCACCTCCACACAAGCTCAGGCCTTCATCCCCATCAGAGACCGCGAAGCTAAGAGATTCGGCGGGGGGGGGGGGGGGGGGGGGGGGGGGTGGGGGAGCAGTGCTGCAGCCAAAACCGGGAGCTCCCGTTTTCTTCTGAGGGTCTCTGCAGCCCCTGTGACAACGGTGATCGTAGTGAAGAAGGTGGTGATGGTGGTGGCAGTAGTGATGATCTAAACCCAGTGACCCTTTATTGAGCACTTACTATGTTCTAAATAAGTATGTCGGGGCGCCTGGGTGGCTCAGTCCATTAAGCATCTGACTTCCGCTCGGGTCATGATCCCGTGGTTCGTAGGTTCGAGCCCCGCGTCGGGCTCGGTGCTGACGGCTCGGGGCCTGGAGCCTGCTTCCTATTCTGTGTCTCCCCCTCTCTCTGCCCCTCCCCCGCTCACACTCTATCTCCGGCTCAAAAAATAAATAAATAAACAAATAAATAAATAATAAATAAGTATGTTAACCCACTTTATCCTCACCAGAACCCTGGGAGGTAGATGCAATTACTATCCCCATTGTACAGAGGAAGAAACTGAGGCTCCCAGGGTTACTGGTAGATAGTGTCGGTATTTGAACCCACACTCTTACTAGCCGGGCCATCCTACCTGGGGAATTACACAACAGAATCATTTTGCTTCTGTATTAAAAAAAAACAAAACAAAACAACCCACCCAGGAAAAGATATAAATAATTTAAAAAAATTTTTTTAACCTTTTAACTTCCGGAGAATGGAGCTCTCGTCTCCTTGGCTCAGGTACGGAAAGGAAATTTAGAAATCTAAAGATAGCATTCCCTTCCCCCGCCTCCCCCCACCCCTGCCTCCCCACGCCTGTCACTCCACTGCCCGCCTATTTGGTACTTTGCACCTGTCATGTTATCTCCTCTGCTGGATCGTGAGCTCCTAGCGGGCAGGGACTTGGGTCTGGTTACTCCCACCGGTGCACGGCACACAGCGGGTACTCAAACGTTTGCTGACAAGGGACTTGGGTCTCCCAGCAAGCCAAGCGCCCCCCCAGAGTCAGGGACCCAGAGCAAGGCTCATAGCCCCACAGATTGCCTGTGGCCAAGCTGCTCATCGGGGGCAACCTGCCATGCCCACCCTGGCCCCCTGCTAGAGAGCCACGAACAGCCGTCCCACCCATCCCTCATCCAACCACAGCGACGTGGGCCTTCTCCCCTCCCCTGGGGCCTCTGGAGCCACTCCACGGAGCTAAGCCAGGGTCGAGGGGGCAGCAGCCTCAATCCGGGATGGGACAGGTACCCACGGTGCCAGCAGGTTGAGACAGGCAGAGAGGGGAGCAGCTGCTGGCAGCGGGGGGGACGGGAGGCCAGGGCTCGTGTTCCATTAATCGAGGACTGAGTGGCTCACCCTGCCCGGGCAGCATCTCGTGCCTCTGTCCTCCCCACGACCCACACTTGTCCCTCACTTAGGACCACGGCCTTTGCACTTCCCCTGAGACACTCTCCCCGCTCTCTCCCACTCCCCGTGGCCAGATCCTTCCTGTCACTCGAACATCCCCAGCTCAGCAAGGCCACCAATGACCACTAGCACTCTGCCAGGCCACGCGGCCCGTTTGTTTCCCGTCCACCTTCTCTACCCCGTCGCGGGGAGGGCTGTATCCGCTCAAGTCCTCCCCCCGGGACCTAGGAGTGTGACCTTGTTTGGGAAGGGGGTCTTTGCAGACCCTCCGTGGAGTAAGATGAGGTCATACTGGAGGAAGGCGGGCCCCTAATTCGAGATGACTGGTTTCCTTCTGAGAGAGAGACACACACACAGTGTCCCGTGAAGGAGCAGAGCCACGTGGCAACAGGGTAGAGGGAAGGGACGCAGCTGGAAGCCAAGGGCACCGACAGTGGAGAGCCAGCCCCGGAAGCTGGCAGAGGCGGGAAGGGCCCCCCACCACCTCCCAAAGGCTTCCGAGGGAGCACGGCCCTGCCTCGACTTCAGACGACCAGCCTCCGGCACTGAGCACTTCTCTACTGTCCTCGCAGTACTCGGTCAGGACGCCCCAGAAACCTAGGTCACTCCTCAGCCACCATTCAGATGGGCCCTGCCCTCATGATCTGAGCTTGCTCGTCCCCACGGTCCAGTTCTGAGGCCGGCACCTGGACGCTCAAGGCGGTGGAAGCAACAGATCGCTGGGCTCACGCGTCTCTGTCCAAGTGCAGGGGCCTCGCACCTCCACGAAGGAGGTCCCGTGCCCGTCAAGCCGGGCTTGCCGCTCTCAGCCTCCAGCGGCCCCCAGCAGTGCAGGGACCGGCGGGTGGCGACACTCCTGGCAGCAAGCCCGGCCCCGGAGGGCGCGAGCCGGCAGTGCTGGAGCAGGTTCCTGCTCACAAGAAGGGGCGGCATCCCGGCCAGAACCCCCGGGGACCGGCGGCCAGGGAAGGGCCACCGCGCTCCTGCACGGGGACTGGAGAAAGAGCAGCACAGGTGCCAGCCGCCAACCCTCGCGGACGCGTTCAGCCAGACCCACTCGGAGGTGAAGCCCCTTGATGGGGATTTCTGAGGCGGCTGTGGGGGGCCTGCCAGGAGGGCTGGGGAGCGAGCCGGGCTCACTCGGGGTTTCTGCACGAGGGGGCAACGGAGTGCTATCGACCAACGGCCTCTGCCTCGCCTCCAGCTCATCAGCCTTCACGAGAAAAGTCAAACATCTGGTTTTGTTCAAGGGTCCTGGGGCAATCTGTGAGCGAACGGAGCAAACGTGTGTCGCACCCCCAGAATGCACTCCACGCTTCTTCCTATGAGTCTGGGGGCCAGGGCACAGGCCGTCAGGGTTACCTGGGGCACCTGAGCGTCCACAGTCAGATTCGGAGGCGACTGCCAGGACCGGGTGCCAGCTCCCCCACGCCACACCGCGTCCCTTTCTGGTACCGTCCCCTCCAGGGCGGCGTGTAGGGCACTGCGTCCCAGTGGGGGCTCTAAAGTGCAAATTTCGTCCACACTGAGATACCACTGGTCGCCCGTCAGACTGACAGAGACCAAACAGTTCGATGAGAGACGGCGTCCTGAGCGCTTGGGAAACAGGCCTCCTGTCCTACGTGGTTGGTATAAACGGACATGACCTCCAAGGACAGCCGTTCAGCAAAACCTATCAGTTGCCGATGCGTGTACCCTCGGACCGCACAAGTCTGTTTCTAGAGCCGTATCCGACAGACACGACGGACGTGAAATAATGCGTCCCTAAAAAAAACGTGTCGTCCGCCTGTAACACAGAGAGGTGGGGAACCCGCCACGCACATGCAGGAAGCTGGCTAAGTCCCTCACGGCATGGTGACAAAGAGAAAAAGGACGTTCTGTGTGAACCCACCTGGGATCGCCCAAGGCTTGCTGTGAGGCGAAGAAAGCAAGGTGCAGGAGGGAGAATATGAAGAGACGCCCCCTGGAAAGACACACACTCGCACACACGCGTTTGTGGATTCAGGGAAGCTCACGGCACTGAACTTGAGGCTGCCTGAGAGACGGGCCCCTGGGACTCAGAGCTGGGCGGGAGCTTCAATTTTCACGTTCCTTGCTTTTCTCGCGTCTGAATTTTATGACGTCCGCGCGTCTTAGCTACTCAAACCTGTATCTTCAAAAGAAACACTTTCTGTATACCGCCCCCCCCCCCCCCGGCTCAAGCCCTAATTTGGCCACTTTCTCTCTGGGTGGTGGGGGGAAACGGCCCACCCTTTGCTCTCAGCTCTTAATTCTCCCCACGTCACTGAGGAGTCCCCATCCCGGAGGGCTACGGTGCACGCAGAATGAGGTTACACATGCAAACCAGTGGAAGTAAGAAAGAAGAGTTCGGTTTTCTTAGTGTTTAAGACGACCCCTAACGTGGCGGTGCTTGGGGAGGTGGTGATGGTTCCTAGGTCCCTAGTGTGGTGACAGGTCCCCATTCCCGCTGCACGTGCGAATAAGGGCTGTCCGTCAGGAGGCGCCATGAATCCCTCCATTAGTTACTGACGAAGTGGCATCGTGCGACGACAGAAGACGATAAAAGTCTGCCAGCCTGAGACATCTTGAAAGCCAACCGCTGGGTGTCACCGCCTGGGTCACATCCACCTCGGGAGCCCATCATGTCCTTGTCCGATGCTCCAGCCCATCTCTCAGCCTTCTTCCCCCCCGGGAGACCTCAAAACTAAATCAGTGCAAGATTTTGGTTCCTGACTTCGTGATTCTCGGAAGCCTGAGGTCTCTCTCTGCCTGGTTAGTCAGGTTCTGCTCCCCCAACATTTTATTACAAATGGCCACCTTCATTGCTTGCCTGACATCATGGGCTGGGGTTCGCAGTGAGGCACAGGGTAGACCTCCCCCCAAAATGTTTCTCCCTCTTCCCTACCCGCATCCCCTCGGTGCCCATGAACGCATGCCAGACCCAGACCCCCCATAAATACCCACGTGGCTCACCTGGCTGTCTCCGATTCCTAACTCAATCTGCTGACAGGGGCTAGTTTTAAGACACAGCGACATACACCATCAACTTTCTTGAAAAAATACATTCCGTGGAGGGGGCCTGGCACACGGTGGGTGACCCGTGACGGAAGCGGCCACGACTGCCCCCTGCCCCAAACTGGCCCCATCCCCCGGCCGCCACCCCTGTCTTCCTCTGCCACTGAAGGAAGCTCAGGACGCCCCCCAGGGACCAGTCACAGCACCCACCTGCCCCAGTGCTCCTGCAGCACCTGGTAAACGCTGATCCGGAACGTCTCATTATCGAAGCGTTCCCGGATGTAGTCCTTGTAGATCCGGAATTCGGCTGCGGTCACGGCTTCCCCTTCTGGGATCTTGGAAAGATCGAACCGGAACTCCCGGTGGTGGTAACGCGGGTGGAAGAACTCTTTGTCGTGCTCCACTAGAGAGGAAGAAAGCACACGCGGGCACCGAAAGCTCGTCAGTAACCGGCTCTCACGCTCGTGGCTCCGCGTCCCAGCCTGCCCACCGCCGGGCCCCCCCGGTGCCACCTGCCCGTTCCCGCTGACCTGGTGCAGCCGGGGTGGGGGTGGGGGTGGGGTCGCAGCCACAGACCCTACGGCCGCCTTGAACGACAGCAATGACTCTCCATCAACCCGCTGGGGAGAGTGGGGCACAGACCCAGCCGTCCCAGGGACCCTGGACAGACTCGGGTTCACGGGAGCTCAGGCTTGCGTTCAAATCCGGGCTCTGCCGCTAAGGAGCTGGCCTGCACGAGGTACCAAGTCATCTCTCTGGACCTCGATTTCCTCATCTAAAAATAAGGACAATAGTCCTCCCTCGTGGGTTGTTGTGAGAGTTAAGTAACCAAATTCTCATAAGCAGGAGTGTTTATTTTGGCGGGGGGGGGGTGGTTGTTAATGTCTATTTATATTTGAGAGAAAGAGTGCACGTGAGTATGCGAGCAGGGGGAGGGAGGAGGGGCAGAGAGAGACAGAGACAGAATCGGAAGCAAGCTCCAGGCTCCGAGCCGTCAGCACAGAGCCCGACGCGGGGCTCGAACTCACGAACTGTGAGATCGTGACCTGAGCCGAAGTCAGATCCTTAAGCGACTGAGCCACCCAGGCGCCCCACCCCAGATGTTTCTAACGGCCACCAGGGTTTACAACCACAGCCTTAGAGTGAAAGCAGAAAAAAGAGGTGAACGGCAAGGTCAGGGGACGTGGCTTTTGAAAATGGCTTCTGGATAAAGTAAGGCAAAGGCCTCAGTGCTCCTGCTTCATTCTGGCGGTGATCCTAGCCTCCGGTATGATACCTGCTGCATCGATAATAAACACCCCAATGATACAAGCCCAAAATGGGTGTTTCTGGGAGTGGACCCGTGATTCCCAAGGTGCACGCATCCTCTGGTCCAAAATGGAAGAGGGGAGGGGTGGGGAGAGACCAGACAGGCAGGGAAAATAGTGGAACCAGCTTGGCCAGAAGAGAGGAGAAACATGCCAGCTTCGTCTAGAGCTTTGGCTTAATGAACTCTAGAAGCTCTCAGGCTGGGTCAGGGCTACCCCGGCTGCGAGCAGGACGTGAACGCCTTTGAGGAAGAAGGTCCCCAACAGTGGCAGCCCAAAGGCCCTTCCTACAGATCTCCATTAAAAAAAAAAAATCTGTTTTAAACCTTAATAGTAGTTCTGAAAGATACTGCGATGGGGGCAGGGGTGTTGAGGAATTATCCACTCATCAGGGGCAGCCCTCAAGGCCAGGGGACTCTGGCTGGGCACAGGAGTGACCTCTCCAGAAACCACTGGATCTGTAGAACATTTCCTTTCTGACCCGGTCTACGGGCAAGGCTGAGCTGGGTGGCAAACAATGGTGATGGGCACGCGTCACCAGTCCCCCAACTCTGATATGTGGAAGCGTGGAGGGAGGGGTCTTTGTGGTAGCTTCTAGGAAGTACAGCCCACTGGGGACCACGGGAGCTTCGGGAGGGGGCACAGCAAAGACCCTCGACTCTGTCACTGGGGAAATGCCCGGGGCCGGTCCTCTGTCATCCTTCTAGCTCATCCAACCTTCAGGTCATCCAAGGAGGTGGGCACAATGCTACATTGGCAGGGAAGGCACCTGAGACCCAAGAGGTGTGGGGTGGCCTGCCCGGGGCCAAAGAGCCGGGACTCGAACCCAGGCCCCACCAAATCCCAGCCACGCATCTCAGTGGCTGAGCCAACAGCCCCGCAAGACCAATTCCGGTGCCTGTTGTCAGAACATTCTCATTGTGTGACAGCACGCGTCCGGAACGCGCTCGAACCGTGTGTGCGGTTCTGCACGCGGTCAAGGTGAACCTCCCCACGGAGCTCCTCCCAGATCGACAGAGCATCACCCCCCAGCACCCCTCTGCTCTCCCCAACTTCTCAAGCCACAGGCTGGTTTTCCTTGTTTTTGAATATTATAAACAGGGATTCACACGGTACGTATTCTTTTGTACTCGACTTGTTGTTTTTTTTTTTAATTTGTTTTTGAGAAACAGAGAGAGAGCACAAGCAGGGGAGGGGCAGAGAGAAAGGCAGACACAGAACCGGAAGCAGGCTCCGGGCTCCGAGCTGTCAGCACAGAGCCCAACGCAGGGCTCGAACTCACGAACCGTGAGATCATGACGTGAGCCGAAGTCGGACGCTCAACGGACTGAGCCACCCAGGCGCCCCTGAAATGTCCCCTTACACAGTCCTATTTAAGTCCCATGGGGCTGTGGAATATGAGAGGGGCATTCCACGGCCCCCCTCCTTCCCCCCATGCCGACAGACTGCACAGATCAAGTCTCCATTTCCAACCATCGGACTCTGTCCTCCCCGAGAGAACGTGGGTGCAGAACCCCCAGCTTGCAGCAAAGATGCCTGAAGAACCCAGAAGTTCTGGGTGTTCACGAAGCACCAGCTCTGGGCACTTTCCAGCATCATCTGATCGACTCTGGTGAGGCAGGATGGATCCCCATTTTACAGATGAGGAACCGGAGGCTCGGGGACTTGCCCAAGATTACAAGTGAAGTGAGCGGCTGGCCTCCGGAAGCCCACGGTCTTGAGCTTTGCACTTTCTGGAACCAGGTGAGCTCAGCTCAAATCTCAGCTGTGTCTATCAGCTGTGTGGTCTTGACCGCGTTCCCGAACCTCTGCATGCCTCCCCTTGCCCCGGGGACAATAATGAGAACGGCCCTTTCTCGCTGAGCTGTCCAGAGTCAGCACCTAACAGCAATGCTGGGCAAACACAACCAATTCCCGTCCTGGGCCTCTCAAACGATGAGCCGAGAGAACGACGGTCGGTGCAGAAGGAGGAGCCTTATGCGCGTGTGGGTACCTGACAACTGTATTTGAAAAAGAGTGCGGATAGACCGAACACTAAAGTCATGTGCGAATAAGCACGACATGAGCACAGGTGCCATCACTAGAGCCACCCCCAAACAAGGAGAGAAAAGACTGATGCATAATCACAAAGCTCAATCTGTGGCAGCAGGTGCACACATAACCTTTTAAACGCCTAAGATAAAAATGCATCTTACCTGTGAAGACAGTGAAGCGATCAGGGTTATACGGTTTCTTTTGTTAAAACGATACAGGCACCGAGCGTCCAGCTACGTTTCTTGCAAACATTCGGGCGGCTTTCTGAGCAAATTGCCCTCGCTAATTATTTCAGGGCAATGAGCAGCATAAACCACATGGACCTCCTGTGCTTCCTAAGACCACGGCATCGTGGCTTTTAAAAATAACTTTGTGATTTATCAAAGAAAGAACAGTCATTCCTCCCCCCCCCCGCCCAAAAAAAAAGAGCAGTTAATAATTCAAAGTCCAAACCAAACTCCCAATCTCGTATTTCCAAGGCTTCCATTTTACACAGCAGTCGCCCCACAGCACAGAATCTACACCATTTCGATCTCAGGGGTCAAGACGGTTCAGCTCTCGCCGCGAAAGCAGAGAAATGCACGTACTTTGAGGGAGTAAATACGTCTTCACGTTTCCTTGTCACGTCACCATTCCTGATTACCCAAGACCTGGGTTTTGAAATAACTGCCTAGAGTTGTTATCTCCCTTTGTCCATGCAGAAAAGCTTTCCAAAGGGAACCCAGAGCCTAGGAATCTAGCTTTTTCTGCACTGACCTCTGCACTCCAGCACCCCACCGGCTAAGAGAGCTCCCGGGCATTAACCACGACTTTCATCTTTCAAAGATGAAAAGGGCCCAGATCTCCGAGACCAAGAGAGAAGTCCAAAGAAGACGGATTCCGGGAAACACCATTCCCCAAAGCCGATTTTCGTGTCCTTTTACAAAAGGCTGGAATTAATAACCCCCACGCTGGTCCTGGGAGGGGTAATTCTGGGTGGGAGAATGTCAGTGTTTATGGACATTTATCTGTTTAGCAGAGGCAGGTGGGAACAGGAAGCCACCCACCCGGGCGTCCCTTCTCACCACCCGCTGACACGTCAGGGAACACCTCTGCCCCATGCAGGTGACCACGGTCACGACACCCGACACGCAGACTCTCGCAGCCGGCTGGGTGCTTACCCTTCCGCGTCTGCGTCCTTCACTCAGCCTCCCCCCGTGTGGCTGTGTGTAGTCATGGGTCATTCGTCTGCACTGCTGTATAGAACCCCGTTGTGGGTACAGGCCCCCGTCTCCTCTTTGAGGGTAGTTTCCAGTCTGGGGCTGTTACACACCCTGCTTTGAGGAACATCCTGGTGCGTGCCTTTTGGCGAACACGTTTCTGTTGGATAAACACTCTGACGCGGGACAGCAGGTCAGCGGGCAGGTAATCGCTGGTCTTCGGTAGATGCACCTGACTGTTCCCATGTCAAGAATGTGGGGGTAACGGCAACGGGGCCAAATGAGACACAGCCCCCAGAGGAACAGTTCGTTTTAGTTTCTGTTTGTAGACCCCAGTGCATTTGTTTACGTTTGAGGGACTTCTTCACACGGAAGACGGTGAATCCAGTCTTGAGGAAGGATGGGGACAACCAGCCCCAGAGGACAGGGAAGGGCACCGCGGGCAGAGGAGACAGACTGGTCCAAAGATCTCCAGTTCTGAGCCTCTTTAATAAAGATGACGCTCCGGGAGGCAAGAGAACCAATCAAGAGTCCACAATAGAACCAGAAGCCAGAACTGACTTCTCAAGGACGCCTGACTGCTCGAGATCCCACGCGTCAGAAACCTCCCCCATCCTGACTTGACTCTAAAACTTCCAACCCAGGCTCCTTTCCTTCCTACAGAGATATACTTCACCCGGAAGGTTCTGTCACACGTCCAGAACTCCCTGGAGCTGACTGTTACCAAGGCAGCTGTCGGAAGGCAACCGGTGGCCCGGAAGCCTTGGGCATGTCAACTTCCAGGATGGCTCTACATTCATTCGAAGATTTACCCGGCGAGATGACGGAGTCTGGAAAGCTGCCCGAGGTACGCCAGAAATCGGGAGCTCTGGAAAGTGGAACAGGCGTACCCAACTACTCCCAGAGGAAGAGGTTCTCTTAGTAACACGACGGTTGGCACTCGGCTGTGCAACCGTTCCAGAAGAAGACAGGGCGCTGTCCGCACGCACAGTGAAGGAATAGCACGCAAAAGCGTAAAATGATACATGCTTCCAGGAAAATAGCTCAGCGTCTCCTCGCGCCCCAATGTACTCGCTCAACAAATGCTCCTTGACCGCCCCAGCGGGGTGTGGGAGAGCGCCCCATTGTCCTGAGATTCGAGAAACACCGATAAAAGCCCAGTTAGGTCGAAGCTCTGTCCCCTGCCTAATCCCTGAGCTAGGTAATGCCTATCGCTTTTTAAATTTTATGTTTAATATTTAGTACTAAAAACAGTAATACATTATTAATATTAATTATCATATTCATTTATAGATTGTATTATTTCATTGCAATTCAATGTAATTTAATATTAATCATTTAATATTTTAAAACATACATAAGGTTCACCATCTTTTTAAAAAAATTTTTTTAACGTTTATTTCGTTTTGAGGCAGAAACATAGCATGAACGGGGGAGGGGCAGAGAGAGACGGAGACACAGAATCCGAAGCAGATTCCAGGCTCCGAGCTGTCAGCCCAGAGCCCGACGCGGGGCTGGGACTCACGGACCGCGAGATGGTGACCTGAGCAGAAACCAAGAGTCGGACGCTTAACCGACTGAGCCACCCAGGAGCCTCGGTAACTATATTTTTCACTTTTCGAGGGACTGTCGTGCCGTTTCCCACGGAGCCTGCATCGTCTTACCGTCCCACCAACCGTACTCGAGGGCTCTGGTCTCTGCTTGTCCTCACCAGGAAGGGTCGACTTGTTGTCTTCTGGCGTTCCGTTTTGACAGCAGCCAGGCGGATGGCAGTGCGGTGGGCGGCCACGATTACACAGGCCCTCCCGCGGGCCTGGATGCCGCGTCACAGGGGTCACACACAGGGTCTCACGGGACCCTTATCGAAGCCCTACTCAGAGGCAGGCACGTGACTCAGGTCCATTCTACAGATGAAGACGATAAGGCTCAGAGAGGTCAAGTCGCTTCCCCACAGCCACACAGCCGGTCCGAACATCCACATGGTGCCCACATCACCGGCCGCGGGACCCCCTCCCTGACGCTGGACACGGCCACCGCCCGCACAGCTGCGGAGATCATCAGGTAAGGACACAGCTCGGAAGCACAGCAAGTTCGCCGCATCCGCCTCCTTACACGCTAAGCTCGGCGAGTGAAGACCGCATCCCACTCGGGTCCCTCTCCAGTTTGCAAGTTCGGCTCCTGCCCAAGGCCAGAGCCGCCCCCGAGAGAGGCCGACAGCTCCAAGACCGGCCCGTCTCCCCATCGTCCCTCCCTAGCCCCCCGCCTGGCGGAGGGCACACAAGCAGCATTGTCTCCCCGCCCCCGAAACCGCTGCTTCAACTCTCGAACTTTCCACCAAATACTTGGGCTGCCGAGGAGACCACCTGGGGTCCCAGCGCCGGGCGCTCCGAGAGGGTCTTTGGAGACACTGCCTCCTTGTTAGATGCCCAGAGACCCAGGCGCGGAGGCGAGGCCGCTGGCAGGCCAGGCGTTTGTCATCCTGCGCGGCACAGATGTGGGGTGGGGGTGGGGCAGGGGAATTACTGTACCGCAAGATTAAACACTTCAGTGCCAACATGTGCTCAGTGTTGCTCGAACAATGTTATCATTGTGAATTGAATGGACCAAAGGGTTTAGGGGATGGGGTGGGGAGAGGGAGAAAAGATGGGTTTAATTATCTCTAGGGCTGAAGCCAGTTATTTGCCTAAAAAGACCCAGACGCTGTGGAACTGGAAAGAAAAATGGGCTGTAAGCACATGTCGAGCCTCCTGCCGTAAGCCCAGGCGGCCGGCCCTCATTCGTGGGCGCCCCAGCTCCGCGGAGGGAGGAAGCCAGCCCCCGGGGGTCTCCGGGTCCCCAAATCCCGTTCCTGGTCAACTGCGAGCGGAGGCAAAGAACGGAAACCGGTCGCTGTTTTCGGCTCGACCGGTGGTTCTCAACCGCGGGGATTCTGTCCTCCCCTCAACCCCACCAAGGGATATTGGGCAATGCTTGGATTCGGTTTTGTTTTGCCACAACTGACGGGGTATTTGCCACTGGCAGCTAGTGGGTGGAGGCCAGGGACATTGCTAAACATCCTGCAACGCACAGCACAGCCCCCCACCCCTTCAGGGAATGGCCCGGCCCCAACTGTCAATCACGCCGAGTTGAGACTCCCTGAGCAAACAGACAAACGACTCCTAAGAGAGTCAGGAATCCCGGGTTTTGGCCCCATCCGGGCTCTCGGCTAGGTGAGCGGGACCCCAGGCACCCTGGACCTCGGCTTTTCCCTGCAGAACGAGGGGACAGATTTCATCGGTCTCGCCCCCTCCCTGCACTCCCATCAGGGCTGTACCGTGGAAAGCTGCCAACGTTCTACCAGTTTTGACCTATAAGGGTTCAACCTCACGCCTCTACGCTTGACCTCTGTGTCTGTGCTTCCGATATGCCTGCCACTAACCCACAGGTGTCTGCGGGGCACCTTGACACGTGGCTGGTGCTGCTGGGACCCGAAGGCTTCCATTTATTCTAGCGTGATTCGTCTGACTCTAAACGGCCACGTGAAGCCAGCGGCTCCCGTATCGGGCAGCACAGACGCAGAGCGTTTCCGTCCGGGAAGAAGGTTCTATTGGGCAGCCATGCTTCGCCGTTATCGGTGTGCTGGCTTCTTTTTTTTTAATTTTTTTTTTTTCAACGTTTTTTTTTTATTTATTTTTGGGACAGAGAGAGACAGAGCATGAACGGGGGAGGGGCAGAGAGAGAGGGAGACACAGAATCGGAAACAGGCTCCAGGCTCCGAGCCATCAGCCCAGAGCCCGACGCGGGGCTCGAACTCACGGACCGGACCGCGAGATCGTGACCTGGCTGAAGTCGGACGCTTAACCGACTGCGCCACCCAGGCGCCCCGATGTGCTGGCTTCTTAAAGCACCAAGACGATGTGTAAAGCTCACTGCAAACCAGGGTCTGAACACATGTTCTCGGAGATGCGAGAGGAGGTTTTTTTCCCCCCAGCTCAAAGACACCCCCATTGTGAAAAATGCCACGGAGACGGGGAGAGGTTAATCCTTGAGTTGTGTGCGAGGCCTGGGACGGAGGCTGGTGGCTCCGCGGCTCTGGGTTCTGTCTTTGCTCTAGGTCACCCTGGCGCCCCAGCCCCTTCCCTCGTGCGGAGCTGGGCTCGTCTCGATGGTCGCAGCCCCACGGGGCTTAACATCCCTTAACCTCCCCTCCCCCACCTGCCCCGTTCTTTCCCGCCTAGAACTGAACTGCTCTGATTAGTTTGATGGGCCTGCTGACCTGTTTATTAACGGTCTCCTCTTCTAGGTTTTAACTCCAAGAGTATACACACTGAGCAACAGGACGTTAACAGGTTTCAACCGTGGAGCTGTACAATGGGAGAGCTCTAGAAATACTGAATTCTGGGTGCCTGGGCGGTTCAGTCGGTTAAGCGTCCGACTCGTGATTTTGGCTCAGGTCATGATCTCACAGCTCATGGGATCGAGCCCCATGCCAGGCTCTGTGCTGACAGTGTGGAGCCTGCTTGGGATTCTCCCTCTTCCTCTCTCTCTTCTCCTCCCCCACTTACGCTCTCTTTCTTTCTCTCTGTCAAAAACCAATCAATCAATCCATCAATCAACCCTTCATCGGGTTGCTGTTGGCTCAAAATAGACCAGGGACTGGCCAACTCCAGAATTACCAGGGAGCTCATTAACACAGAGATCACTGGCATTTGTAATTCAGGGGGTCTGGGGTGGAGCCTAAGAACCAGCATTCCTAACACATTCTCAGGAGGTACTGGCGGTCTGGGGGCCCCGCTTTAAGAACCGCTAGGACAGAGGCTGTGTGTAGAATGCCACCACCCAGAGAGGTCCTGAACGATGTTAGCTGTCACTATTTGCTTGTTCTCCACTGTCCCATCTGCTCTGTCGCTTGCCTGACTCTTGGCAGGTTCTCCAGTATCTCAGTGAAGAGTCTTCAGAAACCTCCCCAACCGGCACCCTCGCCTCACTCAGCTCAAGAGCAATACATAACTGGGTCGGGGGGGGGGGGGGGGACACGGGTTCGAACACAGGCTCTGCCAACCACCGGCAGGGACTCAGGACAAGTTAACCCATCTCTGGGAGGCTCAGCTTGCCCCTCTGTAAAATGGAGACATTAAGGGGCCTCCAGTTACGGGGCCTTTTGAGAATTCAAGGTCACAGAGGCAGGGGGTGGAGGGGGACACATGTGCCCTAACCACAGCAGCCCCCCCCACCACCACCCAGGGCGGCCCCTACTGGGGAGAGGAGCTGCTTTGGGACAGGAGGGAGCCTCTCCAGACCTTGCCCCAAAGCAGCCAAAGACTCCAGGGTCAGCTGGGCACATACAGCTGGCTTAAGGTATTTTAGAAGCAAATCAAATCAAATGAGAATTTATAATCCTTCCTGAGGTCTGGGCTCCATCAACCCAAACTCATTAGGCCCCCGCCGTGCAGGTGCAGCTAAGGAAGAGACTGTTGTGCGTTTCCTTCACGCTGGGCTCCCATCTCCCTTTCAAAATAAAAGCTTCTCTAAAGCCCAGTACTTGGACCGAACCACAGAGCCATCCACAGTGACCGCTGCACACAGGATAGTGTATGTGAGGTGTGCAAAGGCTGGACCACACGGGGGGGAGGGAGGGTTGCTGGAACCAGCGATCTTCAGGAGCCCCATCCGTCTGACGTTCACATTTTCCAGTTTTTTTTTTCTCCCAAGTTTATTTACTTATTTACTTTTAAGTAATCTCTACACCCAACGAGGGGCTGGAACTCACGAGCCCGAGATCAAGAGTCACGTGCTCCACCGAGCCAGCCAAGTGCCTCGCTATTCACACTGTCAACAGGCCGAACTTGGATCCCCAAACTGAACTACGCCAAAACGCCCTCGAGCTCACACCGTTGTCCTTTGCACCTATTTCTGGTCAGGGAAGGAGAATCCACGATCAAGCCAAAGGATGGTTTTGAAATCTGTTGCACATCATCCGTAGAGGTGCAAACGACTTCCAGAGGGAGGCTCCCCAGCTTACATGAGCCCGTTCTACCTGGGGACATCTTACAAATCACTGGAAAGGATCAGTAGCGATCGAAGAGAATTCCTGTACAATTGAATTTACGTAAAGTTTTAAAACCGGGGCGACGAATCCATGCCATGGGAAGACAGGACAGGGGTCACCCCCGGGGAGGGGCGCGAGGGGGTTCTGGGAGCTGATCGTGTTCTGCTTCTTGATTCGTGCACGGTGCTGTACACGGTTACACTTCTGTAAACAGTGTGCGTGGTAAAGGTTGGCCGGCTTTATCCATCTTCAATACAACACGAGTATTTATTACCGTATCTCCTCTATTGTAAGAGGTGTGATCAACTTAATGACGGCTCTTGGGGGAAAAGATACCAACACGCTGATCGATTTTATGACATTTTGGTTTCAGAAACGCCGATAATCAAAGAAATGGGGTATTGTGTCTAAAGGACTCGACTGTAAAACATTTCTGTGGCTTCCTCCTGCCCTCGCAGATGACCTGCCCATTAGCAAGGCTCTTTACTAACCTGCTCTAAACCCGTCTTTCGAGCCCGAGGACCACTTCAGGATCAAGTTTAAGAGGGACGGCTCAAGAGCCGGACCTCCAAACTTAAATTCACTTCCTGGCTATGTATCCTGGGCCAGCTACTTACACTCTGTGCTCAGTTTTCTGGTCTATAAAATAGGAAGATAATAATAGCCCCCACCTGAAATCGTTGTTAGGAAAAGTCATCAAGTTAATTTAGGTAAAGAGGATAAAGGATGCTTGGCACATAGTAAGCCCCTGACCAATGGTACCTACTTAGATTATTAGAACGGCTAACACGGGGGCGCCTGGGCGGCTCGGTCGGTTAAGCGTCCGACTTCGGCTCAGGTCGCGATCTCGCGGTCCGTGAGTTCGAGCCCCGCGTCGGGCTCCGTGCGGACAGCTCGGAGCCTGGAGCCCGCGTCGGATTCTGTGTCTCCCTCTCTCTCTCTGCCCCTCCCCTGCTCATGCTCAGTCTCTCTCTCAAAAATGAATAAACTCAAAAAAACTTAAAACAAAAAATGGCTAACACAGATATAACTACATAGTAGACACACCCTCAATCCCCAACCCAGTCACAAGGGACCAGAACCTGACTCCCAGCAACCTTATTCATGTAGCACGATCTGCCATCTAGATCCAACTGATGCACGAGTACACATGTGATCCAAGCTGCCTCAGAGTCTCTCTGAGGTGCACAGGTCTACCATACCATCAAGGACCCAAGTTTCTTCGGTCTTTTTGCTCTGCCACTGTCTGCATGTTGATTTTTAATCCTTAGGCCTTTTGCCTCATGGTCACAAGATGGCTGCCACGACTCCAAACATCATGTCTTCACAGAGCCACATTCATGGCAGAAAAAAAAAAAAAAAAAGAAGTAGTACAGAGAATTCTGTTTGCTCAGCTGTCACTCATCTGGAAGCAAAATATTTTTCAGAACCACCTCCTACCCCATTCCTCCGCTAGCAAATTTCCTCTTGTGTCTCACTGGTTCGGACAGCATCCTGTGGCTATCCCAACCTGCTGGAGAAGCTGGGAAAGCAAGTATGTGGCTAGCCAGATAGTTATAATTACAAGTTGCTGTGGGTGGCCTTCTTTCTCCCAACCGACAGGGTAGCAGAGGAAACCAGTGAGGCAGAGGGGCAAGAGGGGAGCTGTTCAGCGACAGATGAGGGACCCAGAGAGAATAACCCTGGGATTCTCTAAGGACCTGCAAGCTGCTGGCGTGTCCTTCCCCAAGGCTTGGGATGCGCTGACTTCCTTTTTTTTTTTTTCCCCCCTTAAGCTAGTTTGAATAGGTTTATTTTGCCTGGACCAAAGAATTCTGTTATGTGTACCTTTGTTCACACCCAACACCCACTGCCCAAAAACGATCCCTGAAAATACCTGCCACCTCTTTTGCCTCTGATCAACTCCTACCGGCGAACCCAAGGATACACTCGGACCCTCGCGCATTACTCTCTCGCGGGCAAGCAGAAGCAACCTAGTACCCAAAGCCCACTTCCTGAAAGTTCTTTCCGGCTCCCAGCATACGCACAAGGTTGAGCAGGCTCTCTCCAAGCAGCTTTCCACCTCTGGCTAGCAAACCGTGCAACACGGATTCTTACGATGCCTCGAGTATCTGGATCGATTCATCCTCTGTCCAGAGGGAAACAGGAGCCACCTGTCCCACAAGCAGAGCTCAGATCAAGCCCCGGGCCCAGCCTCTGCTTCCTCCCAGGGGACAATGATTCCTGACCTTCTCGGGACTTTTCAAACACTTTGCTCCCCTGTCTAAGGAGATCAGGAGGGTTGAGCTGATAAGATAAAGTTTGTTTTCAGCAAACAAGTGGCTGTTGGCTAGAGTCCTGAGGACTCACCTTGTGTCTACTTAGGGGGGTGAGCCTAAAGAGAAGCTCAAGTCTCTCCGTGGGCCACAGAGGGTCTGAATTCGTGTCAACATGCTACCGGCCTTCTCATACATTCACGGCGGCACACTATTGTCTGGAGACCAGAAACTAGCTTCGGGGCTGTGTCAGAGAGAGAAACAAAAATCACCCCCTTCCCACTGCGTTGGCTAGAGGCCACTTTCATACCTTCCCATCCTCCCTGGCAACAACAGCTGGCCTTATGAACCAGGTTGGCTCCTGGGACTTAAGGAGAAATCTTCTAGAGAATTCTAGAAAATGAAGAGCGAGGCCAAGCAAGGGGAGCTCTTTGAACGCATCCCCTTTCTCTTGCCTTGAACGTGAGATTGTGCGAGGATGTGATGTCTGGGGCTGTAGCAGCCATCTTGCAACCACGAGGCAACGGGCACGAGGAATTTGAAGGTGGTGAAGATAAGGCGTAAGTTTCACGAATACCTGGATGAGACCACTGAGCTACCACCCCCAAACTCGGAATCACCTCCTTGAGGTCTTGCTGGTATGGGAGATAATGACATGTCTTTAGCGCCAAAGCCGCTGTTAGGCAGGTGTTCTGTGACTCAGAACACGTCCTAGATGAGACATCGTTCCTCTCCACAGAAGCAGAGAGCAGGCTTTGGGAGGTATATATATGCCTTGCACCATCTGCTGTCCTGGAGGGTGTTGCTAGTGATTAAAGAGAAGCATTTGGGTCCTATGGGCGCTGAGCACGTCTGTCTCCAACGTGGCAGCTTCCTAAGGGATCTCAAGGGTAATTTTCACTCTGCCCAGCTTCTATCCAACCCGCTGCCTTCCGCCTGGCCCCCACGGAAGGGGTGACTTTTTTTCCACACTTTTTTGTAAGGGTCCAGGCCTCTTGTCAAGATCTGTAATAAGAGGGGAGTAAAAAAGCAGAAGTATCATTTGTTTGAATGTTTATTTATTTTCGAAAGAGAGAGAGAGAGAGAGAGAGAGAGAGACAGAACGTGAGCGGGGGAGGGGCAGAGAGAGAAGAGGAGACACAGAATCCGAAGCAGGTTCCAGGCTCCCAGCTGTCAGCACAGGGTCCGACGCGGGGCTCGAACTCACGAACCGCGAGATCGTGACCTGAGCCGAAGTCGGACGCTTAACCACCCAGGCGCCCCCAGAAGTATAATTTTTAAAATGTGAAGCCACTTATGGAAATGCGGTCTTGGATAGGAGGGGCCCAGGCGGGGGGTGGAGAGGGACTCACAGGCGCCCCCAGTGAGCTGTACCGGGCAGACCGGTCCACACGTCAGGGGCTGGTTCATCACCATGTTCCCAGAAGGGCCTAGAAGACACTCTGCAGCAGTCAAAGGCTCCCAGGGCAGCCCCAGGAGGAGCCCCTCATTTCCTGAGGGTTCCCCATTACCATCTCACTCGGTCTCTGTGGCCCCGAGCCCCCAGCCGCCCCACCTGACGGGGAAAGTGCTGTGGACTGAATCGTGCCCCCCGAACCCACGTGTTGAAGCCCGACCCCCAAACGATGCTATCAGGAGACAGGTCTTGGGGAGGGATTGGGTTTAGAGAAGGCCGTGAGGGTGGGCCCCAGGCAGGAGTCAGCGTCCCCATACGAGGGGGAGGTGACCGGGGCTCCGGCCCTCGCCTTGAGAGGACGCGTGTAGCCAGAGAGAAAAACAGACCCAGCCACACTGGCAGGCTCGTTTCAGCCCTGCGGCCTCCAGACCTGTGACAACAAACGTCTGCGGTCTAAGCCTCCCGGTCTGTGGCCCTTTGTGATGGCCCAGACTGACTAAGGTGGAAACCGAGGCCCCGAGTGCCCGGGTGCCTTCAGTAACCTGCCTGAGGTCACACACCAGCGACCTGGGACTCAAAGCCACACGGACCTGCTGTCCCCAAAGCCAGACAAGTGAGTGGCCAAGCCTGACCCCCACTTGGCCTCACATGTGATAATGAATGTGGGAAAGCATGCTAACAGCCTGGGGGGGGGGGGGTCACTTAAGGTGGAGAAGTATCAGGGATTCGTATCAAACCACGAGGGGACACAGGGGCGCCCGGGGGCTCAGTCGGTTCAGCGTCCGACTTCGGCTCGGGTCACGATCTCGCAATTCGTGGGGTCGAGCCCCGCGTCGGGCCCTGTGCTGACGGCTCGGAGCCTGGAGCCTGCTTGGGATTCCGTGTCTCCCTCTCTCTGTCCCTCCCCTGCTCATACTGTCTCTGTCTCTCAAAAAATGAATAAATGTTAAAAAAAAAATTTTTTTAATAAAAACATGAGGGGACACAAGAAATGCCACCCCACGAAGTGTGACATCAGTGGCGTTCAGGAAAAAAAAACCAAAGCCAAAAAAAAAAAAAAAAAAAAAGGCACAATTTTACTGTGAGTTTTAAGTTAATTAATTAATTTTATCTCTTACGAGTAGACCAGCCCACAGCCAAGTGTGTAAATCCAAAGGGCTGTCTGTGCCTTGAGCTGGACGGCACATGCAGACTGGGCCTGGGGGTTCCGTGTTTCCCTAAAACTCTGCACCGATCAGTAGGGATCGGAGTCAGCAAGGGGTGACTTTCTGGGATAACAGGATCTGCGATAAGAGAGCCAGCTTCCCGGTCTGTCTCACGTCCGGCTAACTCAGACGGGCTCTCCGCTTCCCGGGGGTCATCGCGGCTAAGGGGGGACCACCGTCAGCCCCAAGCCTGCAGAGCTCAGCGTCCAGCCCACTGTGACCCTCGGCACAAGCCGACGGCGGGTCCCGCCGCCCTGGGGGCCCAGAGGCGCCACGCTGGGGGCCAGCACGGGCAGCCCGCTCCGGGTGGCCCAAGCGTTGGCCCGGCAAGTGACCCCGTCACTGCCGGCAGCTAACGTTCCTGGGCATCCAATGCCCCGCAGGCACCATGCCCGGCTCTCCTCTCTCCTCCGCCCAGGGGGTCCCGCCAGCTGCCCGGGAGGCAGGTGCCAGTATTCATGCAGACGAGGAAACGGGGACCGGAGTATAATCACCTGCCCCAGGTCATAAAGCTAACGAGTGGCAGAACTGGGATTTAGACTCCTAAGGTCCAACCCCAGAGCCAGTCTTAACTACCACCGGAGATGTTTTACGAGAATGTTTTTTTTTTTGATGTTTATTTTTGAGAGAGAGAGACAGAGCTTGAGCAGGGGAGGGGAAGAGCGAGAGAGGGAGACACAGAATCCGAAGCAGGCTCCAGGCTCCGAGCTGCCAGCACAGAGCCCGACGCGGGGCTCGAACTCACAAACTGTGAGATCATAACCTGAGCTCGAGTCAGATGCTTAACGGATTGAGCCACTCTGGCGCCCGTAGAAGTTTTTACAAGCAGAACACGGGGAGGAGGCTACTAGGATCACGCGAATTCAGGAAGCAGCATGCGCTGGGCCGCGGCATCTCTTACGGAGGCACGACGCATGGCTCGCGTGACGGATGCCGAGAAGCCGTCGGCGGAGAAATCCGTTTAAATCAGAGGGGCCCCTCTGAACAGCCGGGAGGAGACGGGGTGCGTTGTGTCGTTGGTCGTCTGCAGAGGGACAAAGGGGGACAGGTAAAACTCAGGCTTCATTTTTCGCCCTTCCCAGGTAGAGGGTGTGGGCGGCCGGAAGCAGGGGTCAGCGACCTTCTCCAGCAGGCCAGAGAGTCAGCACCGTAAGGCTTCGGAGAACATCGGCTCCGTTGCAATGACTCCGCTCCCGCTGCGGTGGAAAAGCAGAGGCGGACAACACGTAAGCGAACGAGCATGTTCGAAGCAAACCGTACAGACACCGGAACCTGGATTTCCTCTAATCTCCAGATGTCACGAAGTCTTCTTCTTCTTTGGATTATGTGTCTTGCTTTTTAAAAAAATGTAAAAACCGGGGCGCCCGGGGGGCTCCGTCAGTTGGGCGTCCGACTTCAGCTCAGGTCGTGATCTCACGGTTCACGAGTTTGAGCCCCGCGTCGGGCTCTGTGCTGACAGCTCGGAGCCTGGAACCCGCTTCGGATTCTGTGTCTCCTTCCCTCTCTGCCCCTCCCCTGCTCGAGCTCTGTCTCTCTCTCTCCCTCTCTCAAAAATAAACATTAAAATAAAATGTAAAAACCGGGGCACCTGGCTGGCTCAGCCAGAAAAGCATCCCACTCGTGATCTTGAGGTCGTGAGTTTGAGCCCCGTGTCGGGTGTAAACATTACTTTAAAAAAATGAACTCAAAAAAATGTAACGACACTCTTGCTCACAGGCTACGCAAAAACAGACAGAGGTTCAGATGTGGGCCGTGGGCCGTGGCCGGAAGCCAGCAGGTCTCCCTGCTTCAATCAGCTTTTGGGCTACGGCGGATGCAGAAACACCCCCTCTCCGCTACACCCCCTAAGTTACCTGCCGAGAGAGGAGGACAGTCACCTGGTAAGAGACGTTTTTACCCCAATGCCTCTGAGAGGGGCCACTTCTAAGTGTGCATCTAATAGCCTTTCAGCATCACGGAGCACAAGTCACTGTAATGCTCTGGTGGGGCAGCTGGTGGCTCGGTCGGTGAAGCGTCCGACTTCGGCTCAGGTCACGATCTCCCAGTTTGTGAGTTCGAGCCCCATATCGGGCTCGCTGAGGTCAGCCTGTCCGCACGGGGCCCGCTTCCGATCCTCTGTCCCCCTCTCTCTGCCCCTCCCCGACTTGTGCTCTCCCCAAAATAAGTATGAAAACAAAACAAAACAAAACAAAACAAAACTACTTTGGTTCCTGGGAGATGATGCCACTCTGTAGAGATGTGACCTCCCTCTTTGTCCCCAGGGTGTTTCAGACCCAGGCAGCGCTGTGCTCCCATGGGAGGGCTCACATTTTGGTTGCAGTCCGTGTTCCTTTCGACTGGAAAATGATCCATCGGTCTAGAAAGGCCGCTTCGCCCATTCCCCGCCATGGGCCGACGGGTTCGAAGCAAAGGCTCTCAAATCAGTTTCTAACTTTGAGGAAAGGTACCCTACACCAGTGGTTCTCCACTGGGGGCAACTCCCCCCCCCCCCCACACGGGGGACAACGGCAACGTCTGGACACAAAGCGCCTCGGGGTGCAGTGCCACAGGTACCTGGCAGGGAGGAGCCAGGGCCTGCCCAACACCCTGTTAACACGCAGGGCACCTCTCACCACAGAGCGCCGTCTGGCTAAAAATCGAAGAGTGCCAAGACTGGGAAACCCTGCCCTACCTCCACCCAAAGAAGGCACCGCCCAGTTCCCAGGGCGTCTGGGCCACGAGAGGTTTCTGGACCCCCTTTCCCATCCCCCCCTCCCCCAAGTACATTAAGACAATGAGGAGCCCAGGGTTCGAGTAGGTATAAGGCAAGTAGCTTCGTTTATTGTTTCCTCCTAAAGGAAATGACCAACCGGTGCCTCTACCCTATAAACATTTACTAGCCCTGGAAGGTTCTGAGGCCCCACTGCCATTTTGAAGGGCTTCTCTCTCAACAAACGTTAGGTCAAGTCAATCAGAAAAGGGAACCTGAGAAAGGGGAAGGTGGCGGGGGCGGGGGGTGCGTTTTACAAAGTTCAGGACCAGGAGGAACGCTGAGAGACCTAACATGACCCCCCCCAACCCTGTCTCTCGCGCTCATAAACGAATGTCTGCTGCACATTGGGCATCTTATGAACGGGGGCAGAAAGAGTTTTAAAGGTCTCAGGGCACAGCTGCACAGGCTTTTCATTTGCCAGCTGAGTCCCTGTTGCGCTAGTGGGTCTGTGGATTGATTAGTTATTGGCCCTTGGGGCATGATACCCCGAACATTCTCTTAAGACCGGCTCTCTGGGAGGGTTTCCCCGAGTCCTTGGGGCCTGGAAAAAAAAAATGTAATCAACAAAGATCGCAGAGCAAAGTGTAACAGAAAGAAAACTTGACAGGAACCGTTGGAGTTTACTTGAAATTTCTCCCCAGTCGCATTCCTTCCCTGCCTCCCGAGAGGCAGCTGCTGGGAGTGCCCCTGGTGTGACCTCATACGTATGGACCCACAGACGACACATAGTATGACCTGGTGCCCCCTCCTGAGTGTGTGTGGTTCGACACAGTGTCCAATGGTTATACCTTTAAACATCTTCCCGCAACTTGCTTTTTTCCCTCCTGACATCATTCTGAATCTGTATTGCTACATAAGAAAGAAGTCCTTCCGTTCCCTTCTGGTTGATTACAAATTTATAAATAAACGGATTGCAGATTTATTTCTCCAATCTCCTGCTCGTGGACATTTAGGCATTTGGTGATTCTAGTCTTCTCTAGAGTGTCTTGAGGTATTGCTATTAAAATACCAATCTCTAGGGGCGCTTGGGTGGCTCAGCTGGTCGGGCATCTGACTCTTGGTTTCGGCTCAGGTCACGGTCTCATGGTTTGTGGGTTCAAGCCCTGCGTGGGGCTCTGTGCTGGCAGCGCGGAGCCTGCTTCGGATTCTCTCTTTCCCTCTTTCTCTGTCCCTCCCCCGCTCATGCTGTGTCTATCTCTCTCAAACAAATAACCTTAAAAAATTTTTTATTTTTAACTTTTTAATGTTTATTTTCGAGAGAGAGAGAGAGACAGAGACAGAGACAGAGCATGAGCGGGGGAGGGATAGAGCCAGAGGGAGACACAGAATTATTGAAAGCAGGCTCCAAGGGTGCCTGGGTGGCTCAGTCGGTTAAGCGTCCGACTTTGGCTCAGGTCATGATCTCGCGGTGCGTGAGTTCTAGCCCCGCGTTGGGCTCTGTGCTGATGGCTCAGAGCCTGGAGCCTGTTTCGGATTCTGTGTCTCCCTCTCTCTCTGACCCTCCCCCGTTCATGCTCTCTCTCTGTCTCAAAAATAAATAAACATTAAAAAAAAATTTTTTTTTTTAATAAAAATAAAAAAAAAAGAAAGCAGGCTCCAGGCTCCGAGCTGTCAGCACAGAGCCCGACACGGGGCTCGAACTCACAGACCGCAAGATCATGACCCGATCAGACACTTAACCAACTGAGCCACCCAGGCGCCTCCACTCCCACCCCCCGCCACCAAAAAAAATTTTTAAATACCCATCTTTAGTTGCCTCTGGAATTTCACCATCCAAGGGGAGTGGGGTGCATGTAGGAGCCCCGGTACACGGCACTCGGGACCCTCCACCCTGGCAGTTTGTTTGAGGTCCCAGAGAGGGAGGAGGGAGTTATCACAAGCAGGATAGATGATGACAGAAAAAGGTATGCACCAAACCACAAAGTTAAGGTCAAGGGCTCAGCGTGTTTCGGTGGCCCAACACCACTCCCCTTGCGTGTCCCCCAGCCCCGTTCACATACCTCCATGGGCCGAGGAGAAAAGAGTACACTGCTTTACGTTCAACCCCACAGCTTTCTAGCGACGCCTTTACCCTTTACCTTCCTGCTCCCTAATAAAAGGGGAACGACTCGTTTTGCAGAACGTTGAGAGAATTAAATGAGAAGCCCGATAAAGAGGGGTGTAAGAGCCCCACGGCTGCTACAAAACGATGGTGTCCTTTATCACTAGGATTTATTTCAGTGGCGTATTTAGCTGATGAAGGACTCTCTGAATTCAGTCCCTACATTCAGCCCTGCAAGATCCCACCCGGACTACAGGAAGTGGCCCTGAGGCCCAGGCAGAAAAGGCAGCACCCCCACTCGGGGCAAGACTTCGTGACAGAGTCATACTCTGCACAAGCCAGACAAGCACCAGCCAGGACCAGAATCAGGCTCCTGATTCTCTGGGTCGGGAACCAGACGGAGGCTGGAGCGTGCTTTTGCTGAAAGACAAGTCCTAAAGAGGTCAGTCGTTTTACAAGTGGGAAGAGAGAGGAGAAGTGGTTCTTCTTGTTGAACCATGTCAATACCTCAGTGATGCAGAAACTTCTAGAAACACTGGTCTCCACAATGGGGTGCAAGCACTTGGGGGAGGCTGGAGGGACCCACCGGGATGTGGGGAAAATATTCAATCATAATTAAGTACATTTCAAGGACCGATGGACGTCAGGGAAGGTGGAAATTTACTAGCCAAGCTTTGATAAAAATCTCTGCGTAACTGGTGGAGGAGATAAAAAGCGAGGATCTTGGGGTGCCTGGGGGGCTCAGTCGGTTAGGCGTCTGACTCGGGCTCAGGTCATGATCTCACGGTTCGTGGGTTCGAGCCCCGTATGGGACTCTGTGCGGACAGCTCGGAGCCTGGAGCCTGCTTTGGATTCTGTGTCTCCTCCTCTCTCTGCCCTTCCCCCACTCATACTCTGTCTCTGTCTCAAAAATAAATAAAAACACTTCAGATTCTGTGTCTCCCTCTCTCTCTGCCCCTCTGCTGTTCACGCTCTCTGTCTCAAAAATAAATAAAAACATTTAAAAAACATTTTTTAAATCTTTTTTTAATGTTTACTTTCTTCTGAGACAGAGAGAGACAGAGCATGAGCAGAGAAGGGGCAGAGAGAAAGGGAGAGGAGAGAGAGAGAGAGAGAGAGAGAGAGAGAGAGAATCCCAAGCAGTCTCCCCACTGTCGGCTCCATGCCCAACCACAGGTTTCAAACTCACACACCATGAGATCATGACCTGAGCCGAAACCAAGAGGCAGACACTTAACTGACTGAGCCACCCAGGCGTCCCTAAAGCTCACCATTTTAGCCATTTCAATTTTTTTTTAATGTTTATTTATCTTGTAAGGAGAGAGAGCGAGTGGCGGAGGGGCAGAGAGAGAGGGAGACACAGAATCGGAAGCAGGCTCCGGGCCCCGAGCTGTCAGCACAGAGCCCGACGTGGGGCTCGAACTCACGGACCGTGAGATCATGACCTGAGCCGAAGTCGGACGCTCCACCGACTGAGCCACCCAGGCGCCCCTAAAAAACTTTTTTTTTTTTAAATACAAAGTGAGGATCGTGTTTCAGCCAACAGTTCCTCTCTTCCACTGCCATATTCTTCCTGGGAGAAAGCCTTCCCTCCATAGTACAGCACTTCCCAGGTTCCTTCTGGTGCTCCCCTTTCCAAGCTGGGGTTCTAGGTTCCCCGCCCACCTTGGGTCAGCTGTGGCCACGTGACCAGCTCTGACCAATGAGATGTGAGAAGTGGGGCATTCACTTGTCAAAGCCCAGGCACGATTCACAGAGCCTTTCCCTCCGACTTGGCAACAGGTGACACCGGACAGGGTTCAGCCCCATCAGCCAGGGGACCTGCGCCCCCTGCCAACCCGGCCAAGGCGCGGAGCCCCTACCAAGCCACAATGGAGCCAAACTTAATACAAGAGAACAACAAACCTCTGTGGGTTTAGCCTACCAAGACTGCGGTCTCTGTTATCATGTGATAACTGCACTTATGCTGATTAGGCAAATGGAGGGCCAAAATAATAAAAATGTAGGACCAGGCCTTTAGCTCGCTGATCCCGAACTGCTGGGCCACGATTCTGAAAGCCATCAAGTTCTATCGCACAACATGAACTCACCCGTGAGAGCAAAATTAGGTGAAGGTGTCTTGTTAAATAAAAGTGCAATTTTGTATTAATTAATAATGATCAACTAGTTAAAATGTGTATCAATTAACATCAGAATTTTGCATTGTTTTTACCTTTAGGGTCTTCTTTCTTTTTGTTTTTTTTTTTAAACACATTTATTATTGAGAGACAGAGAGAGACAGAGTGCAAGCAGGGGAGGGGCAGAGAGAGAGGGAGACACAGAATCGGAAGCAGGCTCCGGGCTCTGAGCTGTCAGCAGAGAGTCTGACATGGGGCTCGAACCTACAAACCACAGGATCATGACCTGAGCCCAAGTCGGACGCTCAACCGACTGAGCCACCGAGGCGCCCCATGTTTTTACCTTTAGTGCCTTCCTCCTTAAATTTATATTTTAGATATGTTTTATAAGGTAAAAAAAAAAAAAAGAAAAGAAAAAAAACCTAAAACAGTAGGATTTCTTTTTTTTTTAATATTTATTTGGGGGGAGAGTGCAAGCGGGGGAGGGGCAGAGGGCGGGGGACAGGGGATCCAAAGCGGGCTCTGTGCACACAGGCTGACAGCAGCTAGCCAGATGTGGGGTTCTAACTCACAAACCAGGAGATGACGACCTGAGCCCAAGTCGGAGGCTCAAACGACTGCGCCACCGGGGCGCCCCCAATAGGACTTAGTTCTAATTAGGGCGTGGACCCAGAAATTTACAAGTGGGGAGGCAGAAGCAAAAAAAAAAAAAAAAAAAAATTCAGAAGCCGCTGCCTTAGAACATCTTCAACTCATTCATGCATACAAGCAGCCAATATCTGATCACCTCCTGTGCCATGAGAATTTGGCAAGACAGTGCAAGAACAAAATAGTAAGACTGTCTGAAAAAACGGTCAAGAAAAGAGTCCTTTATCAAAGGCCAAACACAAGTCATTGAAACCGCAGAATAACTTGCTTGCCTCTGTTGGCCGCCTTAAATTGTCGGGGCAGATGAGCACCGGGACCATTACAGAACCAGTCTAAGCTGACTGTCACGCTAAGTGTTTAGATTTTTTTTTTTTTTCCAAACTACATAAAAGCAAGAGAGAGGCTGGCATGACAAGACAGCACAGGCCTAACTCCAGTGCTTAAAAAACATGCGAGTCCTCGATTTTGGAAACAGTGCAAGTTTTTATTCACAGCCAAATTTAATTAAGCCAGACAACAAAAGATTGGAACTTGAAAGCCACTCTGGGGAGATAAAGATGGGAAAGAATAACACGTGACCTCAAAGATGCAGGGAAACCTAATACTCACTAAGTCAGATTTTTCGAGCAGTGTAGAAAGAGCTGAAGGGAATTTACGGGAAGCCTTGAGTGATTAAGCCCACCCCTCGTCTCGGGCCCTGGAGACGTTCTCTTTCGTCCCAGGGTCTCCAGAGGCTTCTAAACGCACTGAATCCACACAGGGCTTTGTTGCAGCCTAACCCCCAGCCGGGGGAGTGGGGGAGAGCCTCGCACCTGCTCCAATAAAGAGTGGGGAGGCTGTGCTGTTCTGTTAATGAATGCTTTGGGCTTGTCACTCCCTTGAAGGAAAAGACAATTTGTACTTTGACCATCTTCCAGAAGGGGTGGGAAGAAATAGTTCAGTGCTGGGCTTTTTTTTTTTTTAATTAAAACTTTTTATTTTGGAATAATTTTTGACTTAGAGAAAAGTTGCACAGAGAGTACAGAGAGTTCCCATATACCTTCACCCAAGTTTTAGTTTCCCTGGAAATAAAATGTTTAAATAGCCATAGATGCTAAAAGCAAGAGAAATAGTCAGCATTATGCTCTGTTTATCCTCAAAGAAGTTTGGTGTGCTCATTCAAATTTCATCGATCTCGGAAAGAAGGAAATCGTGTGTGTGCGAACACACACACATTTTGGGGGCCATTTTCTTGCTATCTTTAAAATAACATGGGTGGCTTAACCTAAATATTTTAAGTACTAAAAAACTCATATGGGGGGGTGGCGCCTGGGGGGCTCAGTCAGTTGAACGTCCGACTTCGGCTCAGGTCATGATGTCGCGGTTTGTGAGTTTGAGCCCCGCGTCGGGCTCTGGGCTGACGGCTCAGAGCCTGGAGCCTGCTTCGGATTCTGTGTCTCCCTCTCTCTCCGCGCCTCCCCCACTGATGTTCTCTCTCTCTCTCTCTCAAAAATAAATAAACGTGAAGAAATAAATTCTTTTAAAAACCTCACCTCAAGACCAATATAGCAAAATGAGTAGTGCTGTGGCCACCACAAAAACGAGACTCACCGTTTCGTGCACACCTACTGTGTGCCAGGCTCTACACGTGTGTGATAGGGTTGTGCCTTCGCGAGGATCTGTGAAGGAGGGGATCGTTACCCAGCTTTACAAAACGAGGACACGAACTCAGAGATGTTAAGGAACTTGTTCAAGGTCACACAGCAACCAGAGAGGAAACAGACACATGGGTTTAAGCTGTGTCTAAAGAGAAATCGCGGCGGATGCCTTTCCGTTCTCCCTTGCCAAGTCACACCCTCGGCTGTCACCGAGAACTTCCGTTACAAGGCAGTGAAGCCCCCCAACCCCCCACTCCATATATCACCCAGAATTAGCTGCAAAGTGTCAGGAAACTTGGCCAGGCAGCCCCAAGCATCAGCAAGGGCTGGAGACCTTCACCGTGAAGCCCTTTATAGAAAGCTGCAGTTGGAAGCCCCCTCTCCCGCAAGGGAACAAATTAACATTGGCATTCCAAACACAGGAAAGGAAGGAAATTGGAAACACAGTTTATACTTGGCCAGCCCTTTGAAACACTGTACCATGCTACCGACATCAATTAATGGAAAGCAGGGCTGGGCTGAGAGGCTCTGGTTTGCAAATGCATTAACACACGTTAAACATGTTTGTACAGGAACCGGATTATAAGCACCCTGGCTCCAAAACAATAAAGCAATTACCCTAAAACTGGTGCTCAGAGTTGTCATTAATTCAATCCACTCCACTCGGATCAGCAAAGGCTTTGCGCAGCTCCCAACAATGCCTTCTGCTACAAATGTTGAAAGGCCGCGTCGCACATGCTGCTCTGAGTTTCACATAAGTAAGTGTCAAACTCTTGCGCTCCTGATGTCCTCCCCCCCACCCCCCAGATCATAAACACTCCCCTCTGGCGAGGGGAAGAACACGCGGCGGCCGGCCCCCGGTGTTCACCCACCGCGTCATTCCCCGTTGGGTTCAAGCAATCTTTCGGGGGGGGGGCGGGGGGGGGGAGGTCAACTATGAAATATATGAAAAAATATCTGTTCCATATTAAGAAATACCAAGTCACATTTTTGTCAGATATTATTTGTCAAATGCCAGTTGCTGCAAAACCCAGAATTCAACTGCAGCTGAACACACAGCTAATACCAAATGGTTCACATAATAGCCGTGATCATACACGGGATCGTTTGCAGCGAAAGAAACCCCCCCCCCCCCTTCCTCTATAAACTGTTTCAGGAATTGGAAAGAAAAGCATCTGAAGCTCTGGAATAAATAAAGTACTGTGCCTTGAGCTGCCCCGTACAAAAGACCCAGCATGCTGGGAGCAAGGACGCAAAACAACCAGAAAGGCAAGTGCCCGCTGAACAGCTTTGTAAGAATGCTCACGAGGGAAGATTTTTAGATGACGCACGGGTCAAGCTCACCAGTTCTGGCTCACCGGGTAAGAACCGGCCAAATGCTTCAAAGACCAGCTTCCCCGGGCACCCGCACCCACGGCAGCTCCCACCTGCACGCGCGACGTCCAGGGTCCAGGCGACCCCGCATTCCTGGGGCCGCCTCTGCCCTGCTCCCGCGCCCCGGTGACGTCACCCCGCGACTCCACGTTGCTCTGGGATCCATCAACTCTGAGCAATTTGGGTGTGTGAAGCTAAATGTGCCATCATTTTCACCACAAATTAACAGTTTCTATGTAAATATTGGTATTTCCTCGCCCCATGAAGGCGAGAGGAGGCAAAATGGCACCGGCACGTTTGATTTAAACTAATTAAAAGCAGAGGGTCATGCAATTCAATATATTGATTTTACCAGTGGGACTTAAGCCTTTTATAAGAAGTATACACAGCTGCGTTGCTCTCTCACCACCACGTTTTCACGGCATTTCTTTGCATTCCTTCTGACGATAACATGACAGGTCCCACGCATCCCTGCCTGTGCCCGAACCCCCGCGACACTGCCTGACGGCATGAAGGCAAAGTGATGTGTCGACAGCCCCCAGCGAGGTCTGAAGAGTGACTGCAAAGAAGTGAACATGGCCAGCCCTTCGGGCCCTCCATTCAAAATATCCATTTGGCAAAACGGATGGGCAGGCTGGGGAGGGTGGGGACTGGGGGAGCGTTAGGACACTGTGATGCTTGCAATGGGCCAAATATGACCTTACCCAACAGGGAAAAAAGATATTAAAGCGATAGGGGTGATCAATCAACTTAGATGGGACTCTCCCCGGAATGAAGTCATCACTTGTCTCGGAGTTCAGCGGACATGTGATATTCGCTCACATCACAGGCATTCTGGCCGTCAGGGGATCGGACGCCAGCTGGGTTTATCTCGCAGGGGTTTGAGAGCCCTACTACGGGATGAAAGGCCCCTGATCCACAGCTCACAAGAGCTGTGTTTTGAGTTCATTTCTTTATGGGGAGATGGCGGGGAGGGGGGAGAAGGTGAGGGGTGTCGGGGCGGGAGGGGGGCAGAGGGAATTTCAAGCAGGCTCCACGCTGTCAGCATACAGCCCCATGTGGGGCTTGAACCCACGAACCGTGAGATCACGACCTGGGCCGAAACCAAGTCTGCCGCTTAATCGACTGAGCCACCCAGGCGTCCCAAGAGCTGTGCTTTAGAAGCGGTTTCTTCTCTCTGGGCATTCACAGAATCGTCCCTTTGCAGTCCTGAAATCAATCTATCCGGGCCACCTCCCTCGCCCCACTCCACAACCAAAGCAGAGCCCCGGAATCAAAACCCCAAACTAGCCACAGCAGGCTGGCACCCAGGGCTCGGCCTCAACCTGCTTGGATTCCCGAAGGGCATGCAAAGAAGATCAAGAAAGTTCAAGTCCGGGGCACGTATATCCTTGGGAAAAGGGGTGGGGGGCGGGGGTGGGAGAAGATCTGTGATTTAAGAAGCAGGAAAAGGAGGTTTAAGGGGAGCGATTTCGCGAGGGTTCCGAAGCACACAGCTGTTGGTGCAGCCCTAGAGTGAGGACACCCTGCAGCAAACAAGAAAAGAAAGCTAGAAAGAAGGGGGAAAGCCTGTGTGACATCTATATTAACCTCCAGCTGCTCACCAGTGAGGGCCTGCGCTCCAAGTGCTGGAATGTGGTTCCGCCCCTTCCAAATTTTAACACAAGCCAGGTTACAGCTGCAAATGCCTCCAGCCCATGCTCCCTTCTCGAAGCACTCCCTGAAGGAAATTTTTAAACTGTAACAGAATCTTTTTCTAATGGTCTACAGTGGTAGGG